>NC_143578.1:10385735-10706585 GCF_048544385.1 Mastigoproctus giganteus | reverse complement strand
AGATAATAAAGTTATTGTCATATGGAGCGATGAACACGGAAAACCCAGAAAGAGAAAGAGACAGAAAAAAGAATAAAAAAGAAACAAACAAACAAAAAGAGAGAAAAGAAAGGGAAAAGAAAGACGGAGAAGGGAAGGGAAGAAACAGAAAGAGAATGAAAAAGAGAGACAGAGAAGAAATCAGGGAGAGAGAGAGAGAGAGAGAGAGAGAGAGAGAGAGAGAGAGAGAGAGAGAAGACAAAGAGAAAAAGAAAATCAAGGAAAGAGAAGGGAGAGATAGAAAGAGAAAGAAAAAAATAAAGACAAAGAAGAGATGGGGAGACAGAAAGCGAGAGAGGAAGATATAAAGGTAAAAATAGAGAAAGAAAGAAACAAACAGTAACGAACGAAAAGAAGAGGTAGGTACAGAGAGAGGGGAAAAGAAAGGCAAAGAAGAGAGAAGGGAAAGACAGACAGAAAGAGAGAGAACGATAAAGAGAGGAAGATAAAAAGAGAAAGTGAGGGAAGATAGAAAGATAAAAATGGAGAAAGGAAAATAGAGAGAGAGAGAGAGAGAGAGAGAGAGAGAGAGAGAGAAGAAAAGAGAAAGAAATAAATAAAAAGGAAACAAACAAAAGGAGAGAAAGGAAGAAGAAAGACCGAAAAGAGAGGGTGAGGGATGGAAAGAGAGAGAAAGACTAAGAGAGAGGGAGATAGAAAGGTAAAAATTGGGAAAATTGAGAGAGAAGAAAAGAAAAAGAAACAAATAAACAAAAAGAGAGAAAGAAAAGTAAAGAGGGAGAAGAAAGACAGAAGACAGGACGGATAGAAGGAGAGAGAGAGGTTGAAAGGTAAAAATGGAGAACGAAAATTGAGAGAGAGAGAGAGAGAGAGAGGAAGACCGAATTGGAGAAGTAGTAAGAGAGGAAGACAGAATGAGATGAGAGAGAGAGAGAGACAGACAGAATAGGAGAGGCAGAAAGAAGAGATAGAGAGAGAGAGACAGACAGACAGAATAGGAGAGGCAGAAAGAAGAGAGAGAGAGAGAGAGAGAGAGAGAGACAGACAGAATAGGAGAGGCAGAAAGAGAGAGAGAGAGAGAGAGAGAGAGAGAGAGGTTCAAAGGTAAAAATGGAGCAATAAAATTGAGAGAGAGAGAGAGAGAGGAAGACCGAATTGGAGAAGTAGAAAGAGAGGAAGACAGAATGAGATGAGGGAGAGAGAGAGACAGACAGACAAAATAGGAGAGGCAGAAAGAGAGAGGGAAAGGAAGACAGACAGAATAGGAGAGGCAGAAAGAGAGAGAGTGAGAGAGAGAGAGAGAGAGGCAAAATAGGAAAAAGAGAGAGAGGGGGGGGATAGAGAAAAGCAAGTCAGGAGGGCAGGACCGAAACCAAGTTTTGAACATTTCCATGTTTAAAGACGATGCAGTAAATTCGTTCATTAATGAAATTTTATGCAGAAAAGAAAGGAAAAGAGCCCCGCGTTTATTGAAATTCCTCATTCTGTGCCTCGACATCTTCACGCGTATTAAAAAATTAATTAATTAAAAATGGTTGTTCGGTCATAGAATACTCGCTTCCCCCACGGGCAGCACGGGTTCGATTCCCAGCCAGTGCAAAGCTTTCTCGTTTCGTTAAAGATCATTATTACAAATCTTAAGATTCTAATTTTTTTTTTTCACACTTAAAAATTCTAACAATAATTACATTAGTTTAAGAAGCGTGGATTCTTAAAAATAGCATTGTATAAAATTTTCCCGTCGGCCATTTTTCTTTCAAGATGAAAATGTCGTCGTTGCCATTCCTTATCGTTTCGCATCCACCGTTTATCATTGCGTTATCCATTGTTTACCCGAGGAAGTTCCTCTTCCGTTATCCATCTGCAACTAATAACGAGTTGCCTCCTTACGTAAACAGCGTAATTTGGAAAAACACAATAACAGGGAGCGCGTTATCTGATTATTCGCAAACGCGCTGCGTGCTCACCACAAGAGAACGAATGAGTTACGTTTCCTTTCTATTTTCGAAACGTATAAGCTACGCCATTTCAAATCATCAAATCATTTAGCGAAAATTGACCGTCCTATATTTTCAAATATGGCGTCTTCTAGGCTGATTAAGAACTGGGTGAATCATTAGCGCCATCTAACACTAAATACATTTTCCCCGAAGTATTATTTGCAATTTCAAAGAAATAACCAACAAAGGCGCCACCTAGAAAAATAAAACAAAATAATATCATACCTGAACGAACTGGTAGCTCAGAACAACGACTTTTCTCTGGGTGGACAAGAATTGAGAAAAGTCGTAATCTGATGGTCCTAATCTCGTGTATGGGATGAAAAGTCAAACAAAAGCAACCCAGGCTTTAACTCTAGCGTAAATAAAAAGGTCTTTTGAAGAAAAAAAATAGATTATTTATTTTATTATTATTTTTTTTTTCTTAAATGGAGATAAGGGATTCTTTCTCCACTGTGATCAACCAACCGATGTTGCAAAAACAATCAACATTAATGAAAGAGAAATGATCATTGAAGGTTTTTTTCTCTTTGGTCTCGGTTGATAGCGGAACAATGACAACTGATATAAATGATTTCTTTATTTGCCATATAATGCGGGGTCCATAAGATAATGGACCAGCTACTTTGTCCTAATGGAGAAACAAAAGATTTCCCTTTCGATCTCGTTTGTGTGAGCGAGTGTGTAGTCTTTAAGTCGTGGCAAATCGAGGGCTTCAACTGCAATTAGAGGAAGTTTAATTGACCCGTTCTACTCGCTTGTTACTCTAATTACCAGATAAAGAGGTCACTTTATCTTTCTGGTCCTTCCATCTCTTCTGCAACTGAATATAAATGTTATCAAAACGATTTATAGGTAGCTTTTGAAAGGTATTGTGTAACTGAGTACTCGGAACCTTTTATTTTCTTTAATCAATCTCACGCACACTCTTATAATGATGGATTACGACCTAGGGGAAAGAAGGAATTTTTTCAGGATATCCTCCTTCCCTTATTGAAATCGATGAGATTCGTTCATCGATAATTTGACTCCATTAAGTGAAACTGTCAATCGTCTCGTTTGCAAAGTTCTACTGATGTTCCTAAAACCCTAACTACAACGGCAACAAACGCAAGAGATGATATAAAAGCTCTTCTTTCGAGTTTTGTCATGAGTTATCACCAATGTAATGAGATTCTACATTGAATAGTTTCTTTGGTTCGAAGTTCTTCATAAGAGTCTCCTGGTACTTAAACTGTTTAAGTGATTAAAGTAGGTCGACAACTCGTTCAAGGTTTTCATTTCAGGTTTGTGCAGCACCTTGTAGAATGAAACCACTCGAAGACAACTTTCCTAAAGTGAATGAGAAATATCATTTATAGGGATGTTATGGGTTGTGACAAATAACTTCAGCCATATCGAGTTTTTCTGTTGTGCTCGTGATTGTTGGCAGTGTTTCAAGGATATAATTGATTTTGTTGTATTCTTAGAACGTATTTTGTTTTATATTTCCTTATGCCATAAGCACTCATTTCATAGGATGAGGAAGGGGACACAAGCATTTTTGTCATCTCATTATCTCTTTTAATAATAGGGTTTGGGCCTTATGAATACTCCAGAGTAAAAATAGAATTTTAAAATTATCTACTGTGGAATCTAATACAGTATACAAGGAAAAAGTCGCTGTTCTTTCATCTACGTGGACTTAACGGGAGCTATTGCAATCAAACTTCTTTTGTCTCTTTCCTCCAGGGAAAACTTTGGATCAAAATTTCTCTTCACCAATCTTCACCTTTCTTTGAATCCTCTCCACAAATTCAGTCTTTTTTAAGTGCAGTGGCCAGATCTGAATAAAATATTCCAAATGAGGTCTAGCCATCACTTCTCCCAACTAACAAACGCCCTATAAATCATAGACAGGACACCATGTACCTTCCTAGTCGTTTATATTGCATTGAAAATTTAATGTCAGACTGAATCACAACGCCCAGTGTTGTGACTCCAGTGATCCCAGGATTTTCTAAAGGGAGGAGGGGTTAAAGCAATGTTCGGAGAATCATTAAGCTTTAATCATCATGCAGCAGTTAAAAAAATCATAAAGAGGCTCTAGTCCTTTTAGCCCTACCTGGACCCGCCACTGATAACCCCCAAGTCTTTATCATCTTACATTTAGAAGCATTAAAGTTTAATTGCCATTTTTCGGATCATATACGCAATAGATCCAAGTATTTTTGAAGCACCATGGTCTGGCTTGAGTTCCTAATCAACCTTTCGCAGTTTCAAATCATCTGCAAACTTTGACAACTTCTCTTGGGCGCACTCATCAATGAAAATTTAAAAGGAGGGCAGCTTACACCGACCCTGTTGGACTTCATTTGTTACACTGGTCCGCTTTGAAGACTGGCCACTTTATGACAACCCTCTGTTTCTTATCTTTCAGCCAGCTTGCATCCAGTGTAGGATGTTACCAGTAACTCCAACTTCTAAATAACTAGTACAAATTTTCTCTATAAGTACTCTTTAATCAGATCCTACCATGCATTCTTTCTCTCTTCATTCTTCTTCGTTTGTAAATCTATCGCAAGAGGACGCTTTTCACACAAAAGGAGCTACCGGTTTCTCCTGGCATGAGTCAACGTACTATTTTCCCCCCTGTTTTTACATAACAATGTTAACTCGAAGAGCGTATTATGCAACATATTGTGCGATCTATGACATGGCTAAATCCTCGATCCTTTCACATTTTTTCCCTCCAGTTATTTCTTCAACAATCGCAAAATTATCTCTGTAGCTAGCAAACCACTGATGTATGATACCGGTTTATCGCACCAGTGGTTACCCAACGTGCACCCATCTTTCTGTCTATTTTTTATTTTCAGCAGAAAAACTCGAATACATTTATTTCTGTTCACCCATTTTAATTCCTGTATTGTGTTCGTTGGGGATCGTTGGCTTGAGGAGTTGAATGATGTTTGACATCCTACATTTGCATTTGTATGGCAACAGACACTCCCCATGGCAACACTCCAGGGGAAAGCGAAACTCGCCTTTTCAAGTCTGAAAGTTATTCACCGACAGTTGGCGCTATGTTTATGTTTGAAAGGAAAGACCCAATAAGCTCAATGGTCCTCAATATCACCACCCTCTGGAAAGGAGAAAAGTATATCTCGCCTTAAAACTTTTACCCAAAAGTAAAGCGGATATTTTATTGCATTATTAATAGTTTTGAAAGAAAATAGTCTTTAAAAACAACCGGAAATGGAAGTTCCTCTTGGAACAGTAAAAATAACTTTTATGGAGGGGTCTGAATATTTGCCAGAGAAAGAACTGATAAAGCAAACAATCACGAATAGAAATATCGGACCACCTGGCAAAGATATGATAAGAGTGGACACATTAGACAAATGAAAGAAGATAAGCCCGAAGTCTCTCAAGGAAAAGAAATATTCGTTATTGTGTTCAGAAATCTTCCAATAGTCAATTAGAAGTCTTTCTCAACAGTAAGTGGGTTCCAGCCACGAAACTATTAAATATGTCGTAGCTGCAACTTAATGATGATGATATATTAAGATACGCAAAGTACAATGTTCAAGGACATTGAAGACCATAAAGGTTAATAAAGGAGTTTCTAAAACAGAAACGGATGTTTATCAAGGTTATGCGCCATCGCAAGTGCCTGAATATTTTATCATTCTTTAAATATAATCATAGGAATCAAGTGTTGATGCAAAATTTAAGCAGGGAATGAGTCATTATTTTCTGACGCATGTTTCTACCTCCCCCAATGACCACATTATTAAATATTTGCAAGTTATTATTATTGGGAATTACACAGTTACATTGTTATCTAAACATTATTAAATTCAATGTTGTTGCTGTACAGTTTTAGGAGCATCAGCGACCAAGGCCATATTGCTCCGTGTATACGGTCTGTAAATTGCGCGTGTTCTGTGGCCGATTTTCTGTTTGCTGGACGAAAAACCCGAGTTTGCGGGAGAAAAAACCATGGTACCTCATACTTGAGCTCAACCAGAAGATTGAACTCAAGGTCATCATTTAGAAACAAATATGTAATATAGTTCCTTCCCAGTTCCTTCTGTTTTGAGCACTGGCCAGTGCTCAAAACAGAAGGAACTGGAAAGTTGCTGGAGAGGCCTTCATCCTGTATTGGATTGAAAATGGCTGATGATGATGTAATATAGGAACTTGGATTTTTTGATTAATTTTTGCCCTCATGGATAACACACTTGGTAGGATCGCCGTCTCCCCACACCAGATGGAAATACATGGGTTCCAGTTCCGTTGATGACGTGAGGAATTTTTATGGGCCTTTGTTTTCAGCGTGGATGTGTTAGTTGGTCTCACTTCATTCTCGTGGTGTAGGACTATATAGTCCACTTTGTAATGCCCACAATTGTCTCTCCATGTTTAAACTCCCCTCTATCCACTTTCCTGAAATCTTTTGAGAGTGCTACTACATAAAGGTGATCGGGTTTCTAGAAGTCCTTTACTATTCTTTGATTTTATGTAAGTGTTCATGAGCATTAATAGCACTTTAATCTGTATTTATGGTAGCTCCAAATGTATCCTACTGAATTGAAATCCTTATGAACAATAAGAAAAGTTGCTGGCACTCGCATATTTATTGACTAGAAAATTTTATATCTGTGGTGCCTGTAAAACTGTTCCAAACTCCAAATGTGAAGTGTAATACAGTTTGAAAAATATACCAGTTGTTCTCACGCCCAATTTAAGTTGAGGACTCAATTCAAAACTCTCCACCTGTTTTCTGTCAGCTTAAAGAAGCCGAGTAAATTTGAGAATTCACGGGCGCAAGGCAACAAACAATGGCAGGGAGGGATTTTGACTTCATTATACAAAGGATCTGGACCTTGTTAAGCCTTCCGATCAAAGTGCTTAGATGTGTAGTTGATGTGATAAGCAACTTTTGCCCGATGTCCTGATCGCCTCTTATCAAATCAGCTGCGTTATATGCTGTGATTGTATACGTAAACTGAAATTCCAGTGATGTCATGATCCTTAATCATGTTGAGTCAGTGCCATATCGGTGATAATCTTGTGACTCGTGTTGTGTGTGTATCTGTGATGAAATACAAACTTCGTTACCGCAGGAGTAGATCGCTGTGGTCGTGTTAAACAGTGTATTTCTGGTGTCTTTGTGCAACTTTTTTTAGGGAGTGTAATTAAAATTTCGAAAGGGTGCAGTCTAAACATTAGATATGAGCCGGACATCAGAGCCGTACCCTGAGAAAGTGAATTTGTCATTCTCGGGGTGTGGATTTCTGGGAATTTATCATGTGGGAGTAGCCAGCTGTATCAAGGAATATGCTCCTCATATTGTGGTAAACAAGATTGCTGGGGCTTCTGCTGGTTCTCTGGCGGCATGTGCTCTGATGACGGGAATACCTCTTGGCGAAGTGACCAGCGAGATTTTAAGGGTAGCAGTAAAAGCTCGAGAGGGAACTCTAGGACCTTTTCAGCCAAGTTTTCATTTAGTTCATATAGTCCAGTCCGGTCTTCGTCGTATGCTGCCTCACGATGCTCATTTACGTGCTAATGGACGACTCTACGTTTCTGTCACGAGAGTTTCAGATGGCCAAAATGTTCTATTGAGTAGATTTGACAGCAGGGAGGACCTTATCCAAGCTTTAATCTGCAGTTGTTTTATTCCTGTGTATGCAGGATTCGCACCACCCAAATTTCATGGTATAGGATACATTGACGGCGGATTCAGCAACAACTTGCCTGTGCTAGATGAGAACACAGTGACTGTCTCCCCATTTTCTGGCGAGAGTGATATCTGTCCACAAGACAAGGGTTTGAACATTGTGCAAATCGATTTCTCAAATACGAGCATTGCGTTAACTTCTGGAAATCTCTATCGATTCGCACGTGTGCTGTTTCCTCCCCATCCAGAAATTTTAAGCAAAATGTGTCAGCAAGGATTTGATGACACTTTAAAATTTCTCCAAAGAAATAATCTCATATCGTGTAAAAGATGCTTAGCTGTCCACTCCAGTATATATTTTTCAGATAAGGAGTCTCTCGAAGAAAAAAAACCAGAACCTCAGAAGAGCTATCTACCAAGCAACCATATTTATGACGGCTGCTCAGATTGTCGCTACAGATTGCAAACAGCACTCATGGACAGCCTTCCAGAATCTGTAGCTACTGCAATACAAGAGGTCTGCAAACAAGATAAAAAAGGGATAATCAGTGAATTTTCGGAACACATACAAGAAAAACTGCTATCCACAGTGTCGTATGTCATACCTATCGAAACAGCCATTTCCATTACGTATAGTCTATGGGGATTGGTCGATGTAGTCCACCAGAGACTAAAGAATAGTCTTCAATCACTATTGGCTTTCCCAAAAACTATTTTGAGAAAAATCTTCAATGAACAACCTCAATACACAGCAGTATTCTCCTGTCAACTTTCAGTGACAGAATTCAATTATAATGAGAGTGAAACATCAAGTTCACCGAAAGCAGCTACTACCCCTGATGATGATGTGATCCATGAAGACATAGTTGATGGGCTTTTGTCTCCAGATCCCAGAAAATTCTCACCACCACCTAGATTACAACGAAAGTCTTATGCTGGATTTGGTCAAGTACCTTACAGTCTTCCTGAGCGTGGCAGGTCTCTCGATGAAAGCAACGGTCCAGAAAGAGTGCTTGGAAATCTACGGTTTGATTTTACAATGGGTCTAACTCCAACTTTTAAAACTCCAGAAAAAGAAAATGTGACACTTGAAGATGCATTGAAATCACTACGTAAAGATAATAACAGCCAGCTTCAAAATGTATTAGACATTACCAGCAGAGCTCTTAACTGGCAACGAGATTACATTGGGAGTTACCACACTAACATTGACTCTCAAAATACAGACACCTTTGAGAAGCTCCTTGATGTAAGTGCTTCTAATGATGCGGTGATGGCTTTTTACTACACAGATGAAAACAATCGAGTACAAGTGACTGAAATATTCAACATTAGTGAGGACGATATCAGCGTATTGTTGCCCCAGGATGAAAAGGAAGCGGTTTCCAATTTAGAGTGGGACACCGAGTGGGCAACCGATCTATCGGAAACTCCCTTCGAATATGGGTCACCGTTGCTAGAGAAAGAAAGCATCTTTGAGAATCCTGAGGAGAAGGCAAATCTTTTGTTACGGGTCAACGAGTTAGAACAAACAAATCAGACAGATGAAAATGAGTCAGTGGAGATGTAAACTCCTTGTTTAAAAAATTTTAAAAATGTTTCAATTGTGAATAGTTTTAAAAATATTGTAACCCACTTTGAGCTCTATTAAGTAAGTAATTCAATATTTAAAATATATTTATTGTATATTAAACATCGTATTAAACTACTATCAGAATGGTATTTGCATATTGACTCTTTTGTTACTTTATTATTTGCAGAGTATGTTTTATTGATATTGCATATTCTTTTGTTTATGTTATATTATATTTCTTACACCTCATTATGTTACTATTTATCTCTCTATATCTGTTACCATCCGAGAGGGTAGAACAGTGGCTATAAGCACCGTCCTCCCCAAGTTGGGTGAAAAAGACTGTGGTTCGAAACGGTCAATGACGCGATGGGCTTTTTTTGGTTCCCTGGCTGAGTCATCGGTCTCAGGCAAGGATGGCGATTTTTTGTTTGTTTTTTTTTATTCTCAGAAACCCAAGTTTTTCATCCAACAAAACAGGCAAATTTGTATTTCTTCTTAGATTAGAAATTCAACTACAGAAAAATCTCACTGGCTACACTGCTGACAGGGATGGCAAAGATGAAACCAGCCATAGCTGCAAGATGTGAAATTCATTGTGATATGTAATTTTGGATTTCGCCATGTGGAGGTTCAACATTTTTGTTGGTTGAATCTTCCACCTCAAACAGACCGTCTGCCTTTCTCATTTTTCTTTCTGTTGAATCTTTTAATTCTAATCTTTCGGTGCCGTGTGGCAATGAATTATTTATAAGAACTGGGACCGCACCCAACCATGAACCGAAAAATTACTTGAAATCCGATTGTTGGTAGCCCGCGGGTACACAACCCGATGCAGGACGGTACAGTACCCGGTGGAATCTGCTACCTAGCTGAACTGCTGATTATTGACCACTACAGTAACTGGAAAAAGCATTGGAAAGGGCTTTCTCCAAACTAAACTCCCTCAAGTACTCCTAGTCTCAAGTACACAGCCACTGCTGAATCTGTTTTTAAAAGTTGTTCCAGCACGTTCTGTCTTCTTCTGCACTTAATCCTAAGTTGTTCTACTTTTAATGTTCAAACACGCTTTAATCCTACTTGTATTATATGTATATGTAACAATAATTTATATTTTCTCCAATATTGTATAAACAAAAACTTGTAACACTAGATGTACAGTGATATCCAACAGGTTTGTTACTTTAGGTTTATTACCACTGCCAAGATGCAAATAAAAGAACTGAAACTAAAATATATAAGTTGGGAATTTAAAAGCAAAACAAAACAAAACAATGAAATGAAAAAAATACTAAAATTATAAAGATGCAACACTGCTCGGAAAAATTAACAGAACACGTAGAAAAAGTGGTGGTGGAACTCCTGCAGCTTGCAGTGAAGAGGAACAAAATTTGATATGGTGGTGTACCGTAGATTAACAATGAAATGAGGAAAACGCGATAAACTTCGGAAATATATAAGGGACATTTATAGGGGTTGTATAAGAATTACCAAAAAATTGTCACCTTACAGAAGTCGAATCAAGATCCTCGAAAATATAGTCACTTGACATCAGTACGGCGTATGATCCCCTCCAACGGCTAAACAGCCCTGACAGAGGTGAACCATGGTCGATATTAGGGTGTCTATAGACTCTGTAGCAACAAATCCCTTTCTTCCACCAGCGCAGACCTTAGCTCACCAAGTGACCATCGCATTGCACGCCCAGTAGCATCCGACATATGGCCGATCGGATTTAAGTCTGTGATCGTGCCGGACACGGCAATCGTTGGATTTTTCAGTTTCAAGATATTCCTCTACCACTTGAACTCCATGTGCAGTGGCGTTATCATTGATGAAAAGAAATTTTGGGCCAAACACACGCTTAAAAAGCCGAATCGAGGATCTGTTCTCGGTACCTCTGCGCAGTTATGATACCCCTATCAAAAACATGAAGAGGGGTGCGGCCTTTAATCATTATTCCGCCCCCACCGGCTCACCATAAGTGCTCCTTTCTCTGATGTTGGAGGGATGGTTCTGCATTCCTTGTTTACAGATGAAATAATGTCTAGAATCTGTTTATAGGCTAAAATGGGACTCAGAGAACAGAACTGTACTCCATTTGTCAGGGCTCGAAATCATGGCACCAGTTTCAACGAACTCTGCATTGGTTTGGGGTTAATGGGATACAAACCATCGGCTTCCTTAAGTGGAGTCCACTTCAACTGAGCTTTTTTAACACAGTCCGGTTGAATTGCTTGAACCTGTGGCCACAGGAACCTCATGAAACAATTGATGACAAGCGTCAGATAGGGTATATTATGGTTGACGTAGCCCTCGGGCGACCTTGGCCAGCTCTTCTTGTAATGGTTTCTGCCTCCTGAAACTTCTTCCATAGTGCCGAGATGATACTGCCTGACGCATTAAGCCAATGTGCCACCTCCATCTGCGACTGCCCGGCTTCAAGTCCAACGGCCTGTCATTTAAAAGGATGGCAAGTCATCATCTAAACGACGATGACTTGCTATCTTGGTACTGGAGATGTCAGGTAAGATTCGCCTTAAACATTTCAATACTCACAGTCTTAGTTTCATAAATAAAATATTTCTTTTCTTTTCTTTTTTTTTTAATCAGTTCCTTTTCAGTTCATTCTCAAAAATTATCAAAACTTAAAAACAAACTTCTCATCAAAACTTACCCAGCATTTAAAAAAAGGGAAAACACAATGTCGACCTTATTCATAAAGAAAGAGTAATCCTTTGCGATATTCAAGTCTAAATATTTAATGATTTTTAGAAGGCAGAGAACAGCGCCCCCTTCCTATTATTAAATATGTTTCTGTATAAAATAAAAATCAAATTAAACCTAAATATATTTTTAGAGTTTTGGATTTAACCACAGTCGTTCTAATCTAACGAAAATATATTTTTCTTATTAGGAAAAAGGCCCTGAGCGCCTGTTATGTTCATGATGAAATAATACTGTGGCTACCAGCGAGATGTTTAAAAAATAAATAACTTTAATCAGAAAACGAGTTTGAATTCTCAGATTAAACTTATATTCAAAGATTCAATTTATATTTAAACAATTTGCTGGTTGGTACAATATTATTTCCTTATATTTTGTTATAAGAAAATATAATAAAATCACATTGAAGCCATTTCCGTTATAGAAGGAAATAAAAAGTCGTAAAAAGTACATTGAGTTTAATGTTCGCTGTTCACAAAATAAATATTGTATTCAACAAAATGTAAAGGAATTGCTTTCTTAAAAAGCAGAAACGCGCAAATATCGAACTGTATATTCCTAAAATATGTTTTCTAACGATTTCAACTCGTTTCTGATATTATTCTTCGATTCCGAAGCAAAACATGACGTCTATAACGAATGTGTAAATGTCCGGAATGCTCTCCTAACCCAGATTCAATTGTAACCCCCTGACAAAGGGTTTGAAAGTGACACCCTACGAGGTGGACAGTCGACAATAAGCAGGGCCTTGGTACAATAAACGTCAGTCAGGACATCTAGTTGTATACAGCGACAAAGAATCGAGTTGGGAGCACAGGATGTAGCCGGCACTTTCCCTTGTGAATACTAGCAACTTCAAGGTCGACTATAATCACTCTGTTTCTCTGCCTTCCCTCCCCACTTCTTCCGGCGTTTAACAGGAACCGAGAAGATGATTGCATCGATACTTCACGTAGGGAGGAGTCAAAGAAAAAAAACCAGAAGACCGAAACGTGTACCGAGACGGCATGTAATCACAGTTACTCAGACAGTAGCAGATAAATAGAGAAAGGGAGAGGTCAGAGGTGAAGTCACTGCTGCGATGCTTCCTCTATTTTTTTTTCCTTCTTTTTTTTTTTAATTTCAGGGTGGAGACATTTAGAAGCACAAATGAATTGTTAACAGTGTAATAAGACTAATTAAGGCCAAATTAAAGTAATGTATTCAGCGGGAACAATTTTCTAGAAGTTCGTCTGTTCAATGGAAGAGAGTGTGGGAGACTTGTTCATCTAAAGTTGCTTTCAACTGTCCGGTTTCTAACATGCAGGTGTTACAAAAGGTCACCCTTAAATTGATGCCACCTACCAGAGTTCAAGAGCCACGTACACAAAAACTTGCCTTTATTAAAATCTAATTTTATAATGCGAAAATGGACAATTTTGGTAGAGCTGTCTGCCAATTAAGCGCAAATGCAAAAGAGTGCTTTCTGCCACTTAATGTGGTCCCTGTTTCGTTCTATCTTTTTCCTTTGGCTAATACTCGTACATTAACAAACATCTGCTTAAAAGGAGTGAAGTGATTTTCCAGGAAATAATTAACTCCAAATTGGATATAATGTGGTGGTCTCCTTTGACATCGATTATGATCACGTTTTTGTAATTCAAGATAGCTTTCAGGGTATTAATGTTTTCTTTTAGGTTTCTGTCTAAAGGAAAACATTCTGTATATTTCCCTGACCCACTCCCCAATGTCAAGGCTTCGTTTCGAAACCCTAAGGTTCTATATCCGTATTTGGTCACCATCCTACCGTGTAACCCCATTTCCTAGCACTCAAATAGTGAAGTGCAGTTTGACAAGGTGTATTTGTAAACATCGGTGAACGTGCACTTCCCAAACGGGCTGACCTATTTTCCCCCTAATGTGTACACTTTAAAGATAAGAGCTATCGATAAATACCCTAACATCAACGAAAATAACAAAATCCCAAATAATAAGCTAAGCATCTCCACCGCAGGAGATCAAAGAAAACGAACGAGATAATATACGTAAGCATGCGCTGAAGAGAAAAATGGTAAACATTTATCCAAGAGGAAACATTTTCTATACACTTCGATTTACTTTTGATAAACTTTTTTAATTATAAGAATGCTAAGTACTGTTTCAAATCTGATATTGTAATTTAGGCAACATTAATTTTTTACATTACATGAGACATTGTACTGTTCATGGGAACATTTAATACTTTTTTTTAATTTTACGCTATAGCTGAGTTAGTTGGTCTGGGCAAAGGTTGCAAGTTTTTCTTCTCCTTCCCGGAAACTTGGGTTTTCCATCCCATAAGACAAATAAACAGAATAGACCACAGAATACACGCAATATGGTGTCACCTCCTAGAAAACGAACAGTATGGTAGTAAAGGAGATTATAATGTAAAAAAATAAAAATGAAACTTTAATCATTTAAATCGCTATAAAACGCACTCGTGTAATAAGGAAAGAGTATTACATTACGTGATGTCCTGCAGAAAACCTGGAGGGGTGAAAAATCAAATACTCCAAGGTAATTTAAATATCTCAAAAGTTGAGACATTTTCCAGTAAATAAACTGCCGATTCAGACACTAAGTAGCTTCGGATTTCTCTTTACCTTCTTAGTTGGAGCCTCCCACCCTCCCTTGCTATCAGCTGTTCTTGCATGTCAAATAACCATTGCTAATTGTCATGTTACAAGGAGATTCAATGGACCATATGAAACCAGTCACTGCCAAGATTTTGACGGTGGACGTTGCCCTGTCCTACTCCTATTACATGTTTCTCAGAAAGATGGCTCATCGCCAGGCACGACCACTTCTCTGGTAATAATACCCGAAAGTACAAAGTGACTGGTATTGTATGCTAAAAATACTTCGGCCAAAGTGAAGCGAAAACTATCCTCCTGTATCCAGTATACGGTTGATTGCTTTGTTTGAACAGCTGTGTATGCCAGCGTCTCACCAGATAACCGGTAGCTGGGTGGCGTTACTATCAATAAAAAAGATCAGAAAAGGTCCTCTTGAATTTGAATCATATCTTTTGCCCTCTCTGAATAAGGGAACGCGCTATTCGTACATGGAAACGTTTTTATATGTAGATGAAACTTTTTAAACGTAAAATGCTTACTATAACTGGCGCATACCTATCATTTTGCAATACTGCTAGGACTATACAACGTTACGAGGTTATATCTACCACAAGTTTCAGGCGGTTACAATTGTTGTCTGAACTAGTCTAAAAGGGCTTTGGCTTTAATCCCATCAAGGGACATTTCTTTTCCTCATCGTGGCAGAGTTATTTGGTCTTGGACGAGAGTTGAACCGTTTCCCTCCTCGGAAGAAGCGCGATTTTCATCCAGCAAACCGATCATAGAATACATGTGATTTATAGACACAATATGCTCATAGTTCAAGGACAGGGACGGATCTTTTTTTATCGTTCCGATCGATCCCTAGTGGATCGAACAATGGAGGTGAAGTTCGCAACTTCTCTTCATAGGAGACATGTTAATGCGCAGTTGGAAAAAGCCCTCTGACCACCATAATAACTGTCGTTATATTCATTATCATAAATGAATTGTGGCATGAGATTAGCAAAGTACGAATTGATTCTCTGGATATTAAAAATAGTGATAGCATTTGACCTTCGATCAAGTGTAATATCCAGGGTCATTTGTGGTATATAACCTAATCAGCAGCCATGATATGAAACAAGTGAAATTTCCTGTTATAATCTGAGTAATACCACATGGTTACTTCAAGTTCCCGATAGATTAATTTCTGTATCTTTTATCAATGAGTTATCGGAATCCTGCAAGTTAGAACAAGGATTATTATCTAAAACGAAAAATTATACGCATTAATAAGCAAAATTATGATTAATACACATTTAATCATACCTATTTAAATGGTATGATTAAATTTCAAGGGAAGGGGGGAGTTTTGCTCTTACATTTTTTTCCCAATGGATTAAGTGGAATACAGATCAGTGATTCGGTTCATCTTTCTGCAGGGAAAAACACCCAAAACAATCCATGAAGAAATGGTTGGTTTATGGATAAGACTTCACAGCATGTTATTGTCATACTTCTCAACTACGCCTTTCTC
Organism: Mastigoproctus giganteus; assembly: GCF_048544385.1. Taxonomy (NCBI): domain Eukaryota; kingdom Metazoa; phylum Arthropoda; class Arachnida; order Uropygi; family Thelyphonidae; genus Mastigoproctus; species Mastigoproctus giganteus. Next base: position 10,690,501 of record NC_143578.1, on the reverse strand, counting down.
TATTCTTTTAACATTGCTTATCAGATACATCTTCCAGGCTCCTAATCACATCTAGCTCTATCCTCCAGTTCTCCCACTCTCCCAATCTCTACAAGAGTGTACATTACTCTTCTATTCCATTACTATCCTCTCTTTCTTTCCCCTCATTCATACTCCACAATTTCATTTACTTATACATTTTTCTTGTAATTTCTCATCCTTGCCTTATTCACTCAAACCAACCCAATCAAAACACTCACTTAAATGTGTTCCATTTGTCTTAACATAATTTTCTGAATGTTCCCTTTTCCTTGGTCGCCAATACTCGCCGTCTTCTCCATCAACCATTGCTGTCGGCTGCCCAATGAATTCGGCCTCATTAAACCCCGTATGCTGCACTTGTCCTAAAACAACTCCTCAGTAAAACAACTTGTCCTAAAACAGCTCCACAGTGTAGTCGTACAAGTGTTTTTGACGAGCCAAGAGAAGGAAGGCCACCAACATCCATAGACAGTGAGAGAGTTGCAAAGGTTGAGGAGCTGGTGCTGAGTGACAGACGTGTGACAATTCATTTCATCGCAAATGCAGTGAGAATTAGTCATGCGTCTGCCCACAGCATTTTACATGACCTAACTAACCCTAACTATATATTAGGGCCACCCATAATTTCTTATATATGGCAATATACACTGTGTTGCCACTTTACTAAGTACACCCTTGCTGTGCACACAAATGGTTTGTCCCACAACGTTGCAAGACACATGACCACAGTTGTGGAAATAAATGCAGCAGAACAACCTTTCTAGTATCAGTTAAGTGTACAAACCGTAGAAAGAATCGTGAAAAGGAGTGATCTAACGGACTCCGAACATGGCATGGTAGTAGGTGCAAGACGTGCTGGACAAAGCATCTCTGAAACGGCAGTTCTCCTGAACTTTTCACGCACCACACTTTCAAGGGTGTATCGAGATGGGTACAACGAACAGAAAACATCCTCTCAAAGGCACTCCTGTGGAAAAAATTCGTTTGTTGAATGGAGAGGTCAGAAGAGGATGGCTAGAATTGTGCAAGCAAACAGACGGGCCACAATGTCGCACATCCCATCAGAATACAACCTTGGTGTGCAGAACAAATATCGCAACGGACCACTAGTCGCACTTTGTCGCGAATGGGCTACAACAGCCGACGGTCACGTCGCGCACCTTTGTTATCAATAAAGAACAAGAGAGCATGCCTCCTGTGGGGACAACAAAAGCAACATCAGCACTGGACTATCGAGGATTGGAAAAGAGTTGCTTGGTCTGACGAGTCGAAGTTCTTGGTGCATCATGTTGATGGAAGGCTCAGAATTTGGCGAAAACAACATGAATCCATGGACCTGTCATGTCTTCTGACGACTACTGTGCACTCATGTCTGCATGGGACTCCCTTCCTGCACAACGTTTTCAGCTTCTAGTTCAATCCATGCCTAGATGAATTCAGGCTGTTTTGAAGGAGGCTCATCACGCTACTCGGTAGATGTACCTAATAAAGTGGCAGCACCGTGTATGTATTATGTCTGTAAATTAAGTGTGTTCTTTGGTAGATTTGCCTGTTTTGCTGAACGAAAATATCCCAGTTTCTGGGGGAAAAACCTTGCTATCTACGCCTGAGACCGACTAACTGAGCCACGGAATGAAAAAATATTTTACTGTACATGATCATCTGCATATGTCTAAGATCTCCACACGATGTATTCCGAGATTTTTGACGCCTTTGCAGAAGCAATGTCGAATGCAGTGTTCTCGCTATCTGTTGGAATTTTGTGACGCGGATGTTGAGAACTTTTTTGATCGCTTGGTGACAAATTACGAATGCTGGGTGTACCAGTATGATCCGGAGACTAAAGACATGTCAAAGATATGCGTGGACGCCGTTTGATTCGTCTCAGGAAGTAATCAATGAAGTGGAATCGTAGTTTCAGACAAAAAGTGCGTACTTCTATGATCAAACAACTGATTAAACAACTGATCCATAGAAGGGAGAAATGTGTTACTATACATGGAGAGTAAAGGATTAAGGTTCCTGTGAAGTTTCTCCTTTCTAGGGCTATTATTTCTTGGTAATGGTAAGAACGCTTTGATGCCCGCTCGTAATTCAATCCCATCAAACGTATGAGATTTTTCTGGGTGGAATTTCCCAAGTGTAAATAAGACAGAAATCATCATCATCATCATCATCAGCCATTTTCAATGCACTGCAGGATGAAAGCCTCTCCAGCAACTTTCCAGTTCCTTCTGTTTTGAGCACTGGCCATCCATTTACTACTCAAAAACTCATGAATTTCATCTATCCATCTCCGCCTTTGTCTTCCAGGTTTTCTTCTAGCTCCTCTTAGGTACCATTCTGTTATTTTCTTAGTCCATCTGTCATCATGTCTTCGAGCTATGTGTCCTGCCCAAGACCATTTTAGTTCTTTAGTTTTGATAAGAATGTCCTTTACTTGAGTTTGCTGCCTAATCCATGTGTTTCTCTTCTTATCTAACAGTCTGATTCCCAATATAATTCGTTCCATTCTTCGCTGTGTAGTTCTTAGCTTCTCTTCCATTCTTTTGGTGAGTGCCCAAGTTTCACTTCCATAAGTCATGGTGGGGAGTATACATTGATTCATTATTTTACGTTTCAGACAAACTGGGATATTGCTCTTCAGTATGTGACTATATTTCCCGAATGCTATCCATCCAAAATTTATTCTTCTCTTGACTTCCAGCCATTTATCATTATTACAGCTAATAATTTGTCCCAGATAAATATATGACTCCACATTTTCGATTACTGCTCCAATCATTATTTCCCTTTCTGTGGCATATTTGTTCATCATTACTTTTGTTTTAGCCATATTCATCTTTAGTCCAAAATCCTTACTAGCTGTGCATAACTGATTAAGATTTTCCTCTAATTCTTTGGGATCGAAGACAGAAATCATGGGATACTTACCTAGTAACGGGTAGGCCCACCTTTCGCCCGGATAAGGTCAGTCACACGGCGAGACATTGAGTCCACTAGATCACGAAAGCGTTCCACAGGTATTTCCATCCATGCTTGCTGCACTGCTGTCCAAAATTCCGTCGCATTCCTGGGTAGAGGATCCAAAGCTCGAACGGACCGTTCCACAGTATCCCAAAGATGCTCCACAGAGTTTATGTCCGGTTAACGGGGAGACCATTCCATGTTATTCCAGGACTGGTGTATTCCCGATACACTTTTGATGCAATTTTCATAAGAAACTTTCAGAATTAAAGATAAATCTAATTCTCCATTTCTGCATACTGTCGAAGTTCTATTCGTTTTTCGACAAAAAAGAAGAATGTTTGATCCCTACTGCATTCAGGAATTATACACCGATGAGCCAAAACATTATGACCACCTACCTAATATGATGTTGGTCCTCCACGTGCAACCAAAATAGCTCATACTCGACCAGGCATGGAAGCTACTAGATTTCCGAATGTGTCTTGTGGTATCTGGTACCAACACGTGACCAGCAGATCCTTTAACTCCTGTAAGGTCCGTGGTTGAGACGCCGTAGATCGGAGTTCCAACATAAACCACAGATGCTCGATGGGATTGATATCTGGTCAATTTTGAGACCTGGGCAATACCTGGAAGTCTTCCTCGTGTTCCGCGAACCAGTCTCGAAGACCGTTGCCATGAAAGGGTATACCTGGTCAGCAGTGATGTTTAGGTAAGTGCAAAGTGTAAAGTGTATTCGTGTCAAACGGCAGCAGGGGTTTCCCCCATCTCCGCATGGTTTTCTTTGTGGGCGTAACTGTAAAGATCACTGTTAAGGCCAGAGAATTAAAAGTGTATGGGATTTGGAAGTATTGTGTTGTGTATCGTTGTTCCACTGGCCATTTAGCCGCTAGACCTAACGTTGACCATACTCAACCCAGGGAGGCAGACCAGGTACATCAGTATTATAGTTATTTACTCTGGCAGGCCCTGCCACCTAATTTCCTGAGAGTTCAGTGGCTAGGGCCTTAAAAGAAAGAAAAAAACCCGCGATTTTAAGGGGTGGTTCTAATGAGATTAAATTTCGGAATTGATGCACGATTTGGCTGTTAGAATTTGGAAGTTTATTTAAATTTTTGTCGTGTGGGGCTCTATACACTGTGATGTATAGAGAGAGTGGGGGGAAAGACTGAAGACTGGAGGGGAAAGACGGCAGTATGAGGTCAATAGGGAAGACGACCCCAGATGTCAGTGTGGCATTCTCATGCCGCACCAGGAAAAGTAAACGGGGTAGGTACCCCTGCCAGGATAGGGAAAGAAAGTGGGCCAGGCTAGGTATTCATCCCAGATCGCCAAAAGGCGAGGTGGCAGTGTAGCTGCGGTCACAGTCATGGTTTTTGGATGTCCAGTGCACTTCAGGTAGGTCACAGTCTTGGTTCAATGTCTCACTAGTCTCGTGTTCGTCTTATGGGATCAGGGAGAGGAGTTAAAAAATATATATTTTAGGGTTGCCCGTAATTAAATCCATTAACCCGTATTCGTGTCTGTAAATTGCATGTGTTCTATGGTCGATTTGCTTGTTTTGCTGGACGAAAAAAACCTCAGTTACTGGGGAGAAAAACCTTGCTATCTACGCCTGAGACCGACTAACTCAGCCACGGAGTGAAAAAAAAGCCCATTAAAGTTCCTTGGGTCATCGACGGGATTCGAACCCAGGCCTTTTTCCACCCGGTGTGGGGAGGATGGTGACGATACCACTGTGCTAGCCGCGCAGACAGGGAGAGGAGTGATGACTCTGGTCAGTTTGCTTTGATGTTAATTCAGGTAATCATATTCGTTGAAAGCATTAGTCCTGGCCTTTTTCGCCAGGTCATGAACGGAGAGGTATCTTTGTTGGTAATTTCCTGTGATCGGTTATAGTCATGCGGTATTGTCCATTTTTGAATGTCCATGCTGTAGTCCTGAATGTCTCCTTCTTGGTTAGTATCATGGAGTTCTTCTATTCGGATGTTTCCGTATTAGTTGGGGATAGCGATTTCCGTTCTTCGTCTGTTAAAGAACGAAGGGCGTAGCGGCTGAACGCGGTGTACTCGTCTCCCGAATCCAGGAGGTGATTGTCTTTTGGTACGAACTTTATTCTGGTGATGAGAACTGACCTTTGTTCCTCATAGCATTCACATTTGTGCAAGATATGTTGCCAGGTCTCCATATTGCCACCAGTGCAAGTTGGGTCCTCGGTCAGTCCGAGTGCATTCAGTTTTGTGTTAAAGGGCCAATAGTCCTTTAACACAAAAGGTGGTGTTCATTCCTGGGTGGAACCATTTGGGGGCCTTTGGATAGGTCTTGTCTACGTAGGGTATAAATTTCCGTATGACTTCACCTTTGGTCGTCTCTTGTCATCTCCTCTGCCAAGTTTCTTTCAGGTGTTCCATGATATTTTGTTTTTTCCCTTCGGTGGTTGTTTGTTGGGCCAAGTATAAAACTGTCAAACGTGATCGGTGTTCCCTTTGCCAGGTAGTAGATCAACCCACATCTCGCCACCTCCAGGTCCAGAGGGAGAGTTCCTGCCTGGACCTGCCGCGTGCAGATACTCACCATGTTACATGCCCTGGTAATGGTGAGGAGTATTTTTCGCTGTATCGTTTCGAGGATTCTTTATTTACGGCAGTTCTTGCTTTTGCGTACTATATTGGGGCTCCATAAGTAATTGCTGGGACGAAAATCGCTTTATAGTAGAGGGATAATGTTCTTTTGTTTAGTCCCCAGTCTCTGACCACTAGAGCTGCGTATTTTCTCAGCTTCTCCTTCAGATATGAGTTGTTGTTTAAAGGACAGGTTGGAATCTAGGATAATGCCTAGGTATTTCATCTGTTTTGCTAGTTTGATTGTGCTTCCCCTTACTTTTATCTGAGACAGACTCTGACGTTGAGTGCTCCTCTCAGCAGAATTGAGTTCGTTTTGGTCGGGGAAATCTCCAGTGTATGCAGGTTTTCCCAGTCCTGGAGTACTTGCAGTGCGTGGTTCACACAGGCTTCTAACTGTGATCTAAAGCTCGCTGCCACCATAAGGACGAGATCATTCATGAAAGCTTGTCCGTTGACATCACCCAAGTCAAGTGCCAGGAATTCACTAAAAACAATGTTCCACAGGAGTGGCCCTAGGACAGATCCCTGTGGGCAGCACCTGTGGACCGATCTTGTCAGGCTCTGGAACGGTGCCATTACCCTGATTTTTCTGTCAGAGAGGTAGGATCTAATGCAGTTATATAAATTCATGGAGATTTTTGCCTTGCAGAGTCTTCCAAGGACGCTCGGCCTCCAGAGGGTGTCGAAATCCCCGGTGAAGTCGACCGCAACTACCAGGAAGTACTTTTTGTTACATTGTTTGTGCTTTCTAGGAGTTTCCGATTGGCCATCGAGTCATCCCATGTTGTGGTGAGGGTGCGTTGTGGCGTCATAGTTGCTGTAGCGATTTCCCTCCATGGGGAGTTTATTTGTAGTGATCTTGTAGACCACTCCCCAGGGGTTCTCATTACCTTTAGTTCAGACCAGTCGTTCCCAGGAGTATTTTTTACTTTACTTTATACTCTCAGTATAAATATTTCTCAGTACTGTATATTGTCGGCACAGGTAAGTGACCTTAGCGGGCAGCCACGATCTCCGTGCTCTCTGGTGTTCCTTTCTTTTTTGTTGGACTAATCTCTTTTGTCATTGCAGCATTGGGGTCCACCATGGCATGGCCTTGCTCGAAGGCGTTTTTCTTTTTATGGCTACTTCAGCTGCCTCGGGTATAATGTTTGTTATTATCTGTTGCAGTTCGTCTGGGTCCTCTCTTATTTCTCGGCTGTCCTGTCTGGTTTGCCCCCTTCTATCATATTGGGCTCTACTGATTAGCTGTTCTCGGAAGAGTTCCCAATTGGCTTTGGAGATTACAAATCTGTTTAGCATTTTCCTTTCTTTGCTGGGGTCTCTGTATCTGGTAGGTGGTGGTATGGTGATCCGACATGGTCCAAGCATTTTGCACAGTCCAGTCGGTCACATGGGAATCGATATTTCTTGTGGTTAGAGTGATGTCGATGGTCGCCTCCCAAAGTGTATTACAGAAGGTTGGGAGGCAAAAAGGTTGATTTTTAACCGTCTGTATTGAGTTAGCCAGAAACTGTTCCAGCCTTTGGCCGTTTCTGGTGCCTTGCCGGTCCGGCGTGGCGCTGTGCCATACTGGGGATCGGCAGTTGATGTCGGCACCTATTATGACCCTCTGTTCCGATAGGGTAGTTTGGTCATCCTGAAGATATGTAATGTCTGCATGGGTAGCACAGTGGTATTTTCACCATCCTCCCCACAGCGGGTAAAAAAGGCCCGGGTTCGAATCCCGTCGATGACGCGAGGAACTTTAGTGGGCTTTTTTCACTCCGTGGCTGAGTTAGTCGGCCTGAGGCATAGATAGCAAGGTTTTTCCCTCAGAAACTGGGGTTTTTCGTCCAGTTTCTGAGAAACAAATCGCCTGTAGAACACACGCAATTAACAGACATAAGACACAGCATGGAAGATGAATTTAATTATTTGGGTGGCCTAAATATAATAGTTTGGAGATATGTAATGGCAAAGTCAATCTCAATGCTGGGTCTGCAGTAGAAAGAGAGAGACTGCATATAAGCAGCCGACAGAGCTGATTATATGAGCACATGCTGCTCATGGCGTGCATAACTGTGGGATCTTGGTTACTGTAATTTCTGGGGCGGACTATAATTGCTGCCCACGGCATATCTTGTTGCTCTGTACTATTTTAAACCTGAGCGGGTATTCCCTAACCTGCTTCATGTGAGTGTAGGGCTTTTGAATAAGAATTAGATCCACATTGTTGTTCTTCTTCTTCTTCTTCTGCTTTTAGGCATACTCGGGCAACCACTGCTTTCGCACGTTGTGAATTTATTGGGTGAATTTTTAGCAATCCATCATTATATTTTTTACATTGCATACCCATAATCGGTTCTGAGTTGATATGTACACTTGAACTTTTGATATGTCAGACATTTTGGATCTCTTATGGAATGCATATGATCTAGCCTTAGTAGCTTGCCGTTGACGCATATGGGGTCTTTTGCTTTGTTTGGGCAGCTACTGAAGTTGTGCCCCTTTTTGGAGCAGTGGATGCACGTTGGTTCCATTTGATTACATGTGTGTGTCATGTGCCCATATTTGCAGCACTTAAAACACTTTATTATAGCCACATGTTCTCTGTAACCGTGGCTTCTCCACTCTATATAAATTTTTTGCTGTTCCAGCAGGACTTTCCAGGCCTCTAGGGCCAGCTCCACTACCCAGTTACAGTTTCCGCTGCTTTTGACCCTTGTTTTATACTTGGGCAATGATGTTTAGTAATATATGTATAGGCAAGGCAGCTACCAGAACATTCGGTCAAATCCGCCTCATTTCGTTGTGTTTAGGTATGTAGTAGATATCAGAGTGTCCGGCACATGGATGACTGGACCCAGGGTAACCTAGTAGAACATCACCCAAAGCATGACACCGCCGGCACTGGCCTGATATTATCCCACGGTGCATCCAGGTGCCATCACTTCCCCAGGTAACCGACGCACACGTACCCAGCTGTCCACATGGTGCAACAGGAAATGTGATTCATAGGACCAGACGACCTTCTTTTAATCAATAAAGGTCCAGTTTTAATGATCGCGTGTCCATTGTAGGCACTGTCGCCGGTGACCCGTGGTTAGCATGGGCACTCAGAGTGGCTTGCGGCTACACAGCCCCATTTTCACCAGGATTCGATGTACTGTGCATTGTGACACATTACTCCCGTCACCAGTATTCCAATTACCGAGTTGCCCTTTTGTTACCACATACCATCCGGGAGAGCTTTCATTCACCTCGAGCATCGATGAGCCGTGGTCGTCCAACACCTCGCAGGCGGTTTGTGGGTTTTCCCTCCTCAGACCACTTTCGGTAGGTACTAACCACGGCTAACTGTGAGCACCCCACCAGCTATGCCGTTTCGGATATGCTCTGGCCTTCTGCACGGTAGCACAGTGGTATCGTCACGGTTGTCCCCACACCGAGTGGAAAATGCCAGGGTTCCAATCCCGTAGATGGCGCGAGCAACTTTAATTGGATTTTTTCACTCCGTGGCTGAATTAGTCGGTCTCAGGCGTAGATAGCAAGGTTCCCCCTATGAAACTGGGGTTTTTCGTCCAGTAAAAACAGACAAATCGACCATATAACACACGCAATTAACAGACATAAGACACACAGCATGGCAGATGGATTTAATTATTCGGGTAGCCTAAAAATAATAGTTTAGTTTTTTAATTTGGATAGGCTCTGACCCAGTCGTCTTGCCACTACAATTTGGCCTTTGTCAAACTCGCTTAAGCCTTTCCCATCTGAAGAACAAGAGTAACACTGATTAACTGAGCTCAGTATCAGGTGTTTTTATACCGTGTCCCGATCCGCGCACGCGCCGTAGTTCACCTGCAGTTGCTTCGATTTGCACAATGACTCGCTGATCACAATGTTTTGGCTCATCGGTGTATGTTTTTTGCATCCCAGAAGATCGCTTTTGCAGTTCACCTAAATTTAGTCGTTTCACAGCTGTATAAGAGAATATATGCCTTTTCTCCTAATTCAACCTTACATGTTATTAATGAACTCCACAAACACACACTGATGCTCCCTTATCCGATTCTCAATTTTCTTTCATTTCCGAAGTCATGAACAAAATTCTTACCTGTGTTATTTGTAATAATTTCAACATGTTTAAAATTTGTCAACTTAATTTCATTATTTTTTAACGGTATGCTGCGTTATGTAACTACACCAGTGGTGTGCAAAATTTAAGGCCCAGTCAAGTTTTCACCTGTAGCTTCTCATAGGAGTGGCCTGGATATGGGAAAAGTATACTAAAGAAACCTCGTGAGATACAGAAATGATGAAGGAAACAACACCGACACAACAACGGAAATAAAACGGTACAGAGGGATTTTATTCAACAATCGCAACATAGCACTGGCTGCCATAATTTAGATGCATCACTGCCAAAGATGGAACAAAGGGAAGAGGTGGTCCTCAGTAGGAGATATGGCCACCCCCACAGGCGGTGCAAAGCCTGCATCGCCGGCTTTGCATGCCTGTCCATACTTAGAACAATGTTATTGATAAGTTCGTGAGGTAGCATCGTCCATTCCTCTGTCAACGCCATCTTCAGCTGGTGAACATTTTCTGGTGGGTGTGGATGTACAACTAAGCGTCTCCCCAGAGAGCATCCCATATGTGTACGATGGGATGTAAATCGGCGGAAACGGGGTAGACCAATCTATACGAACAATGTCCTCACTTTCCAAAAGCATATATTAACAGCTGCAGTGCGATGGAGTGTGGCGTTATCATCCATAAACACGAACTCATTGCCAATGGCGCCTCGGAACAGATGCACACGCTGAAGGATTACCTCAGTACAGTACCGATTACAGTATTGCCTTTCAGTATCTGGAGTTGTGTACGTCCATCTAAGTAACGCCTCCCCAGACGAGAACACCTCGACCACCACATCGATCCCTTTCAGTGATGTTTGCGGGGTGATACCGTGTGCCAACCTCTCGCTAGATTAGCTGACGTTCAGAATCGCTGCTGAGACTGGATCTATTCTCATCAGTAAGGAGTACCTTAAGAAAGATTTTGTGGTTGTAACCTTTAGAAATAGTGTTGGTCCTTAAGTTTTGAAAACCAGTGCAGTACTCCTTTCGGCTGACCTCTATCTATAGCATATCGGTTTTTTTTTAGGTTCTAGCCACTGAAATCTCAGGAAATTAGATGGCAGGACCTGCCAGAGTAAATAATTATAAAACTGGTGTAATTGGTCTGCCTTCATGGGGCAGAGTGTGGACAACCTTGGGTACCATTAGGGGCCCAGCGGCTAAATGACCAGAGGAACAACAGTACACGACACTGCACGTTTACAAAATCCATACACATTTAAACCTGTAGCATTGACAGTGTTCTGTTTCACATCCACAATGTATACTATGCAGGGGTGGGGGAAACCCCTGGTGCCGTTTGACACTAAACACACTCTACACTCTGTCCCAAGAAGTAAAGCTATGGTACTCTGGACTGATTAACATGGCCGCGTTGTGAAAAAAATCTATAATAGTTGCTCCTGTAAAAATGAAACTTGAACCCAGGGCTTTTCCATAAAGGGAGGAAAGGTGTTGATCAATAACCATCATGCTAACCGCGAGCACTTTCAAAAGTGCAGAACGGAAATCATAGCTTGGAATAGAAAGGCATAAGCAAGGGCACGCTTTTCAAGGAAATTAAGAGTTGCCCGGAACGCAGTGGCATAGAATCCAAAAGGTCTTGGGTTCATGGCATTTTGTTTTCGGTGCCATCCATTGTTTTGCCTGGATGCGACCCAAAGTTTTTATAAGTTTTATCCAAAATGCTCGTAGCGCCACAAAAACTGAAGCGGCAACTTCACCAACTATTCTCGAATTGCTAATTTCAAAATTACAGACTGGAGACATGGAACTGTAATCAAAAATATGTAAATTAAAAGAAATAAATAAGCACGAAAATAAATAAATTAGAGTTAGTGGAAATTTAGAAAAAAATAAACCTAAAATTGTACACGCTGTACGCAAAATTTCGTTGATAGGCATTATCGGTTTGGGTTAGAAATTGTGACTTGGTAACCTTCTGAATATTCATATAAAAAAAAAGCAGAAAAAAAAAGAAAGAAACTCGTTTTCTCAACGCACAAGAGATGTTTATTAAGTTAGACTGTATTTTTCGAGATAATTTCTTGTTTTAAAACTGATACTGAGGTTATCTAACCAAAACGATCACGATTTCGCCTTGAATTCCATTGTCCTTCAAGTTTATTTCTCGTTTGAAGAAGAAAAGAATTTCCCACAATATTTTCCAACATCTCATTTTCCATTACTGGTAACTTACCTGGTCTAAACAGGTTTTGAGCAACTTCATCAAAATACACAGTTATCGGACTGTTTCCTGTCTCGTGAAATTGTACACAGCATTTTCTCTTTTTATGTTTCATATTTAATAACGTCAACATTAAGTTGTACGAAGAAGAAAACAAGCAGTGACCAGATGTGAAGGAAACTATTAAAAAAATCTAAACTTCTTATTTTACAGAGGCGAAGAAACCAGTTCTAACATACTTAACAAAATTGTCTACATTAATGGCAAACACTTAGATGTTTATGGCCCCCATGCGGCATTTAAAGTGCATTAAGAATTGTGAATTTTCCACTGAGGCCGGACATTGCAATTGAATGCAACTGAATGCAGCCATATTTTTAAACGGTTCCTTGTTTTATTTTTTAGGATATTTATGTCACGAACGAAGCGAAAAAAAATAGACATTACAAAAAGATTGAATGATTAAGCAAAAAGCTGTAACTTCAAGGTCATGAGGTTATTAACCTCGTTTCGTTCAAATAATCCAGTAAATGACGTACCAGAAATTAAGAAATGCATGTCATTGTCTTAGCTTTAAAATTATCGATAATTACAGATTAGAAAAATAAGAGCTGTTGGTTAAATAGCACTCCTTCAGATGAGGTGGAGCTAGTGATAGAGAACAGCTATGAAAGCTGTTATTAATGGAACGATCATTGTTCGAAATGATCCAAGGACTAATTAAATTCTCATTCCCATGTTTTTCAAAAATAAGTGGATATGGGAACGAATTGGATTTTAATTTTTGTTAAGTCAACGCCTGTGAACGCGTAGACGCCGACTGAGAAATGGTGAAGGAGGAAAGTCGTTCCCACGGTCTGACAGGTGTGGGAAGTGGGGATAAAAGCACAGCGGCTTTGATCATTTTTACGATGCGGGATGAAAATCCGAAGTTGGCCTCGACAAGGGGTTTTAGACCTTAAATAAACTTTTTGATATACCTCCATAATGATAAATACAAGATGATAGTTCAAGGAGACTTACAATACACTTTTAAAGACTTTAAACGATTCGAATGAACATAGTGATTCATGTTCACGATGCTGAATATAGACAAAGTCACAAAAAATAAAATTTCTGTACATAAATTATAGCAAACAAATCATTTGTGTACATAAATTGTTAGAATTCCTAATATCAACAAACACTTCCCCACACCATAAATATGTGTTGATTTATTTTATTATTATTTATTTTTTAGCTCATCAGCAACTTAGACCATATTGTGCTATTGTGTATTATATGTATATGAGTGCATGTTCAAGGACCGATATGATATCGTGCGGCTGAAAAAAATCAGGAACCACTTACGGGGGGGGGGTTATCTCTTCCTCATCCTGAGATCGGTTAACTATAGTCCGACGTCTTTGAAAGTGGCGAAACCATTACATTAGGTAGGTGTAACTAATAAAGTGGCAGCACAGTGTATATTTATGATAACAACGCGACCTCCATGACAATACTGCCACTTTATTATGTACACCTACCTAGTAGTGTGTTGAGCCTCCTTTAGCCTTCAAAACAGCTCGAATTCGTCTAGGCATGGATTGAACAAGATGCTGAAACGTTGTGCAGGAACGGAGTACCATGAACACACGAGTGTGTCATGCAGTTCCTTGAGATTCGACGGAGGTGTAGGCCTGCAGTGAACAGCCCTTTCCAGCTCATCCCAAAGATGTTCAATAGGATTGAGATCCGTGGATTGAGCGGGCCACTGCACCATTCCATAAGGATTCGGGCTTTGTGAACCGTGCATTATCCTGCTGGAAGTAACCATCTGACTGAGGATAAACTGTCAACATGAACGGATGCACTTCGTCAGTAACGATGTTAGATACGCTGTCGCATTCAGACGTGAATCTATGGGTATCAATGGACCCAACGTGTGCCAAGAAAACATTCCCCACCACCTTGCATAGTAGTCGTCAGAAGACATGACTGGTCCATGGATTTATGTTGTTTTCGCCAAATTCTGAGCCTTCCACCAACATGATGCACCAGGAACTTCGACTCTTAAGACCAAGCAACTGTTTTCCAATCCTCGATAGTCCAGTGCGGGTGTTGCTGTGCCCACATGGAGGCGTGCTCTCTTGTTCTTCATTGATAACAAAGGTATGCGATGTGGCCGTCGGCTGTTGTAGCCCATTCGCGACAAAGTGCACCTAGTGGTCCGTTGCGATATTTTGTTCTGCGCAACAAGGTTGTATTTTGACGTGATGTGCGACATTGTGGCCCGTTTGTTTGCTTGCACAATTCTTACCATCCTCCTCTGACCTCTCTCATCAACAAGCGATTTTCTTCCACAGGAGTGCCGTTGAGAGGATGTTTTCTGTTCGTTTCACCCTTGAGACTGTGGTGCGTGAAAAGTTCAGGAGAACTGCCGTTTAAGAGATGCTTTTTCCAGCACGTCTTGCACCTACTACCATGCCACGTTCGAAGTCCGTTAGATCACTCCTTTTCCCCATTCTTGCTACGATTTGTATGCTTAACTAATAGTAGAAAGGTTGTTCTGCTGCATTATATCTACAACTGTGGACATATGACTTGCAACGTTCTGGGACAAACCATTTGTGCACAGCAGGGTTGTACCTAATAAAGTGGTAGCACAGTGTAGGCAACAACATAAACCAAAAATATAACACTTATGAGTTTTTTTTTTTTTTTTTTTCTACATCGTGGCCCACTTAGTTGGTTTCGGTTTTAACTTCAAAGTCTATTCCCCGTTAACTTGATGCGAAATTATAAATTCTGCTGCCACACCAGATTGCCGAACAACCCTACGTGATCCTACCAAGCCAGCCTTAGGCGTGCATAGTGTTAGTTTTGTCACAATTTTTTTTGGACTTTTTACACCGCTTGTTTTACCGAACTCAGACAAGGGCTGCTTTGTTTGTTTTCGAAAAAACATGGAAATTTGGATTCTCGTCCAGCAAAACGAGAGAAGAATGAAGAATGCTGGTCCATGCTACCCTAATTTCTTCCCGTTATTACAAACTGGATAGTAGTGGATCTCTACTCTGCAGGGTTCACTCCACAGCATTCCACATTTTCTCAATCGGATTGAGGTCTGGTGACTGTGGGTGAATTTACTCCCAAGTTCATGAAACCACTTCTGTACAATTTTGGCCTTGTGACATGGCGTATTATCAACGTGTCCCTTCTTGGCTACAGATGGATACTTGCAGCCAAGAAGGAATACGCTTGGTGTAATAATTTTCAGATACCATGCAGCCCTCGCGTTTCTCAAAAAGCTCTTAAAAATTCCATCCGTTATAAAGGGATTCCAACTGACGTTTTCCACCAGGTGTGGAAAATGGTGATTATATCCACTGTACTACTGCGAGGCCCCGTACACGAAACGCCAGCTGGACTACAGCTTGTATCGCACGGTACAAACACGTGATGCTATTACAGGAGTGCTTCATTTAAGAATACGTATGTTTACTTAATAAAGTGACCACTCAGCGTATTGTACATACCAGCGTACAACAGATACAAAGTAGTAAAAGTATTTCTAATCTGATTAACTTTACAGCATTCCTGAAAATAAACAGTATTACAAAACAAACAAAAATTAACAACCCGGAACGACCTTTGTTCAGAAATCGTATGATTAAGACGATGTGTCATTTCTAAGGTTCAGCCTCTGTCTATGTCTTTCTTCAACTCTCTTCAACCAGTATTAGGGTATCATTCTCTTATGTCGTCAACACCCAATGACGACGTTACGACTGAGTAAACAAAACAAACAAAAGAAAGGGCACAAACGCCTGTCGTTAAATAATTGAAACAAAACCCAGAAGATATCTGTTATGTGAACCATTTCCTGCTCTTGCAGTGGAAATAGCTCTCGACGACAACATGAGCTATCCGAAATAGAATGTCTAATAGCATTTGACCTTGTGTCAAATCGCTGGCATCCGCTGACTCACTGGAAGAGAAGTTATTAATCGTTTTAGAAACCTTGATATGCTTTTCTGCTAACTGGATTGAGAAATGCATGGGTAATTCAGCAATGGAAATAATCGCAATCTTTAAAATCAAAGATTGTTTAACTTGTGGGAAATTAGCAAGAAAAAAAGGGGACAAGGTAGCCTAGAGAATTATTCCATTTAAGCGTAGTCATATCACACATGAATGAGAATACATGACAAGTATCAACTTCGTGGTTAATGCAACCGCTACCAATGCTTTTCTTTTATACTGTGTGGAAACGACTGGGTTCGAATTCCGATTTCGCTGATCCCACAAAGTGCTGGTTGCTTTGGCTCAAAAACAAACTGATAAACATCAAAGTTAGACGCACTTGCATGTTGAAGATGTAACTACCGATAATCATCAAACAATTATAGAGTAAATAAATATAGAAACGGCCCATCCTCCCCAGAAAAGACCCGAGTCCGAGTCCCGTCGATAACGTGAGGAACTTTTATGGGCCTTTTTCACAACGTGACTGAGTTAGTCTGGCTCAGGTGAGGGTAGCATGGTTTTTTCTCCCGGAAAAAAGAGGGATCAGTCTAAATGAAACACACAGAAAGGAATATAATTGTAGTTAATTCCTATTCCTTCTTTTCCTTTAAAAGAAGGTATTACTTAAACTGGCCAAAAAAAAAAAATAATAATAATAATAACAATAAATAAACAATACTAATAATAATAAAATAAATCTCAGTTGGTTCCATCAACAAGTTCCTGGACTTTTTAATCGATCCAGTCACGAGGACGGTAAAAAAAAAAATTACAATATTAGGGTTACCCGTAAATGATGACATTAACCCGTATTCGTGTCTGTAAATTGTGTGTGTTCTCTGGTCGATTTGCCTGTTTTTGCTGGACGAAAAAACCTTGCTATCTACGCCTGAGACCGACTAACTCAGCCACGGAGTGAATAAAGCCCACTAAAGTTCCTCCCGTCATCGACGGGACTCGAACCCGGGCCTTTTTCACCCGGTGTGGGGAGGACGGTGACGATACCACTGTGCTACCCACGCAGACTCACGAGGACGGTAAGTCAGATATCCGATAGGTTATCTCACCTACCGTCCTTGTGAAAGATGCACTCACCGCTCATCACCGCTGGAAAAAGTTCATCACTGCTGGAAAAAGCCAAACGTTCACCATGCTCTTGAGAGAACATCCCTTCCCGGAATACTTTCAGAAACGTTCTTCTACAATAAAAGAATAATAGACCCTGCAAATGATGATATTCTCTTATTTGTTAGGTGGAACTGGCTAGGAGTAAGAAGGCGACCATAGGCGACCTCCTGACACCAAGCCTTGAATGGAAAGGATGGGAAGACTTGCCCATTAAAACCATAAATGCAAAGCAGCAACAGAGACATCTAAAATCAGCGATCACACGAGCTCTTCCATACATCACTACAGCTAAAGGGAATGGAAATGTGACCGGATCCTCACCTACAACCAAACTATTATGTTTAGGCCACCCGAATAATTAAATTCATCTGTCGTGCTGTGTCTTATGTCTGTTAATTGCGTGGTCAATTCGTCTGTTTGCTGGAAAAAACCCCAGTTTCTGGGGAAATAAATCTTGCTATCCACGCCTGAGACCCATTAACTCAGCCACGGGGTGAAAAAAGCCCATTAAAGTTCCTCGCGTCATCGACGGGATTCGAACCCGGGCCTTTTCCACCCGGTGTGGGGAGGACGGTGACGATGCCACTGTGCTACCGCGCAGACTCGATCTTCACCTACACCAACCTTCGTTATCACATCACCAGAAGACACGGTACCTCTGTCTTCTGCATCCTCCAAAAAGTCT
Source organism: Mastigoproctus giganteus (assembly GCF_048544385.1). Taxonomy (NCBI): domain Eukaryota; kingdom Metazoa; phylum Arthropoda; class Arachnida; order Uropygi; family Thelyphonidae; genus Mastigoproctus; species Mastigoproctus giganteus. Next base: position 10,672,753 of record NC_143578.1, on the reverse strand, counting down.
ATCAACTAATCATGTCTTGCCATACAGCCACGATTTTCCCGTCATCCACGTGCCAAGCTCTCCCTGTACCCCTCTTCACTCACCGCAAGCCACCATCTAACTTTCAGTGGAACCTTCCATACAGGACAAAATGTTCCAAATCGGACGCAGACATCCAGTGGAGACTGTGGCGCAACATCCTTCCTACCCCAGTCAAGCTAAAAATCTTCGGGTTACGCACCTCAAACTACTGCCTCTTCTGCACCATTCCAGGTACCCTGGAACACACACATACCTGGCGAGCCCTGTGAACAAGGAACTGGTCAAAGACACTTTGAATGCAGCAAAGCTTACCTGCAACCACGCCCACACTCCGGAGGACTACTGGTACCTGCTCCACTCTGAGCAGACAGCACACACCACTTGCAACTTCTTATTCGTTGCCACCAAGACCGTCATTTACAACTTCTATTTGAAGAACACGAGAAGCAGTGACGACGTGCCTCCTATCGACACATCGGCGCAACATCTCAAGTGGAGCCTACAGAGGAAGTTGCAGAGCAGACTTCTACTCAAATTCCACTGCAAAAGACCAGAAACTCTGGATCATCTTAACAGCGAATGGAACAGTGGCGGTCACCTGAATCAGATCTGAATCCATTTGAGAAGGTGTAGAATATTTTTAAAAGGGCTGTTCGGCTTTCTAGTTCTTTACTAACCATAATACAGCAAGTGACATATAACCTGATAGAAGAATGGTCAAATCTGGAGCTAGACTACCTCAGATACCTAATGGAATCCATGCCACGACGTGTATGTGTTAATTTGCGCAAAATGTGGCCCTATTATATATTGAATAAAGGTAGGTTTCTAATATTTTTGGCAAGTGAGTGTATTAATGCTGTATAAAATTGACATCTTAAAAATTTATCAATTATTTTCTGATTTCAGTTGTTTCTTGAAGAGAAAGGTGAATCAAATATCTTTTAATCTTAATTATAATTACTTTAATTATAGTAATAATTATAATTACGGTAATTATTATAATTACTCCTATTATAATAATTATAATACAGAAGAATGCATGTACAAATGCATGTACAAAAATTTGTACTAGCTCCTCATGGCCGTAGCTATTATTAAGCCCATGTTCAGTTATTTTAAGGCAGGAACTTGTCTTTGCATAGGTTGGTTTTAATGTCAGAGAATCAGACTCTCGCGAGTGGCACAATTGGTGTTATTACCGTCCTCCACACACCAGGAGGAAAGGACCTGAGTTAGAATCCTATCAATGAACGAAGTTTGCAGATGATACAAAGGTTGGCAGGGTTGTTAATGGCAGTGTGCTACTGCAACAGGATCTAGATAATTTGGGCAGATGGGCTAAGAAGTGGCAACTGAAGTTTAACCTTGACAAATGCAAAGTACTGCATATGGGTAGAAGTAACCCCAGAGAAACGTACCAACTGTGTGGTACTACACTTAAGGTGGTAGAAAATGAAAAAGACCTGGGAGTAATTGTGCAGTCAGATATGAAGTTTTCTGAGCAATGCAGACAGGCTGCCAGGGCAGGTCATGGGGTTTTGTCAATGATATATATAGGAATTTTGCTAGCAGGGAAAAGGAGGTGATTATCCCTCTGTATAAAGCAATGGTCAGGCAACGCCTTGAGTACTGCGTACAGGTCTGGAAGCCTCATTTTAGGAAGGATGTAGATTTACTTGAGCGTGTACAGAGAAGGGCAACAAGATTGGTGAGGGGAATGAAGGGATCCTCTTACCAAGAGAGGCTTAAATTCTGCAAATTGCAGTGGCTGGAGACTAGGCACCTGCGCGGTGATCTGGTTGAGGTGTATAAGGCCTTGAATGGTGAGCACGCTGAATTCTGATGGGATCCTTCCACTTGTTCAGATTACGAACCTAAGGTGGCATAAATTGAAATTGAGGAAAGACAGATGTAGAATAGATGTGCGGAAATTTACCTTTAGCCAGCGGGCGGTTAATTGCTGGAACAAACTTCCATCTGTCGTTGTGGAAGTTGGTGGAAGTTGGCAAAGATAGGTTAAATAAATTTAAGGAGGAACTGGACAGGCATTTGGAGGGAATGGTGTGATTTTTTTTTTTTTTTTTTTTTGGCTGATGCTGCATAAGCTCATACACTTGCTTTCTTGCATCAAGTGCCACTACTACTACTACTACTACTACTACGACGACGAATTTGTATGGGCATTTTTCACAACGTTGCTGAGTTAGTCAGTCTCAGGTGTGGGTAGCATGGTTTTTATCCTGGAAACTCCAGTTTTCGTCATGTAAACCGACTACAGAACACACGCAACTTACAGACATGTTATACATGGAGCAAAATGGCCTAAGTTGCTGATTCACCTAACACCCTTCTAGAATAAGAATGGTTCATCAAAGTTTAATTTTATGACTAAATCGACGCTATTAATAATTCCGTTTAACAGCTTATTAAATGATAAGTCGGCTTTATCCCCTCTTTTCTCCAGTGTTTCTAGTCCAATTATTTCACACCACTGACGTTATGGTTTCTCGTAATATGGCAAACAATTCTTAAAACAGACGTACTGCTCATTTTTAATTTCTATTTTTAATATTTACTAGACTGCATGGGAAGTCAAGCCTTCGAGTCATATCCCAAGACTAGCCTTGCATAAATTTTATAAAGAAAATTAAATAATGCTAATGATTGTAATATCTGCTAACCCTTTTAAGTTGCTGTTGTTGCAGGGTTTTTAGGCGCATCAGCAAATACTTAAGCCATATTGAGCTGTATATTATATCTCTAAATTGCATGTATTCTGTGGTCGATTTGTTGTTTGCTACACCAAAAACTCGAGTTTCAGGGAAAACAAAGTCACGCTACTCTCTCCTGAGACTGAATAATTCAGCCACATTGTGAAAAAACAAAAAAATTCCTTATGTCATTGACGGGATTCGAACTCAGTTCTCTTCAACGCGAGGTGGAAAAGACAGCGTTCTTCCAACTATGCTATTCATAAAGGCAACTGTTTTAAGACATCTTAACTATTTGCTGGCAGTCTTTACAAAATTTGAGATAATGGAGATCAAAGGATAGTGATTCTCTAAACACTCAAATATTTCAAGGTATATCCAAGTATTTCAAGATACTAACTTTTTTTAAACCATGTTATTGTTAATAGAACAAGAGAAACTAATCTTATTCTTCATATGAATCGGTAAAATTCATCAGCCCACTCTCATCTTATCAATATCATTCCATTCTTCTTCATCCACTGAATTACTAAATATAGATCTTCATTTAAAATTACATATTAGTTGATACTTTCTATTGATTTATTAATTTTATGTCGTCAGCAGAAATGTTTATCTTGATTTGGTAATCCCCTAATAAGCTTGATAAATCAGTGACATAAATAAATATAACAAACAGCTCAAAGACGAATCTTGTAATGCACCAACTTCTGTTTTAAAAGAACATTAAACATTATCTTTAAAAATTATAGACATTTCCAAGTAATTTGCATTCCAAGTCCAGCCTCTGAGTGCGCAATGATCCAATATTTCCACTAATCTCCAATGTACTGCCTTATCAGAAGTTTTGCTTAAATCAAGGAAGACAGATCCTATTTGATCCTTTCAAATCAGATCATAACCCGGTCCCCTTTTCTATAAAGAATGTATTAATGAAAGATACATTGAAACTTGGAGAACAAAATATTTGGATTTCGTTGAAAGAAGATGCTCTGACATTAAAGATATTAAAGATATTATCGAGAATACTTTGGATATACCAAAAGGTCTCTCGTTACATCTGAGGCTGAGTATTTTGCGCATTAAAAACAAAATTAAAGTATAAACGCCTCATTCATTGATCAAACTTTTGAGCCACTAATTTTATATTAATTTTTTTTTTTATGTAGAGTACTGCCACAATAATACCGCAACACACCAGAGTGCGCTGTCAAGTTAGGCCTACTTGGTCAATGACTACCTGTTTGGAGTTCAAAACAGTTTTTATTCCTTTGTCGACCCTGCCAGCTGGGTAATGACTTGCTGATTATCCATTCACGGCGATGGACGACGTTGTCCCAATCTCATGGGATAAAACCTGTCCAACTTGTCATCCAAAAGAGTATGAGTAACACGCCTTACGGCTTTGTCTCTATAGGAAGCCGTTTCTCGAGTCCTGTTACATACATGGCCCTACTTTGTGTAGACCTAATTTGCTCGGCATCTTTTCCTGTACCCTGATAGGTTTGAATTATTACTCTATTCAAAATATCATAGAACCCCTAATTAGCATTCATTTGAAGTGTAATCTTTTTTAACTTGCCAGAGCAATAAATGTCCGTGAATAGTTAGCAATAAGTAATGGTAGAACTTGGGTATCGTCATAGGAGCAATGTACTCGGTTTTAATCCATTCATTTTAATAATTAACACTACTAGAAGCTGTTTGATTATTATTATTATTATTTTATTACAGTAGGTCAATACACGATTCTGACAAGTTAGTTGGAAATGCTTGGGACATATTAGCTAGCAAGCACGAAAGTCCAAAATACCGAGAATTACTATTAATATGCATGAGTATATGTTAATGATAAATTGCAAAGTTCATTGCCATCGCATTGTTGGAAGCGACACTCTGTGACAAATTTTGTAAAACTAAATATATTAATATATTAGAGAGCCGGGTTAACAAACTTGTTTTATTTTCGCATCCATTACGTTAAGACTCCCCTGAGATACATTTTATCAAAGTGCATTAGAGAGTATTTTAAAATTTTTCAAGGTCTCAAAAATCTTTGGAAACAATGGCTGTCAACATGAACAATAAACATGCACTGAGTGGCCACTTTATTAGTATACCTATCCTTTTCATGGAATGGAAGACTACTTCAGTAATAGCATCATGCCTGTTATTGTTATTGGGTTTTAGGAACATCAGAAACTAAGGCCATGTTGCTCCGCTTTTATTGTCTGTAAATTGTAGGTGTTCTGAGGTCGATTTTCTGTTTGCTGGACGGAAAACCCGGGTTTCCGGAAGAAAAATCATGCTGCCCTCGCTACACCAGGTGATCCTACCAACTGCACGAGGGATCATGCTTGTTGGTAGAACCCATTCCAAATGTATCCATCTGCGAATCGGTTCTTCTAACAGGCTAATGTGTAATATTACAAGGCTAGAAAAGTACAGAACTAGTTCTAGGAGGATGGGAGAATTTAGCATACTGCGGTGGCCTCCCCAGTCATCACATCTCAATCCTGTCAAATGAGATGGAACGCTTCGGAGTAGAGATCTGCAAATTCATCCAATGGCACTGTTATGGGCTGTCATCCCTGTGGCACTCTTTCGACACATGGTTGAGTCCATGTCACGACAAATCCAGATTCTAAGAGATAAAGACGAGAGCTATTCACAATTAGGAAGGTGTTTTCTAGAGAAAGCAGTAAAATGTAAACATACTGATAACAGAAACTGCAGCCAAGACTGTACATTATTTCAAAAAATACACTGATCGACAAAATTAACAGAAAATGTGGTTCATGCAACTTGAGATGAAGCGGGACAAAATTTGGTATGGTGGCGTAGCACACAATAACGATGATGAATTGAGGAGACAGCGAGAAACTTCGGACAAGCATAAAGGACATTTATGGGGGTTGTATGAGGATTACATTGCTAAGGAAACTTTGTGAAAATCAACTCCATTCTCCATTCAAAATTAACAGAAAATGTGGTTCATGCAACTTGAGATGAAGCGGGACAAAATTTGGTATGGTGGCGTAGCACAGAATAACGATGAATTGAGGAGACAGCGAGAAACTTCGGACAAGCATAAAGGACATTTATGGGGGTTGTATGAGGATTACATTGCTAAGGAAACTTTGTGAAAATCAACTCCATTCTCAATCGATGCGTTCGTTCAATTTGCGCCTTCCCTGGAATGTATCGGTTAGTTCGAGATACAAGGAAGTGAGACTCCTCAGCATCTACCAACTGCTACAGAAAGCCGAGGCCGTCTTTGTTTACAATGCATTGAAGACACCAGAGTTTCCCCCTCTCTTTAGATCCTTTTTCATAACCATAGATGAAGAAGAAATACGCAATCTAAGAAATGAAGCCAACCTGAAGATTCCGCTTTTCAGAAAAGCCTTAGGTCAGAAAAGTATAAAATACATAGGTGCTAAAACCTGGAACAAACTTCCTGCAAAAATCAAAAATGTCACTTCACTAAATCAATTCAAGAAACTGCTAATCGAACACATCACCAGGGATGTCTGATTCAAATTACCTTCCACTCAACTCCTGGATTTTAAAAAAACCAACATGGAAATAATGTACAAATGTTAAAGGAAGCAGTTGGCAAATAGTTTGTAAATTTCTGTGCATGTATCTCATCATTTTTCTTTTCTCTCCTCATTTAATTGTAAAAATGTTCACAATGATATTATAAGTAGTGATGCTTTTCGAAGTGTAACATAAAATAGGGATAAATAAATTATTATTATTATTATTATTATTACCAGAAAAGTCACATTACAGAAGTCGATATAAGATGCACCAAAATATGGTCAAATGACATCAGTATAGTGCATGATCCCCCTTCAAACGGCTAAACAGGCCTGACAGCGGTGAACTATGCTCGATATAAGGGTGTCTATAAGATTCTGTGGAAACAAATCCCAATCTTCCACCAGCGCAGACCTCAGCTAACCAGGTGACCGAGGAGTTGGCTGTAGGCGTGAAATCCGACGCCCAAGGGCGTCCCATACATGTTCGATTGGATTTAAGTCTGAGGATCGTTCTTGCCACGGAAGTCGTTGGATACCTTCAGTTTAAAGATATTCCTCCACCACATGGGCTCTGTGTGCAGTGGCGTTGTCATGCATGAAAAGAAAATGGGCCAACAGTACCCCTAAAAAGTCGCACATAGGGTTCGAGGATCTCTATCGATACCTCTGCACAGTTACGATATCCATATCAAAAACATGAAAAGGGTGCGGCAATTGATCATTATTTCATCCCACACCTTATCACCGCTTCCACCGTAAGTGTCTCTTTCTCTGATGTTGAAAGAGATGGTACCTTTCAGCCTGGTCTGTACTTGTTAACAGGAGAGACTGCTTCTACAGGGATGGGATACACTTAAATAGAAAGGGTGCAAGAATATTTGCTGATGCTATCGAGGCAGTGTTAGGTGGGTCGGAAAACTGCTAGTTTGGGGGGATACAAGGACTAATAGATTAACAGTAGACACTGGCAGAGGTGAAAGTGATTCTTGCACTGCTTCTATTGGAATGAGCAGAAGCCTGAAAAACAAGATGCAGGATATTTCAGAGACTGCTGGGAGTCATTGCAGTTCAAGTCAACACATGGGTTGTGTTAGGGTAGCTAAGAATAGAAACAGGTGCATGTATACTTGCGTGTACACCAATGCTAGGAAAAGGCAGCCGTAGCCTAGTGGTCAGGCGCGCGGGTGCATAAGTACACGTGTCTTGAGTGACCGGGGTTCAAGCCCGTGACTGCTGAATACGGTGCTGTTTCTTGTATTCTGTCTATCTTGTGACCTCCTCTGACCGTTTGGTCGTCCCGGAGTATAAACAGAAAATTTATTTTATTTATTTATTTAGTAAATAAATTTGATGAATTTGAGTTATTGCTCAAAACATCAAAGGCAGATATTGTTGGGATATCAGAGACGTGGTGTCACACAGATATAAGAAATGCAGAACTGGAATTTGGGGAGTACAAGGTCTACAGAAAGGATAGGAAGGGAGGAGGGGTTATGCTATTAGTTAAGAAACACATAAAAACCAAGGAAGTGAAGCCAGTCGACATCGCTGGACAGTGCAGTGTCGAGTCAGTTTGGTGTGACATAAGCATTGGGAGATCAAAATTGAGAGTAGGAGTGTGCTATAGGCCTAATGACTCTGATGAGTATAACAAGAAACTGTACAGGGAAATAGAGTGGGCCAGTAAATCAGAGAGTATTATAATGGGGGATTTTAATTTCCCAGATATTGACTGGAATTTGTGGGTTGGTCACTCACACACACTAGCAGGACTTTTGTGGATTTATTGGATGATTGCTTTCTACATCAGCATGTTCGGGAGGCAACTACAGGGAGTAATACTCTTGATTTGATTATCAGTCGTGATTCTTCATGCATTAAGAATCTGCAGATAAATGAACCACTAGGTGGCAGTGATCATTGTGCTGAAGTGGGATTTACTCAAAGAGGTAACGGCCATCAGGGGTAAAGGAAAGGGTTATTGCTTTCGTAAAGGCGACTACGATGGTGAGACAGTATTTAAATTCTATACAGTGGGACCAACTGATGATGTTACCAACAGCAAATTCAAAATGGGAAGCATTCAAATAACTTACCTTGGAAGCTACTAGGCTTTACATACCAAATAAGAAATATTTGGTATGCAAAGGTTTAATCATAAATGGATGTCAGATGAACTAATGAGACATATGGCATAGAAGAAAAATGCATGGGATACATATAAATTAACACATAACACAGAAGCCTATGATAGATACAAGTTGATCTGTAACCAAGTTACAAAGGAGGTTAGGCAGGTGCAGGCAGATTACGAGAAATCTTTGGCAAGGGATGCAAAGAAAAACAGCAAAGCGTTCTTTACTTATGTAAACTCTAGAAGGAAGGGGTTGAATCAGATTGGTCCACTTGATATCGATGATTCAACTGTTGATGATCCTGCTCAGATAGCTAACAAACTAAATGAATATTTTGCATCGACATTCACACATGAGGAGTTATTCAGCGAGGGGAATGCCAGAGGTGTATTCAACTCTGGCAGTAAGCTGGTCTGAGATAGTATTTAAATTCTATACAGTGGGACCAACTCATGATGTTACCAACAGCAAATTCAAAATGGGAAGCATTCAAAGAACTTATCTTGGAAGCTATTAGGTAATTTATCTTGGAAGCTACTGAGAGTAAAGTGGAGGAGAAATTGTTGAGGATAAACACAAGAAAGGCACCTGGGGTGGATGGGATCTATCCAGTTATATTAAAGCAGGCAGCAAAGGAAGTAAGCAAACTCTTAGCCATAATTATGAGAGCTTCTTTGGACTCAGGGGAGGTACCCATAGACTGGAAATGTGCAAATGTCACCCCAATTCACAAAGGAGGATAAAAGGCTGACACAAGTAATTATAGACCTGTGAGCTTAACTTCTGTTCCAGGAAAATTAATGGAGGCATTGGTTAAAGAAGCACTGCAGGATCATCTAGACAAGACTTCAGTTATAGCTCGGACACAGCACGGTTTTGTTAAGGCGAAGTCTTGCCTGACCAATTTGATTGGATACTATGATGCAGTAACAAAAGAACTGGATGCAGGGAATAACTGTGATATTATATACTTGGATCTTAGAAAGGCTTTTGATATTGTTGCACATGGAAGACTTCTGCCCAAATTGGAGCAGTGTGGCATTGGAGGCAAATTGCTGCTATGATAAAGGGGTGGTTGAGAGGGAGAAGACAGAGAGTGATAATCAATGGACACTGTTCATCGTGGACTAATGTTATTAGTGGAGTCCTTCAGAGTTCAGTGTTGGGTCCATTATTGTTTTCTGTATTTATAAATAATATTGATGATGATATATCAAGCTTAATGTCCAAGTTTGCAGACGATACAAAGGTTGGCAGGGTTGTTAAGGACACTACTGACGCTATGCTGCTGCAACAGGATCTGGAAAAGTTGAGCAGATGGGCTGAGAGGAGGCAAATGAAGTTTAACATTGACAAATGTAAAGTTCTACATATGGGAAACAGCAATCCCAGAGCAACGTATCAACTCTGTGGTAATACACTGACAGTGGTAGAGAATGAAAAGGACCTGGGGATAATTGTGCAGGCAGATATGAAGTTCTCTGAGCAGTGCAGGCGGTCTGCAAGAGTAGCTCATGGTGTCTTGTCAATGATATACAGGAATGTTTCTAGCAGGGATAAGGAGGTGATTATTCAAGGCATAAGTTGATTATTCCCTTATATAAGGCAATGGCCAGGCCACACCTTGAGTACTGTATACAGATCTGGAGGCCTCATTTCAAGAAGGATGTAGAGCTGCTGGAACGAGTACAGAGAAGGGCAACAAGATTAGTGAATGGAACAAAGGGGTGTTTTTACGAAGAAAGGTTTAAGTTTTGCAAATTACAGTGTCTGGAGACTAGGCACCGGCGAGGTATCTGATAGAGGTGTACAATGCCTTGAATGGTTTGAGCATGTTCAATGCTGATGGGATACTGCCTCTTGCTCAGAATAATCATCTGAGAGGGCATAAATTCAAATTGCGGAAAGACAGATGTAGGATAGACGTGAGGAAATTTGCCTTTAGCCAGCGTGTAGTTGCTTGGTGGAACAGACTTCCATCCCTTGTTGTGGAAGTTGATAGCCTAAATAAATTTAAGGCTCAGCTGGACAGGTATTTCGAACGAACGTATGGGTGAAGTGGAAGTTTTTTTTTTTTTTCAGCTGATGCTGCATAAGCTTGCTTTCTTGCATCATATGCCTCTACTAATGCTAATGCTAATGTACCGCTCGTTGTCTCGAAATGAAATAATGTCTAGAATACGCTTGAAGGCTAAAACGGGATTCATCAGAGAACAGAACTATACCCAGTTTTGTCCCGCTTCATTGCAAGCTGCACAACGTTATCTACGTGTTCAGTTAATTTTGTCGAGCAGTTTAGTTACACCAGGGAATGTTAAAACAATAAAAACACCTTCACATTTGAGCTTTTTGGTAAATGAAAGTGTTTACAGCCATTTCAGTATCTATAATCAAAGCATGCTAATTATTAAGATATTTAACTAATTAAAAAAATATATACAACGTATGCACATAATGTTAGCTGTCAGTTTCTTGATTGGGCCAAATTAATTGGCTCTCGCAGTTAGCATAGTTGGTATAATCACCAACCTCCGCACATCGGATGAAACTCATCTGAATTCGAATCCCATCAATGACAGAAGGAATTTAATGAGCTTTTTTTGAACATGACAGAATTAGTCGGCCTCAGGCCAGGGTAAAATAGTTTTTTTCTCACGGAAAGGCAGGTTTTTCATCCAGCAAGCAGCAAACTGTCCACCGCACACACGCAATTTGCAGACATTATATACACCGAAATTTGGGCTAAGTTGCTGATGCACCAAAAACCATACAACAGCAAACATTCAAATTATTTTACTGATTTTAGCTGCTTAACCACATAATCAAATCATTTACACAGTGCAGACAAATCAAATTCATGCTGATTTTGATTTTCAAATTTTTTACATTATTTTTTACATTATTATTTACTCTCTTATCCACAAATTCACTATAATGAACAAGTAGCAGAGCTTGTCATTGAAGGAAATTGGCTGGGACCGGCCCAGAGCTTCTTGATATTGTTAAGATCCAATTGAAGTGCGGCAGTTTGATCTCTGCTTGACGCTGGTGTCGTTCTTGGTTCAGTTATGAATCTGTTGTCTGTCTCTGTCCCGAGTTCTTTTAATGAATTTCTTTTATATTCAGTAATTTCAAATAATTTTTTATTTGTTTTGAGGATTGGCAATATTTATGTGTTTAAAATTAAAGAATTTTTTCCAGAATTTAAATAAATGAGAACATAAAATAAAATAAAAAGGATGTTTCAAAATTGTACAGTACAGATGCAGCAGCATATTCTACAGCTAAAAATAAGAAAGAAAATGTTCCTATAAGCATATATCTGAAAAGACTTTTTCTGAAATCCCAGATATTAAAAATTAATCCTAAATTGCAAATCATAAAAAGAAACTGATAAAAACCACTTAAATGAAAGCATATAAAGCATGTGTTCAAAGTGACTTCATTTTCTAAACGCAACATTCAGCTCGACGAATCCATGACTTCCTGGCATGCCATATCTTTTCAGAATATTCTTAATGATTTCAGCAGGTTCCAATACGCGTTTTCTCAGTTTTTCTTGGGTGGTAATGCGCCTAAAATAAATCATGGATTTCATATAACCCACTCAGAGCATACCAAAGATATGTGATCCGGTTATCGGGGTAGTCATTGTACAGGGCTATTCCGACAAATTCCTTGTTGTTGTTGCAATAAGGTTTTAGGAGCATCAGCGAATAAGACTATATTGCTCCGTGTATATTGTTCTGTAAATTGCGTGTGTTCTGTGGTCCATTTTCTGTTTGCTGAACTAAAAATCCAAGTTTCCGGAAGGAAAACCATGCTGCTTTTGCCTAAGACCGACTTATTCAGCCACGTTGTAAAAAAAGGCCCATAAAAATTCCTCACGTCATTGACGGGACTCGAATTCAAGTATTTTCCACCTGGTGTGGGGAGGACGGCGATTGTAGCAACTGTGCTACCAACGAGGGCACCAATTTCTGGGCTTTGATTGCATATATCGTTAGTTTAAGTGATTATTTGAGTTTCACATTAGTTACCTGGTATCTCTGGGTAAATCCCTGTAATTAGAGCGAGACTTGTAGGTTACATTGAGGAAATCCAGCCGGCCGAAGGTACCAATAAAGAGATTGAAGTTTTTGACACAGAAAGAGACCTGCAAAATCTGAGATTGAAGCAGTTAGAACACAATGCGATCAAGGTTCGCCTGACTGAGAAGCTTGCTAAAATCAAAGCTGAATGGCGAGAATATGGTCACAACGATAAATACCTATTTAAGTCCTGGTACTAACATACTCCTTCGGGATCATAGACTGGACCAACACCAAGCCGGAGGAAATTATGAGATCGACAAGAATAATGATGACCAAGAGGTGCCGACGCCATCCGAAGTCGGCCATCGCGAGACTGGCCATAGCTGGTAAAGAAGGAGGGAGAGAATTGATTAACCTCACTGAACAAGAGATAAAGGCGATTAAGAACCTATGGGATTACTTCCAGGAAAACACTGCACCAATTTATCAAGCCAAAAGGCAGATAGACAAACGGTATACACCGCTCAACTTCAACAAAGAGACTCCACTCACACAGACGGAAGAAACAAAGACAGAAAGATGGGAAAAGAAGGCACTCCGTGGCGGATATTAAAACGACCTCCATCAAGATCACATAGATGAAATGGACTCCAATTCAATGCGTATGAGCGGGAAAACTCTTCCCTGAAACCGAAAGATTCTTGCCAGCCACTAAGACTAGGTAATCAACACTCGGAACTATAGGAAATACATCTCCAAGGACTCCGAAGTGACAGATGATACATGTAAACGATGCCACCTGGCCCCAGAAACAATCTAACAGATCACTGTGGAATGCAGGGTGATCATCCTGACGGAGTACAGTCACAGACACGGCCAGGTGGCCAGGATAATACATCAGAAGCTAGCGAAAAAATATTAGCTAATCAAAGAAAGTTTACCATGTTGCAAGCACGAGCCTCAAACCACCTTAGACCATAACGGACAAGAGAATCGTGCACAACAAACCAGACATAGCCCTCATCGACAAGAGGGAAATGGCTACCAACCTGACAGCATAGCGGTGCCCAACACTACTAACCTCCAGAAAACCACTGAGGAAAAGATCAGGAAGTACACAGACCTAAGACAAGAAGTCAAAGAAATGTGTAATATAGAACAAGTAATGACTTTGGTGCCAAAGAGCCTCCATAAGAACCTACCAGTAATAGGCTTCCCACAGAACACTTACATGGAACTCCTGAAAGCAGCGAGCCTGAACATCTCTAGGACAGACAGAGTTCCTCGACCAACAGTAATAATAATAATAATAATAGTAATAGACAGAACCAATAACCCGACGCATTTGGTACGAATACGGCTAATAGAGTGGAAAAAATCCCAAGAGGAGAAAATGTCATAATAGTAATAAATATTCGCTCTTCAACATTTGTAGTTCGTCGAAGTCTCCCTCTACCAGAGTCTACTCGTAATGACTTCAGCGTGGCTTTTTCTCTAACTGTATTTTATGATTTGGTACTCGTCGATTTGGGCAATTTTCGGGGTATCTACGAACAGCAGCTACAAAATTTTTATGAACCTAGCCATAAATTAAAATCATATCACTTAACTCGACAAAAGTAAACAGATCTGTAGTGTCTCCCACAATATCAGTTGAACAAATGATGTATGTAACAAATGAGACAGACATTGTGGATCCTGTAACTCAAGTAATGGACACATTCACACTGCTAGTGTGTACTTTACCAATGGTTACTTAAAAGCGAATAACTGGTACTATTCATGTAGCAGAACACATTTTTACGTCAGTGTCAGTAAGTATGTTTTGCAGATTTTAAAGTCCGTTTTACACAGTCATATTTTTAGGATATAAATGTTAAAATAAGAATGTTTTGTTATGTTTCATGGTGTAACAATTTATAATTAATTTAATATTTTGGAAATAAAGCCTTTTCAGGAATGTCTATAGGATTTTTAATTATTATTATTTTTAATTTTTAGGTATAGAATATGCTCGTACAATTTGTTCTGTGAAATTTTGAAGCATCTTATGTATATATGTATAAACTATACCTAAATTTTGGGCAAAATGATTGAGTTTATTGAAATAAATGAATAGGAAACTTAAAAATTCAGTAACCCAAAATTTTTATGCTAATTTTTACGATGTTTCAAAATCCTTCAGATGCACATTAAGCTGTCCACGTGGTATCTCGATAGATTGACGACAATTGAAACTCTCACCAGTCTACCAGGATAGAATCCAGTTAAAACTCCATAAAATTGGGTTATTGAATTTTTTTTGTGAAGTTTTCTTTCATTTATTCCCCATTAATACGATTATTATGCCTAACTAAATGTTAGTTAGGTAGTAACTAAATGGTAGCGTACATTCTTTTAATATTTCTTAGAAATATTGTTCTTTCAATATTATGGTGGGACTTGTATTCCTGAAAGATCGAGATCCTCTTTGCCGTATTATAGTGGATAAATACAAATTACTTTTCCCCTTTCCATCTTGGAAGTGACATGTAGGACACTGGTGTTTTGTCATACAGTGAACCCAGAGACAGAATGTCTAATATTTTGACCAGCTTGTGGCTTATTTATCTCTTCAACTTTCTTCACATGACACAGGGTTAACACAACATCATTCAGGTACCATTATTCTGTTTGTATTTTACACGTTTCTAGGTGCAGTATACAAAGAAATGCAGAGAGTTGTTGCTAGGTCGTTAAAGATTGAACGAATGTGCGGTTTTGTTAAACAACTCGCAAAATATTGCGCTTTATAGGTATTTGTCCTCCCAACATATATAAATCTTACACATTATTACCAGCCCATAAAGGTGAGACCTTGGTCGAACTGTCACGACTGCATGGAGCTTAATCGACTGTTACTTAGCCTACTGACACAAAATATTGAGGTTAAACCTTTTTATTTTTATACAGAATTACCTATTCATTTTGATTTACTATTCTGCTGGATAAAAATTGCAAAAGGCTTTCGATGGAATTTGGATATATGACATCCTTACGAAGTGTCATATTTAAATCTAATATAATCTAATACTGTAATATTAAATCTCATGGTGATATCCATAAGAAAATGATGGGTTGGATTGGATTGTTGGAAATTTTCGGAAAGGAAAATAAGGCCATGAGGCATCAGCATATCGTGTCTGTAAGAATTGCATGCATTTTCTAATTATTTTGCTAGGATTCTGGGATGAAAACTTTCGACCTTTGACTGGGACGGAATAACTCGGCCATGACGTTAAAAATCCTACAATAAAAAATCCCTATTCTCTCTAGATAGGATTCCAATAAGAGGCCTTTTCCAGATGGTGTTAAAAGATCAGCGATAGTAATCACTCTGCTACCACTAGGAATCATTAGCATAACGTTATTCCCACTTGTTGTGTTGTCTAAACACAACAAGTGATATTTTATATTGAAGCAATTTGAAAGTTGAAAGAATTTGAAAATCGAAGCTATTAATTAAACATGCATTAGAGGGATTTCTGTATACAATGTCCAGTAGAGGGCAATTTTAAAGCAAAAATTTCAGACCTTATCAAAAAGCAGTAAGGAGAGGACCTATATTGCCAGATCACTGTAGTGAAATTAAGTGGCTGCGAATTCAAAATTGCATAGCAGGCCTATTGTGTACAAATAAGTCTTGCTGGAGGAATAGAGATAATGCTTGCAGGAGGAATAGAGATAACTCTTGCAGGAGGAATAGAGATAACTCTTAAAGGAGGAAAACGTATTAGCTTTTCAAGAGTACAAATTTATGCCACTTTAATGGTGGTGCAGAGATGGAGGAGATAAACTAACGACATCAACACAATTTACCACTGCCCAAAAATGTCCAACATACAGATCGAGAGGCTGTATGTCGACATACAGCAGAAATTAAATACAGAAAAAGAAAAGGTTTGAATGCCCATGTGCACAATCCAGCTCAAGTCTTCTTCAATGGAGACTGTAGTTGGCCGATCTTGGCGGTGGGAGTACGGTTCCCCCATGACGTAATATTGGTTCAAAACAATTATTCAAAACAGATTACTTAAAATAAAATTACTGAATGCGCCCTTGTTTTATATGTAAGAAATTACCGGATGACCGTAATATGTGATGTTCGGTTTGCGCCCTTGTGTCACTTCAAAAAAAAAACTTCATCAACTTTACAAATACTATTGATATTTTCGGATTTTTACACATAAATTATTGACTCTGTACAAATCTGAAATCCATCCACCCAGACTATGGAGCACTGTTCTCACATCTGGGGTGGTTCCCAAAAATCCTCTCTCAAACCCCTAACCACTATTCTAAAAAAAAAGGCAACCAGGTTAATTAATGACCCATCTCTTACAAAGTTTCTCCACTCTCTGTCTCATAGACGTTCTTCTGCTTCATGCCTTTCTATAGATAGTTTCATGGGCACTCTTCTGAATTGGTTTCTATAATTCCCGAACTCTTCACCGAACCAGTCCATCGCATTTATTTACTTTCCAACTTCAAACTGGCTAACTACCTTTTCCTTTTTCCTTATTTATCTTTATAATTCTGTTTTTTTTTTTTGTTTTTTTTTTTTTTTGGAACAACCTTCCTACCCTGACTTACAGTATACAGAAATTCAAATCCAAATCCAACATCAACAAACATCTTCGATGTTCTCAAAGTTCAATCGACACACATTACTATGTGCACACACTGCCATAAAAATACGAACATAAAAATAAAAATTCAGTATTTAGTTAGTCAGGCCCTAGGTTTCGAATAACAGCAAATGTGCGGCGCGACATGGATTCTATAAGGTGTTTTAAAGCATTTTGGTCTAATCATAACCATTCTTCCAGCAATAATCGCGCGGCTGCAACAAAATTGAAGGAAGAGAATTTCGTTGCCGAATATCTCTCTCCAGCATATCCCACACATTCTCAGTAGGACTGAGATCAGGTGAATGTGGGGCCACAGAGAAGATGATGGAAATCTCTCATGTTTCCGATCAATTCTTGCATGATCTGGCACGATAAGCTGTTGCAATATCATTCATAAAGTGGACGTCATTTTTGGGATAAAAAGTGCAACATTGCAGGGTGCAGTAGATCTGATACAAAATTCAGATTCTCCCTGGATGACATTCGATCTTCCACCGGTATCGAAGGATACCGGTGGAAGCCCGTGTCAGCAAAATATTCTCCATACCATGGTACCACCTCCAGATACTTCTGTTGCCTTAAAAAGGCAAGCAGGGACTATCCGTGACTGTATTAATACAAATGTTCATTTTTTTTCCCTAGTATATGTATTAAGGGCTCTCATACCTTTCGTTTTAGGATCATCGGCGCAATTTACTACTGCTGCCTAAAAAACAACACTCAAATAGCTTTTCCAGTTTTTACGCTTCCAATAAATAAACAAATAAATTGGAAAGCCAAAAGCATTTCATCAATGAGTCCTCGTGGTAAACTATTAGCAGCTGGGTGAATGCCTTATTTATAACGACATGTTCTGTTTTTCAAGGTTAATTTTACTATTTCCAACGTTCTAGTTAGGTCAAACACAAATCTTGATATTTTAATGCCAGTCTTTTAAACTTTACGAGGTCATCCGCTGTACGGCCTAATTCTGCCACCCTGCTGCTAATGGTGGACTTTACGCTCACATCTTTGATTTTTTTTTTTTTTTTAATTCAGAATTTGTTACAGCAGATAAAAAAAAAAGAAAGAGCGAATTCGAATGACAAAGGTTCAAGGTACTCGGAAAGAAAGATAGGTTTCGGATAAAGGAAACGTCGCTCAAAAGTAATGTGAAAACTCTTCACCCTTTGCTACCCTTAAAAGCAGTCATTCAGTTATTCAATGAGTTGGTTATAAAATGTGGCTTACATAAGGATTTATGACATGTTAAAAGCCATCTTTGTCAGCACCATTTGGATCTTCGTTTTATGCCCTACTTGTTTAATAACTTTTCTTTGTGTCTGGGCAGCTTTATATCTTCCACCATCAACGCACGACGTTGCTTCGTAAATAACCCCTATACTACGTCGACCTGAAGGAAGTTTTGGATAGGAAAGAAAATAAACCAAAGTGAAAAATGAAGTTGCTGCTCTTTCGCCTCCTGAACCAGGAGGCGAAAGACTCCAGTTCCATTCCACAAATAATAAATCGCCACAAAAATAAATAAATATAAATAAAGCATGAAATAGAGTGTTTCAATTGGTCTCATACATTTTTTAAATACCATAATCATCATCAACCTATTATTTATTTTCGTTGCTGTTCTTGAATTAGTTCGGTGAGGAGAACCTTAACATCTTGTCTACATACAAGTTGAGAAGTAAATATTATTTTTCGTGTCACTAACTTACGGTTGTCAGATTTCACAGATTCTGCGACTGTCCCGGTTTTTAATGTATCAAATGTCCCAAAAAATGGGACAGGTTCTTGAAAAACTGATCAAACCCTTCTTTACGAATAAAGGTGGAGAGTTTTTTTGTAGATAACATCCAAAAATTCCCCTTAGATTTTTCTAATTATGGGCCAATAGAGAATTTACAAATTTTGTGATCAGAAACGGAATATACAGGGTGTCTCAAAAATATTGGTACAAAGGTTTAGGGGAGGTAGGTAACATCTAAAGGAATGTGAATCGCATAGGAACCCATAACCGGAAACGTCACCATAAGTCGGTAGATGGCGCGGTAGTCGCCGAACGAAGAGCATGTATTGATATACGAACTGTGAGCTGGCAGACATGCACCTAGTGTTTGGAGGGCAATGAGAGCAATGGACGAGCTGCTCAACGAATTTATGGAAAACGCTTCCCAGACAGACAGACATGTACCGGACCACCGTTTGGTCTGTTTGCGCGTGTGCATCAAAATTTGTGGGATTATGGGTCATTTAGAGGTAACAGGAGTAGTGCGGGCAGACCACGTTCGACGCGAACTCCCGCCATGGAAGAAAGTGTGTTGAATGCCGTCCAGAATAATCCTACTACCATTAGGAGTGTCTCGTTGCAGTGTACAGAGTGTCTGCCTCCCCTAAGGGGTGTAAGGAATCGACAGCGTGTCTATCGATTCCTTACACCCCTTTCATCTCCAAAGGGTTCAGTTACTGCTCCCCCAAGATCATCCTGCACATGTAACTTTTGCGCAGTGGTGTCTCCAAGAAAGTATTCAAGACTTCAATTTTCCAGCCTATGTTTTGTTCACGGATGCCTTATTTCCAGCCTATTTCACTCGGGAAGGCTTATTCAATCGGCACAATGCTCATGTGTGGGCTCACAACAACCCACACGGTGTGCGCCCCATGCAGCACAACATCGCTTCGCAATAAATGTGTGGGCAAGTATGGTCAGTGACTGCTTAGTCGGCCCATACCTGTTACCATCCCGCATGAACTCCGCTAAATATCGGATCTTTCATGAACAAGTTCAACCAGGGTTATTTGACGATGTTCCAGCAAATGTGAGACGCAACATTTGGTTTCAACGTGGCGGGGCGCCTGCCCATTATGGAAGGTGTGTTCGTGACCATTTGAATAGGCGTTTTGGGCGTCGATGGATTAGCCGTGGTGGACCCGTTGCCTGGCCCCCCACGCTCACCTGATTCATCGAGCCTTGATTTCTTTATGTAGGGGTCCTCAAATCTATCGTGTATGAATCGCCTGTGGAGACGGAAATGGATCTCGTGGCGAGACTCGTCTGCGCTGCTGCTACTGTCAAAGAAACTCCAGGTGTGTTCGACCGTGTCCGCCAATCCATGCTGCGTCGGTATCATCGCGTCTCATGGTGGAACCTTCGAGCATCTGTTGTAACATCATGAAATGCATCCATCTCGTACTCCATTGTTAATATTATGTCAAATAAATGTTTGCCACTAATTACTGTCTTGTGTCATTTCTGCTTCTTGTGCCTCTGCTACTACTTTCCCGTGACGTTTCCGGTTATGGGTTCCTATGCGATTCACATTCCTTTAGATGTTACCTGCCTCCCCTAAACGTTTATACCAATATTTTTGAGATAACCTGTATACGAGAAAATGGGTTGGACTAGCTCTCAATCGTTAAAATATTAAACCAGGTATGCAACCTATTCGTGCATCCCATAACTATAAAAAATTGCACCACAGTTAATTGGGTAACACACCACACAATCGGATAGTCATAGAATATATGGCGGAGTCTCTATAATCTGATTGGGGCCATCCACACACAATAAATGAATAAATAAAACCAATGAGACAGTGTCCTAAATTTCCTTAATTCTATTAAACATAATATGTAATGGCATATTTAAAATCGGGTTTCCAATTCATAAATTTTGAGTCCTGTTGCAGATCAACAATTTACTAAAGGACATGATACGTGTTCATGATTTCAAATGTTAAAAGGTTAAATTACCTTTCTATAAAGGGACCTTGAACATGATGCAATACGAAGAGTACAATTCATTTTGAATTACTGCAACCAAATAAAACCACAACTGCCAACCTATTATGAACAAGTATACATCGTTTAAATAAACTTTAATAACAAAACTAAAGTTTTCCATTGAGTCAAGAAGGTATAATATACCCACCTAATAACCCGATACCACGCACTGCGAGAACGATTCAGGAAAATAATTTTTTCAACCTTGCAATAGGTTCTGCTTAATCGGCCATACTTTACGGACCTTGTCCCATTTGATTATCATTTATTATATCTCTTAAATACTTCACAGTAAGTATAATAAAACAAGGAGGTGATTATCCCTTTGTATAAGGCAACGGTCAGGCCACACCTTGTGTACTGCGTACAGGTCTGGAGGCCTCATTTTAGGAAGGATGTAGAGTTGCTAGAACGAGTACAGAGAAGGGTAACAAGATTGGTGTGAGGAACAAAGGGATCATCTTACCAAGAGAGGCTTAAGTGCTGCAAGTTGCATCATCTGGAGACTAGGCACCTGCGAGATGATCTGATTGAGTATGTAAGGCTTTGAATCTTTGAGCAGGCTCAATGCTGACGGATACTTCCGCTTGCTCAGATTAAGAACCTGAGAGGGCATAGATTCAAATTGAGGAAAGATAGTTGTAGAATAGATGTGCGGCAGTTTATCTTTAGCCAGCGGGTAGTTTATTGCTGGAACAGACTTCCATCTGTTGTTGTGGAAGTTGATAGCTTAAATAAATTTAAGGCTGAATTAGACAAACATTTGGAGTGACCGGATGGGAAGTTTTTTTTTTTTAGACAACTTAATACAAATCACTACAGCTCTGAAAAGTAAGCCTCAATCATACAACTTGCATTAGAGAGTACTGTTTTTTCTTCTAAAGAAATATTGCTACTCTTCAATATTAATTTTGTTTCGTCTTGTCCTCGGGAATTTTCGGCCCATCAGCACTGAATACAGAATCGGGTATCTTCGCACATCCCTGTTCCAAAGCACTGCAATTTTCAAAACTGAAGTCATTTATGGCAGAAATACCCAAGTGTTCCTAGACGAGCTCTGGATATCATCAATAAACTGTCATCACCGTCCTTGCTGTCCACGCCTGAGACCGACTAACTCAGCCATGAAGGGGAAAAAGCCCATAAAAGTTCCTGAAGTCATTGATGAGATTCGAACCGGGCCTTTCACTTGGCGTGACGAACGTACTGATTATAACCACTGTGCGGCCCGCGTGGACCAATCAATGTATCAAGGAAATCCTCGAACAATTAACCAGAAAACTCAAAAATCGGCAGTGATCAACCAAACCAAGATCACTCAATGAACTAACCAATCAGCCAACCGATTACAGAGAGTAAACTTTTAATAAATAAACAAATAATAATAAGAAGCAACTTTGCATTATAACCAATCGAATCACAGATTAATACAGATAGTCAAGTTCCATAGACGATCATGGTAGTATAAAAATTAATACACCTGAATTGCAAGTACATGTACACGCAAAAGAAATGAGTATTTCGCTTAATTGTTAAGGGAGGCGCTGCAAACACTTTGTGGAAGTTGATTATCTGTACTTTTAGTGAACCGAATTATCTGAAAAATAGAATTATGAATTATGAACATGAATATAATTTTGACAAAAAAGGTGGGTCTTTTTCGAAGTATCAAGTAACAGAGTTCAACAAATGCAACCTACAGCTTCGCAGACAAATTTGTTGAAGTGTACAAATTCAAGTACCACGTACAGTACTCTAATAAATCCGGTCTGTTCTTTTTAAAAATGCCAGCGATTTAATTCTGGTTTAAAGAGAACGAAAGAAACCAAATAGCCGAAAGTAATAATAATAATCACTTCATACTAATTATAAAATGAGTGCATGATATTTATTTGAAGATTTATTACGCTTGTAGTCACTACGTTTTTGCATCTTAAAGGACCGATACAGAACCACGCTGCGGGTTGTTGTTGAAAGAAACCCGTCTTAGGTAGAGATTTCATGGAAGCCATTCCTTCTCAGACAAACTCTCAGATCATAGATCGGTTTACAGATGAATTTTCCAAGAACAATAAAGTGCTCTTTCACGCCACTAACCAGTCCACGCTTTTCTCCATGGTGTCAAACGTCAGGATTCACCCAGAAGCGCAGCAATTAGCAGTTTATGGCTTGCTTCTTCGGTGATGATTAAGCGACCTAGCAAGTTTTGACAGCCTTCGGGTTTGTGGGTTATTGGGGTCGCTGGTTCTTCTACAAGGATAAAAGAATATAAAACATTACAGCTGTTGGTGTTAAACTTTAAACTTGGTGGAGGGGGATGGGATTGCTGCCATTTCCTTTAGCCTATATGGAAAACTGGTTCCAGCTTCTAATCTAACTGATAATAAAATATTTTACAATTTTCTATTCTTTTACAATTTCTTTTTCTAAACAACCAGTGGCGAATGGCTATCAAGTGTCATTCAGCCGTTGCCACAGTAATACTAAAAATGAAAAAGTAGTACCTCGTTTTATTTATTGCTGATTGATATTAATTTTGTTTATGACTGATTTGAATTTATTCTTTATTTTTATAAACAAAATTATCCAATTATAAATGATTAAATTAAGGGTCAAAAATCGTAAAGTTCAGTCACAGCAAAACTAGCCCAGTATCTTGTCTTGTCTGAATAAATAAAATCTGGTCTAAATAAATAAAAACTGTTTAGAGCGAACTTATGTGCACAATTCATATATTGTGCATTTCATTTCCTTCTTTCATATTGCCCATTCATTCCTCCAATCAACGCACGGCAACAAACTTAATATCCAATGCTTTAGCGACAATATACAGTATATGAATAGTTTATACCCACTGACCAAAAAAATTAGAAACCTTTTGCAGGTGGCGTCAACATATAATTAAACGTCCAGTATACAAATATTAGTTTGTCAGATGGTATGATTACAACTTTCTTGGCATCGTATAAATACTGTGGGCTTTCCTGGGACTTCATAATCGATTCGTTCATGGGGAAGGCAGGCGATCATTCCAATTTTAAGAAAGGTGTTATTGTTGGAGCAGGTGTAGCAGGAACCACAATTGAGAAAACAAAGAATATCATTGGTATGGTTGGTTGTTGAAGGGTTTATAGACGTATCAGCAACTTAGGCCATATTGAGCCGTATATATTGTCTGTAAATCGCTTGTGTTTTGTGGTCGTTTTCTGTGTGCTGGACGAAAAACCCAAGTTTCAAGAAGAAAAGACCATACTACCCTCGCATAAGACCGACTAACTCAGCCAGGCTGTGAAAAAGGCACATAAAAATTCCTCACGTTAATGATGGGATTCGAACTTAGGTCTCTTCCACACTATGTGGCGAGGACGGTAATTTTGACTGGTACGTCAACATATTAGAAAAGCAACAAGAGGGAGTAATACTCTTGATCTGATTATCAGCAGTCATTATTCATGCATTAAGAATCTGCAGATAAAAGAACCACTAGGTGAAAGTGATCACAGTGTACTGATGTGATGTGATGCAAAAACCTCTCCCTTCACCCTTGATGGTAGTTACACCTTTTACTTAAAGGTGTAACTACCATCAAGGGTGAAGGGAGACGATGGTCCCAGGCAGTTTTTAAATTCTATACAGTGGGGAAAACTGATAATGTTACCATCAGAAAATTCTAAATGTGAAGCGTTCAAGGAATAATCATAGGAGATGGTAGGCTTTCCATAGTCTTTAATTAAATTCCACATTACTACACTGTGATCGCTGCCACTCAGTCGGTCTTTTACCTGCAGATTCTTAATGCATGAAGAATCACTGCTGATAACCAAATCAGGAGTATTGCTTCGTCTTGTTGCCTCTCTTACATGCTGCTGTAGAAAGCAGTCATTCAAGAAATGTACAAATGTCTTGCAAGAGTGTGAGTGACCAACCCAAAAATTACAGTCAACATCTGGAAAGTTAAAATCCCGCA
This sequence comes from Mastigoproctus giganteus, assembly GCF_048544385.1. Classification (NCBI taxonomy): domain Eukaryota; kingdom Metazoa; phylum Arthropoda; class Arachnida; order Uropygi; family Thelyphonidae; genus Mastigoproctus; species Mastigoproctus giganteus. The sequence goes on along the minus strand of NC_143578.1, from coordinate 10,647,887 downwards.
TTATAAGACATTTTGATTTACTGGCCCAGTCTATTTCTCTGTATAGTTGATTGGTATACTCATCTACTGTCAGGTTATGCTTTCCCAGTGCTTATATCACACCAGACTGACTCAACATTGCATTGGTCACCCATGTTTACTGGATGCACTGCCTTAGATTTAATATGCTTCTTAGTTAAGAGCATAACCCCTCCACCCTCCTGTCCTTCCTGTATACATTGTATTCCCCATATTCGAATTCAGCATTGCTTATTTCTGAGTAAGACCATGTTTCCATTGTCCCTACAATGTCTGCATTTGATGACTTAATCAGTACTTCAAATTCGTCAAATTTATTTACAATACTCCGAGCATTAGTGTACATGCAAGTGCACATGCACATGTTCATATTCTTAGTCACCATTCCACACAGCCTATATATTTACTGGTTCCATGATGACCCAGAGCAGGAGCTGAGATCCCTAACTTTCCAGGCTGCTGCATTTTCCAATAAAAGTAGTACAAGAATCATCTTCACCTCTTCCAGCAGCTTTAGTTAATCTATTAGTCTGTGTATCCCCCCCCCCCAAGATAGCAGTTTTTCGAGCTACTTATCACTGCCTCGATTCAGCAAATATTCTTGTACCCTTCTATTTAAGTGTATCCCATCCTAGCAGCAGCAGCCTTTCCTGTTAGCAAGCACAAACCATGCTGTGAAAAATTCTACCCCATGAGCCTTGCACATTTTCTTTAAGGTCGAATTGATTGACAAGGTTCTCAACATATCCTCTCTCCTATCGTGATTGGGAAAAGTTGCAGACACTTTCAGATTCAATCCTAACTAGCAACGTTTCTCCAACAATGGTTATGTGAGTAGTGTGTTGTTTGTGTTGTTCAACTGGTCACAGTTACCGAGAGGCACGGTCACCAGGAAGGGAGTTCCCAGGATCCGTCCATGGCTTGGGGAGCTGAACAGGGGCAGTAGAATGACGCCTTATTCAGGCTGCCTACACTCCTACAACAGAGAGAGTGATGAGAACCAGCTGAAAAGTACATTTTACAGAAAAGATGAAGGCAGGGAAGACACAGGGAGGTAGCAGAGTGGAAGACACCTCAAATGCGAAAACAGAGGAGGAGAAAATGCTTAGTGCAAGGTGGGTTGTCCTAGAGAAGGATGTAGGGTGTGGAAAGAAATATAAAGTGCAAAAGGGTGAATAGAATTTCTGTCTGCTTCGAGGAATCATCTGGGAGTTTGAAGTATCGGTTGAACTTGACTATGAAAGAGTTGATTCTCTAGTTCATGTGGACCTGTCTGCTGTGTCACCCTGAATATTCCATCAGACAATGCTCCATGAACCAGAGAATACCCTAGTGGGATGGAATTAACAAAAACTGGGTAGTAGAACTAACCCCGGAAGCCTGGCACGCCCTGAAGAACCAGACAAAGGTGTTTATAGAATGGGGATGCTACCGATATCGCGAACGTGTGGTCGTTCCGAAGTGCTCCGCTGCTGCAAGTTCGGCCACACCACGCATACGTGTGCATAAACTATCCCAACATGCGGCCACTGCTCAGAAAAGGGCCATGAATATAATGCCTGCCCCCACAAAGATATGGAACCACCTGCGTAAACTGTAAAAACTTAAAGCTATGGCACAAGCATTCACTGAGAGACCCCATGTGTCCCACATACCAACGAGCCAAGAGTTTATACCAAAGTAGGATCAACTATGAGGACGAAAATTAAAGCTTACAACACAAATATACTAAAAATAATTCAAATAAATGCGCAGAGGGCTAGAGCAGTAATGGACCAGATCCGAGTTAAAGCTGAAGAGGAAAACGCGGATGTCATCATATTACAGGAGCCATACTCGCATGGAAAACAGGTTGTAGGCTACCCACTCACCTACAAAGTGATACACACAGTTGAAGACACCCCATGGGCTGCTGTCCTGGTAAGGAACAGCAATATCACAGTGACCAAAATCACGCAGTTCTGCACGGAGTGGGCCGCCTGTGCCCAGCTAAATACAGCTTTAGGGAACCTGTACGTTGTGGCACTATTGTAGACCAGGACAACAGATAGATTTTGCAATCGACTATCTTCGATGCCTGCAGGACACCCTACCAAACCAAAAAATCATCATAGGAGCTCACGTGAACTGCCGATCCCCGATATGGTACAGTACTACCCCTGGCAGGCGTGGAACCCAAAATGGTCAACTCCTCGAGGATCACAGCTGACAGTGCTAAATCAACCTCACACTTGCCAACCTTTTGCAACACCCTCTGGGAGGCCACGATTGATGTATCCCTAGCCACTAGGAACTTGGCAGGATTTGTGACCGACTGGAGGGTGGAGGAAGCATGGACTACCTCAGACCACCGTGCAATCACCTTTAAAATAATCAGACAACTGACAACAGTAACACTAACAAACTAACAGAAAAACAGATATGCAGTTGCCAAAGCAGACTGGATGTCATTCAAAAACCTGCTAATCACAGCCATAGAAAGCAACCCAGCCAATATAAACCCACAGAATGACCCGGATGACCTGCTGAGGGGAACCACAGACCTAATACAAACCATTAGCGATCGAACAATAAAAAAAAAAACAAAAAAACCCGCAAAACCTGGTGCAAAAAACTAGGAAAGATTTCCAGAGAGCCCGTAGGACTTGGCCCGCACATGAAGTGGAGGCTTTAAGACAGCGCTATCGAGAAGCCAGAAATCACTATACGGACACGATACAGAAAAGCAAGAAGCGTTCCTGGGTGCGTCTAGTATCCACGACAGGAAGCACTGACCCCTGAGGTGTAGTTTACAAGGTGACTACAAACAAACTGCCCAGGGGAGAGGGGACCTCGCAAGGAGACTATACAACCACTTGGGAGCAATCGATGGGTAATATATTCTACACAATTTTCAAGGAACCCGCGACCCTAACTCTGCAAGTCTGCAAGAACAACATAAAATCTGCGAATAAAATTAAAAATATATCACCCTTGCGCTCGAGGCCCCCCCCTTCACCCATGAGGAACTCGGCGCGGCTGCTACCAGGATCAGAAACCTCAAATGCCCGGGACTTGATATGATCGAACCGGAGATATTGAAAAAAATAGTAAAAATTGTCCCGCAAATCCTACTCACCCTCTACAGCAGATGTTTGGAAACAGGGAAATTCCCTGCGGCGTGGAAAACTGCAAACACCAAGCTAATTCTGAAAAACCCGTACTAAAAACCCAGAATGTCCATCATCATACAGACCAATCGCGCTGCTCTGTGGTCAGTAAATTATACGAAAGGCTGCTCCACATGTGGATACAGAACCACTACGAAAGGGTGGATGCCCTTGGGGATCTGCTTAGGAAAGAACAAGAGTGCAGGAAAAAATATCTATTAGCCATTCAGTCGATTTCGCCGGGGCGTTCGACTCACTTTGGTGGCCGAGCGCCCTGAGCAGACTGAGATAAGCTGCAGTATTCATCAATTTATATAAGGCAATGGAAGACTATCTTTCAGGCACGCGCACGAAGAGCATGCATCGATATACGAACTGTGAGCTGGCAGACATGCACCTAATGTATGGAGGGCAAAGAGTGCAATGGACAAGCCGCTCAACGAATTTATGGAGAACGCTTCCCAGACAGACATGAACCGGACCACCGTTTGGTCTGTTTGCGCGTGTGCATCAAAATTTGTGCGATTATGGGTTATTTAGAGGTAACAGGAGTAGTGCGGGCAGACCACATTCGACGCGAACTCCCGCCATGGAAGAAAGTGTGCTGAATCCCGTCCAGAATAATCCTACTACCAGCACACGTCCCGTTGCCTCTGCCTTAGGAGTGTCTCGTTGCAGTGTACAGCGTGTCTGGCACGACGATTCCTTACACCCCTTTCATCTCCAAAAGGTTCAGTTACTGCTCCCCCAAGATCATCCTGCACGTGTGACTTTTGCGCAGTGGTTTCTCCAAGAAAGTGTTCAAGACTTGAACTTTCCAGCCCATGTTTTGTTAACGGATGAGACTTATTTCACTCGGGAAGGCTTATGCAATCAGCACAATGCTCATGTGTGGGCTCACGACAACCCACACGGTGTGCGCCCCCATGCGGCACAACATAGCTTCGCAATAAATGTGTGAGCAGGTATGGTCGGTGACTGCTTAGTCGGCCCATACCTGTTACCATCCCGCATGAACTCCGCTAAATATCGGATCTTTCTTGAACAAGTTCTACCAGGGTTACTTGACGATGTTCCAGCAAATGTGAGTCGCAACATTTGGTTTCAACATGACGGGGCGCCTGCCCATTATGGAAGATGTGTTCGTGACCATTTGAACAGGTGTTCTGGGCGTCGATGGATTGGCCGTGGTGGACCCGTTACCTGGCCCCCACGCTCACCTGATTCATTGAGCCTTGATTTCTTTATGTGGGGCCCTCAAATCTATCGTGTATGAATCGTCTGTGGAGACGGAAATGGATCTCGTCTGCGCTGCTACTACTGTCAAAGAAACTCCAGGTGTGTTGGACCGTGTCCGCCAATCCATGCTGAGTCGGTGTCACGCATGCATCGCGTCTTTTTTTTTTTTTTTTTTTATGTGAACCCCAAACACGAGAGGTATTAGAACCTATAGTACTTAGTACCGTGCTTGGGTTGGAGGTTGAGAAGACGAAAGAAGATATTTGTTGACATTGGACTTGAACTTCTGTAGATTGTAGTTTTCAGGAAATACGCATGAAGGAAGGTTGTTCCAGAAAACGGCAGTTGAATGAATAAATGAGGAAGATGAAAAGTTGGTTCTGTGGGTTTGAAGTTGGACAGTAAATGGATGTTGGCTGGTGGCGGCACGTGTTCGGACTGTTTTGAAAGAGAGAGCGGGAATTATAGAAGCCAATTCAGAAGAACAGTGCCCATGGAAGTATCTGTAAAAGAGGCATGCAGCAGAAACAGTGCGTCTATGAGAAAGCGAGTGGAGAGACTCTGTTAGAGATGAGTCATTAATTAACCTAACTGCCCTCTTCTGAATGGAATCAAGAAGCCTGAGAGAGGTTTTGGGGGCACCACCCCAAATGTGGGAACAATATTCCATGGCAGGGCGGATTTGCGATTTATACAGAGAGAGCAGCTGTTTGGAAGAAAAGTAATAACGCCGAGAGCGAAAGAGAAAACCAAGTTTTTTTGATGCAGAGGAAGCAATATTTGTAATGTGCTTGTGCCAAGAGAGATTAGAAGTCAGGGTAATCCCCAAAAGAGATATATCCTTTTGCCTAGAAATTGGAGTGTCACTAAAGATAAGCATAGGAGCAGAAGAATCCTTTTTGCAAGATATAAGACAAGACTGAGTTTTAGAAGGGTTGAAATCAACTAAGTTGTCTTTGCCCCACTGGAGAATTACATGAAGATCGGCATTTAAGGAATTGGTAGCAGATTTTCGAGAAGTTGAAGCTGATTGAGCAGGACAAGATTTCTCAAAACAGAAAGTTGAATGCAATGTGCTATCATCGGCAAAACTATGGATAGGATTTCCAGTCAATGCAAGAAGGTCATTGATATACAAGAGGAAAAGAGTGGGGGAAAGAACTGAACCTTGGGGGACACCGGCATTAGTGGAGAAGTTAGAAGACAGAGAGCCATCTACCATCACCCTCAGTGAGCGATCAGAGAGAAAACTGGATAACCAATTACTAAAAACAGTTGGCAAACCATAAGATGGAAGCTTGTTTAGAAGACCTTTATGCCTAACACGATCAAAAGCCTTTGAGATGTCAAGAGCAACTACTTGTGTTTCACCGAACCTTTCCATTGAAGTAGTCCATAAGTGGGTAACATAAGCCAGGATATCACCAGTGGATCGACACTGACGGAATCCATACTGGTGATTGTTGATCAGACGGAAGGTTTCTAGGTAGTTTAAGAGTTGGCGGTTAATTGATTTCTCCATTACTTTAGAAAGAGTAGAAGTAATTGCAATGGGACGATAACTGGATGGGAGGGATTTGTCACCCTTTTTAGGAACTGGCTAGATATGAGCAAATTTCCAAGCAGAAGGAAAAACACCTTTGGAATAAGAAAGTGAAAAAAGGCGGCAAAGAATAGGAGTAAGTTCAGGAGCACAGATTCTGAGAACAAGTGAAGAAATACCACCAGGACCTGGAGCTTTCTTAGCATCAAGATTCATCAAAATCCTTCTGATATCCTTTTGACGAAAGACCACCGGAGGCATTAAATGGACCATGTTGGGAATGGTGGGAGGTGTTTTACCAAGTTCATTAATACATGAGCTGGAAGAAAAATGGGATGCTAGCAGGTCAGCTTTATCCTTGGCTGAAGTGACAACAGAACCATCTGGTTTGGACAGAGGTGGAAGCAGAGATGGGCAAAAGTTGCGGCCAATAGCTTTGGCAAGAGACCAGAATGCTCGGCTACCATTAGGGCACGAAGCAAGTTTTCTACTCTTAGCCCATTCAAACTCTGGTTTGGACTGATTAATAACTGCTTTACAATTGTTGCGAGCTTTGGTGTAGGTAGAAAATGAAACTGAAGAATTAGAAACAAGCCAATTACGATATGCAACATTCTTCTCTTGAACAGCCTTAGCACATTTATTGGAAAACCAAGGTTTAGATAAAGGACGAGATTTTAAAGTGGAGTGTGGGATAAAGGATTCCATTCCTGCGAGAATAATTTCACTGACACGATCTGAGCAAACGTTGACATCAGAAGTTTTGAAACAGTAATCCGACCAAGGAAAAGAAGAAAAGAAGTCTCGCAGGTCATCCCATTTTGCATTCTTGTAATGCCAAACGACACGAGGTTGGGTATAGCCATGAGATAAAGGTTCCATTGGAGAAGAGACAATCACCAAGTTGTGATCTGAAGTGCCTAAAGGACCTCTCACTTCGACCGTGTACTTAGAAGGGTTGTTTGTGAGAAAAAGATCAAGCGTATTGGCTGTATGATTCGGATTGTCCGGTATTCTTGTAGGTAAATGAACAATCTGTGCTAGGTCATTAGTAATTGCAAAAGCCTCAGCATCTCGACCTGCTGGGTCGGTGTGACTAGAAAACGGAAGCCAGCTGGAGTTATGAACATTAAAATCACCAAGGAAAATTACCTCACTGTTAGGAAAGTTGGACTGGAGAAAGTCAAGTTGCAACGAGAGGAAGTCAAAGAGCTCCAAGTGATTAGTGGAGTTGGGAGAACGGTAGAGACAACAGATGAATTTGACACAATGAGGTAGAGAGATTTTAAGCCAGAGAAGATCAAAGAGAGGAGATTCCAAATTGCCAAGTCTCTGACAGGGAATATCAGAACGGACATATGCACAAGTACCACCTTTGAGGCGAAAGGAATCATACAGCGAATAATTTGGGCATCTGAGATGAGCAGTAGTTGAATCAACCGATAACTGAGATTCTGTCAGAAAAAGTACATGTGGTTTGGCAGACTGCAAGTGGAAATGGACATCGTTGAGATTAGAATTGAGACCACGTATATTTGTGAAATGAATTAGGAAGTCCTTGGGAGGTTTAGATCTTTTCGCAGATAAGCTTGTTCTATTAGTTTGTTCTATTAGTCTCATGGTGGAACCTTCGAGCATCTGTTGTAACATTATGAAATGCATCCCTCTCGTACTCCATTGTTAATATTATGTCAAATAAATGTTTGCCACTAATTACTGACTTGTGTCATTTCTGCTTCTTGTGCCTCTGCTACTACTTTTCCGTGACGTTTCCAGTTATGGGTTCCTATGCGATTCACATTCCTTTAGATGTTACCTACCTCCCCTAAACGTTTGTACCAATATTTTTGAGACACCCTGTATATGTACGTGTGGGTATGTGTGTATATGTATTTGTATACACACATATATACATGCAATGTAAATACAATATAAGAATTTTTATTAATTTATTTTATTTTTATTATTATTTTTATTGTATTTTTTATATATATTTATTTTTTTAATTATTATTTATTTTTTTTTATATATATTTGTTTTATTAAATTTGTATTTATTTTTTTATTTAATTTTTATTTATTTATTTTTTTTAATTTTTTTTAGGTCCTAGCCACTGAAATCTCAGGAAATTAGGTGGCAGGACCTGTCAGAGTAACTTAAGTCTACTGGGTGTCTGCCTCCACGGTGGGAAAACGTTGGGCCTCAGCAGGGGTGCAGCGGCTAATCGACCAGATGAACAACAGTACACGACACTACACATGTACAATATCCATACACTTTTAAATCTCTGGCATTTCCAGCGAACTGGTACACCCACAATAAAAACTACGCGGAGATGGAGGGAACTCCAGTTTGCTTTCCGGACTGATGCAATTATATTTATATCCAGTAAGAGTTAATTACTTAGGTCCAGGTAGATGTTAGATGAGTGCGTTATGTGGTGCCAGTCTTCCAGTTCTTCGCATTCACAATGTCCTGCCAAAAGAAAGGTGATACACCTTTCTTTTGGCAGGACATTGGTCATTCAAAAGAAAAGAAAAGAAATGTGGTACACCTTTCTTTTGGCAGGATACGTACTTACAATATTTACAATTAACCCTCGAAGCAGTCGCCTTTCGGATGATCGTCTAACTGGCTAGTCCAGTGATACCTAACCTGTAGTCCGCGAAGGTAGTACTGGGGATCTGGGGGTTATTTTCAATTCAAGCTGCTGATTATACGTGCACGATTTTTATAATTTCTTCTTGCTTTTAATTTTGTTTATTGAGGAATTTACTGAAGATTTATTAAACAGTACATTATTTATAAAATAAAGTACTGTTTTCTATTTGGTTTTGATTGAATTGAATTGAATTTATTTCACAATGAAAAATGAAAAAAAAAAAGGTTAATTATTAGTTAATAAAAACAGTTTGGTGGACAGCAGAAATCTTTAAAAACAAAAAAAGAATAATGCCAGTGGAGCTCTTTCAAGTTGTTTGACTGAATACAACATTAGCGGAAGCATTTCATGTGGTAGAAATTTATTTTTCATCTGGGGAGTTTGAGGCAATTCCCTCCCCTCCATTCGCCAAGAGCCTTAGTAATTTGGGAGGCAAGTGTAGATTTTATGATACTGTATTAAGTTATAGTGTGATACGTATTCGTGCTGCGCGTACTGTTATAATGACTCTGGTTAAACATTTGAGGTAATTTCAAGCTAAATTTTCAATTACTGTCACTCACACCAATAATCCTCCTCCTTTCTAGAAAAAATGACTGAACCACCAGTGTACAACAGATATATTGTCAGAAATGGATCTGTAAAAGAACCATTTCCCTATGTACCAATGGCGCCATCTCTTGACGAAACCACAAATTCACGATAAGTCCAGTATCCACCAAACAAGTAAAATAGTTGCATAACAGTGTAGGTGGTTATTATTATTATTAGCCATATAGTGCAAGGAAGCCTGAGGCTTATGCTGCACCAGCCAAAAAAAAAAAAAAAAATTCAGAGTTACCCAGAGAGAGAGAGAGAGAGAGAGAATCACGAAGAAAGATGACATCCAGATCAGAACCCTGCGTGTGCCCAGCCCATACTCACCAGAAGTGACCCCTGCTGGAACAAATTTCCATCTGTCATTGTGGAAGTTGATAACTTAAATAAATTTAAGGAAGAATTAAGCAAACTCTTGGAGCGGATGGTTGAAATGGGAAGTTATTATTATTACTTTTTTTTGGCTGATGTTATATAAGTTTGCTTTCTTGCATTATATGCCTCACTAACGCTAACAGAAAGAATTAACCTAAAATGCTTTGATCTTTGCTTTGTAATTAATTCACTTAAGATGTTCAAACTGATATCCAATGTGTAATGAGCTATAATAAGACAGCTTTATTTCTAGGCCCATGAGAATACGTCCGCTCTCCAAAGAATTGACAACTAATGGATGCGGGGTGGCCCATTTATATGGGCCAATTACCTGGCCGCCTAGGATGCTATTAAACTTCAGCCTATACTAAGCTATTATATTAGGGTAACCTAGAAAGTCACTTCAACTACACATCTGGATTGTGTCTGTAAATTGCATGCGTTCTCAGATCGATTTGCCTGCTTTGCTGGAAGAAAAATCATCACGACTGACACCGCCTAACTAAACACAATAATAATAACAATAAAAAAAAAAAAAAAACCACTATTATATTAAGGTCACCCGGAAATTTTTACATATACCCGTATGTGTATTCTCTGGTTTTTTGATTTTTTGGAGATAAAACCATGCTATCTACGCCTGAGACCGATTAACTCAGCCACAGAGTGAAAACAGCTCATAAAAGTTCCTAGCTTCATCGACGGGATTCGAACCAGGTGGAAAAGAGTTGACAATCGAGTCCCGCAAATGAAGGGAGGAATTTTTAAGGCGTTTTTCACAAAGTGGCTGTGTTAGCCAGTCTAGCATGTGTTTTTTTTTTCCCAGAAACTAGGGTTTTCGTCCAGCAAACAAAAAATCGACCACAGAACAAGTGGTCGATTTTTGCTCATAAAACCCATACAACAAAAATAACAAAAATGTTGGCTATTAGGATCTGTGAAGGGAATGGAATTGCTGTTTGATGACAGCTAGTCATCAAACCTGTTTTTGAATGGATAATGACCAAACCATGTGAAACAGGCCTATGACTATACCATCACATTACCATTACTGAACGTCATTCGTGTAATACTGTTGTTGTGGTTGTTGTAGTAGGGTTATAAGAGAATCAGAGATTAAGGCTATATTGCTTCGTGTATATGTTTGTAAATTGCGTGTGTTCTGAGGTCGATTTATTGTTTGCTGGACGAAAAACCAAGTTTCCGCAAGAAAAATCATACTACCTTCACCTGAGATCGACTAACTCAGCCACGTTGTATAAAAATTCCTCACATCATCGACGAGACTCGAACTCAGGTCTTTTCCACCAGGTGTGGGGAGAACGGAGATTCTACCAACTGTGCAACCGAGAAGGGCGTGTAATACTGGAAACTTTTTAGGAAAGATATGGATATGTTGGAACGAGATCAGACAAGAGCAACAAGATTAATTAAGGACACAAAAAAATATTCATACCATGAAAGGCTTCAGTTCTGAAAATTACAGCATGAAAACCAGCACCTGTGGGGAGACCTGATTGAAGTGCTTAAGGCTTTATCATTAGCATTAGCATTAGTATAGGCATATGATGCAAGAAAGCAAGCTTATACATCAGCCAAAAAAAAAAAAAAAAAAAAAAAATTTCACCCATCCATTCGCTCTAAAAAAAGTTTGTCCAGTTCTTCCTGGAATTTATTTAAGCTATCAACTTCCACAACGACCGAGGGAAATTTGTTCCAGCAATCACCACCCTCTGGCTAAAGGCAAATTTCCGCTCATCTATTCTGTAACTGTCTTTTCTCAACTTGAATTTATGCTCTCTCCTTCTGTCACTCAACCATCCCTTTATCCCTAGTAGCAACTTATCCTTCATGGCATACTGCTCCAATTTGTACAGTAATCTTCCACGTGAAACAGTATCAAAAGCTTTCTTGAAATCCAAGTATACGATATCAAAAATATTTTTTTGCATCTAGTTCCTTTGTGACTGCATCGTAGTATCCAATCAAATTGGTCAGACAAGACTTCCCCTTAACAAAACCATGCTGTGTCTGAACTATAACTGCAGTCTTGTCTAGATGATCCTGCATTGCTTCTTTAACTAGTAACGCCAAAATGTTCCCTAGAACAGATGTTAAACTAACAGGCTGTAATTATTCGTGTCACCCTGTGAACCCCGCTTTGTGAATAGGGTATACATTTGCATATCTTCAGTCTGTAGGGACCTCCCCTGAATCCACGGATGCTCTCATAATAATGGCTAAGCGTTTAATTAATTCTTTTGCTACCTCCTTTAATAGAACTGGACATATCCATCCACTCCAGGTGCCTTTCTTAAGTTTACCTTCAACAATTTCCTCTCCACTATGCTCTGAGTTATTTCAAAATGTTTTAGAGGAGGAGAATGCCAAACTCAAACCCTGTTAGAGTTTGGCATTCTCTTCCCTAAACTTCTCAGGTGTGAATGTAGATGAGAAACACTCATTCGGTTTGTCAACTGCCTGAGCAGGATCATCAACAATCGAACCATCGATATCAAGTTGACCAATCTGATTCGTCCTCTTCCTTCTAGAGTTTACATAAGTAAAGATGTCTTCGCTGTTTTTCTTTGCATTATTTGCCAAAGATTTCTCGTAATCTGCCTTCGCTTGTCTAACGTCCTTTGTGTCGTGAATACAGACTAGCTTTTATCTACCATAAGCTTCTGTGTCACCTGATACTTTATGTGCATCCCATGTATTTTCCTTCTCTTACACGAGTCTCATTAACACATCTGAATGGATTGGATCAATTAAGTGCAGATGGCATTCTTATTCTTTTTTGTCTAACACATATTAGAGAACATAAACTTAATTTGAAAAAGAAACGATGCAAGACTGACGGGCGATAATTTGATATTAGGAGAACAGTGGTTGTTCGAACAAACTTTCTTCTGGTGCTGCGGAAGTGGGTATTTTGAATAAATTTAAGGAAGAATAAGATTAATTATTAGAGTTGATGGATGGACGAAGTGGGTAGTTTTTTTTTTTTTTTTTTTGTTGAGTGATGTTTATCAGTTTGCTTCCTTGCAGCAGTTGCCATTACTAATACTAATTTGGTGAAACTATTTTTTAGATATTTGTAACAGTTAGGTTCATCTATATGATTATAGATGAACCTAACTGTTAGGCACACTGTACACCTGTATGATGCCTAACTGTGAGCATGACTCATCACTCCACATTAGAATATTGAATGCTAGAACGTAGTCCTCACGGGTAGCAGAGCTGGTAGAATCACTTCCTTCCCACACTGGGCGAAAAAGACCTGACTCGCTCGAATCCCTCGATGACGTGAAGAATTTTTATAGGCCTTTTTGAGAACAAGTTTGAGTTCGTAGGTTTCAGGTGAGGATAGCACGGTTTTTTCTCCCAGAAACTCGTTTTTCGTCCTGAAAAACAGCAAATAGACCACAAAAAAAAAAAAAAAAAAAAAAAGAATAAAAATAAAAAGCAATTTACAGACAATACACTGGTGTTCAAAAAAAGTGCATCACCCCTTAAAATCGTGATTGTCATCCGGATAACGTAAGCATATGGCAATATTTCTTACAGATTGCATTAGATAAGATTGACACGCGTAGGTGATGACGTAATATTGCATCAGCTGTTACTTTCAGCTATATAAGCAAGCTCCTTGCAGTCATTCCTTGCTTGTGTCGGGATTTAGAGTTACGTGCAGTTGACGCCACGAAGAAAGAGTGCTATTGTTGCTTTACGCGAGGATGTTCTTTCCGCTATAATACTTATAAAGTGTCTTGTAATCAGTCGATAGTGAGCAGATTTCTTTCCCAACTCAAGAATACTGGTTCTGCTGATAGAAAAAAAAGGAACCGGATGCAAATGAGTCTCTGTGCCAAAACAAGACCGCGCGTTGAAGCGCTTATGCCTTAAAAACCGTAAAGCTTCTTCGTCTGAGCTGAAAAGAAAATGGAAAGAATATATAGGAGTGGTAGCAAGGGCAGTAACAATCAGAAGACGCCTCTTCAAAAATGGACTTGTAGCCCGTCATCCTAAGAAGCCCCTCCTCACACAAAAAATGAAAAATGCCCCATTAATTTGGTGTAAGGAGCATGTCAAATAGTGATATAGTATTTTTTGACAAGCGGCACCGGTGCTTTCGCACAACTCCGCATTTGGATCTCTTGTGAAGTAAGACAGTACTGTCAAGGCCAGATAGCATATGTTAGGGTATGTTCATGTTTGCTTAGTGCGGGTTATGTTGTTCATCTGGCCGCTTAGCCTAGAGTCTGTGGAGCACCACAGACCGCTAGTTACCGTCACTGGCACTGGGAAGACGGACCAGGTAAGTTGGAAGAGAACTCTGGCTGGTCAACCCTGGGATTAGCCTGAGCTTCCCAGGGAGGGCATGTCAAATGGGCCCCCGAGAGGTGGAAGTCAGTTATTTTCTCGGATGAGAAGAAATTCAACCAGCATGGCTCTGATGGGAGACAAACGATTCGCCGTAGACGTGGTGAAGAATACCATCCAGAATGTATGGTTTTTATAGGGAAATTCCCTATCAGCCAAATGATATGGGGGGGGGGTGCATTTCGTATCACGGAGTAGGTCACCTGCAGTTTATAAAAGGTTCCGTAAATGCCAATGGATAGCTGGCTATAATGGAAGGCAAATTGCTGCCAACCATTAGAGACCATTTCAAACTGCCAAGTAACTGCATCTTTCAGGACGACTTTGCTCCTTGTCATCGGGAGAAAAGTGTAGGCACTTCAGAAGTTACTTAACTTCATTTCTGCATTAGAGGCTCTACAGTAATGTATTTATATTTGTTACAGGTGAAAAAATGGTTGGAAGAACGGTCCATTACAACTGTTAGCTGGCCAGGAAACAGCTCGGACCTGAATTCTATAGAGAACTGTTGGCATTGTGTGGAATCTGCAGTTGCCAGAAAGAAACCAAAGACTCTTTGTGAACTTCAGGAAGCCATAATTCGTGTTTGGAACCACGAACTATCAGTTGATTATCTTCAGAAATTGATCTTGCCAATGCCTCGATGGTGTGCTGCTGCTTGCCATCAGGGCCAGAGGCGGTTCATCCAAATATTACCTTGCACCTGGTGAACTTTTCATTTTGTTTTCCATTTAAAATGATAAACTGAAGCAAATTCTGATAACATTTCAGTCATAATTGTCGAGTTTACCAAAACTGTTGTATAAAGGTTGCAAATGCTCATTTTGGAATATTTTGAGAGCACCTGTCATATATTACTTAGCCTTGACTATCAATAAATATCTTTTGTTTATATTTCTATTTGTGATGCTAGTCATTAATGTAACATACCATCGCGAAAAAGGGTTAGAAATGTGAAATTCCTAGGTGATGTACTTTCTTTGAACACCAGTGTATATATGGCGAAAAACCGATGCACATAAAACCCTATAACAAACAAACAGCCGGAAACGTACATGTTAGTGGTTAGTGTGTATATGTATATTGATTTATTAATGTTGAAGAAGGTATATCAGGCCTAATATCTAAGTTTGCAGAACATTACTTTTTCATTTCATTACTGTCATTAACCACCCTCTCAACAAACAAATGTTGAGAGGGTAGTTAATGACAGTAATGAAAGTATGCTGTTGCAACCAGATCTAGAAAAATTAAGGAGATTGGCAGAAAAATGGCAATTAAAGTTTAACATTGACAAATGTAAGGTACTGCATGTGGGTAGCAGTACTACCAAATTAATGTGCCAACTATTTGGAACTACACTCAGGAATGAAAGTAGCAGAAAATGATAACGACCTGGTAATAATTGTGCGGTCAGATATGAAGTTCTCTGAGCACTGCAGACAGGATGCTAAGGATACAGGATGCCCCATGAGGTTTATCATATGCAGGAATTTTGGGATAAGGAGGTGATTGTCCCATTATACAAGACCATGGTTAGGCCTTATCTAGAGTACTGCATACTGGTCTAAAACTAAAAAATTGAACAATTATATTACGGTCATCTGGAAAGTAACATTCAACTATATTGAATGTATATTGCGTCTGTAAACTGCATGTGTTCTCTGATCGTTTTGCCTGTATTGCTGGAAGAAAACCCCGTTTTTCAGGGTAAAAAATCTTGCTGTCGACCTGAGACCAACTAACTCAACAACGGAGTGAAAACAGCCCATAAAAGTTCCTAGCGTCATCGACAGGATTTGAACCGGGCCTTTTTCACCCGGTGTGGGGAGGATGCATACAGGTCTGGAGGCCTGATTTTAGGATGCAGATCTCCTGATAGAGCTTAAGAGAAGGGTAGCAAGATTGGTGAGAGGAACAAAAAGGGTGCTCTTACCAAAGAAAGACTAGTGCTGCAAATTGCAACGTCCAGAAAAATAAGATCAGTCAATCAGATCACCTTCGACGAGATGATTGAGGGGGGTTAAAGTTTTGAATGGGTTAAGTATGCTCAATGCTGATGGCGTTCTTCCTCTTGTTCACACGAGGAGGCATAAATTCAAATTGAGGAAGGATGGTTGCAGGATAGATATCGAAGTTTGCTTTCATAGAGCAGGTGGTTGATTGTTGGAACAAACTTCTATCTGCGGTGTGAATGTCTGTAGTTTGAATAAATTCAAAGAAGAACTAGACAAACTGTTGGAGGGGATGGACTGGTGATGTTGGATTTTTTTTTTTTGCTGATGCTGCGTACGCTTTCTTTCTTACATCATTTGCCATATTAATACATACTAATTAGGATTATATATACGAAAATATTGATAGCTTGTTTTGATTAAATTTTGTCTTCATATATAATTTTCAAAGTAACGAAGCTTTTAATTTGTTTTAAAATATTAAAGTAAATAATAAAGTAAGAATGCATTTAAACATATTAAAATATAAAAAAATAAATAAAGTAATGCTCTTTATTTGCATATATTATAAATAAATAGAAATCCAGTGAAACAAATTTAGTAGGTTTTATCGTCTGCCTTTTATATCGTTCTGACTAGTTTTCCCAACGTCTTACAGCTATGTAATCTTGTTTCTGTAAGTTTTAATTTTGATTAAAACACCAAACCCACTCGTATATAAACACTTACGTATTACAGTATAAAATGATAAATTTTTAATTGTATATATAGTAATTCTGTCCCCTACCTGCATAAAAATGTCAGCAGCAATATAGAGATAAATACGACCCAGTATGTTGGAATCAATCCAGAATCAGTCAGATTGCATTTACGCACAACTGCCTGGGCCGCATAATAAGACACTTTGCGAAAGTTGTGATTTTATCAATAATTTAGTGGCGAAACTGCCATAGCGCCATGTCTGTTACCACTGAGGAGATGGGGAGGAGTCGCCAAAAATTTGGTCTTGGATGATTGTTAAACGATCACTAGGGGAACCATTTTTTATAGTTTTGTATCTGACTTTTTTTTATAATAAAAGATGGAAATGATAAATCGTCAAACGAATCTTCATGAAATTTTATATTTGGCTCATAATAAATTGTCAACCGTCCCAAATTTAATTAAAATCGATCGAATAGAATGCATGTGAAGAAAGGAAAAGTTGGGGTTTAAGCATTGCACACATAAAAGTTATTGCTTTTAATTAAGAAATTTCTTTTTTTCTTTTTTATCATCATCGATTTGCTAAATGTTTAAATAATGATTTATACTATTTGTATAATATATTAATTGCAGCAGAAACATGAAAAATGTGTTGAATTTCAAATTTTATTAAAATTCGGGAGAAATAAGTGAAGTACATTATAGAAATG
The DNA here is from genome assembly GCF_048544385.1 of Mastigoproctus giganteus. Taxonomy (NCBI): domain Eukaryota; kingdom Metazoa; phylum Arthropoda; class Arachnida; order Uropygi; family Thelyphonidae; genus Mastigoproctus; species Mastigoproctus giganteus. Next base: position 10,630,545 of record NC_143578.1, on the reverse strand, counting down.
TTGATCACATATTACAATCTGGGACATGTGCTATCTGTTTATTTTATTAAATCAAAGGGGAAATTATTTATTTAAAATTTTAATAAAATACAGGGGTAAATAAGTAAAGTACTAGAAACTGTTGAGTGAATATTATGTTGTGAGGTAATATGCAGTGAAACAAAAACAATTTTATATATATATTAGTTAAGAAATTAGCAATTAATTGCTAACAAATTTATTTATTCATAAATATATAGCATCCCCAGGGGCTCACATCTGGTGAGCCCCTGGGGATGCCCCAAGCCAAGACATTTTCCTAGTGTTCTAAAATAGATTAATGTTTTCAGTAAACATTATAAAAATCTTGATTATTTTAAGCGAAAATTTTTGCAGACTATCTAGGCTTTAAATAATGCCGCAATACCAATGGCTGTAATGAGCCAAGAACGATTAAATGCATTATCCCTAATTTCCATTGAACACGAGTTTGCCGAAAAAATAAACTTTGAAGACATAATCAATAAATTTGCGAATTCTAAAATTCGCAAAGTAAATTTGTAAAAACGACATAAAAATTATTCATTAAACTAAAAAGGTTTATTATTTATCATCTTTTAACAGGCAGAAAAATCCAGAAGTTCAAAAGTACAAAATTTCATTTATTTGCCACCTTTTATTTATATTTTCATTCTTATTTTTTGTTGGGCCCCCAAATATAATTTGCCTAGGGGCCCCAACTATCCTTTTAATCCGCCACTGCTCTCAGGATAACTCGGGAATTTTTTTTGGCTGGTGCAGCATAAGCTTCAGGCTTCCTTGCACCATATAGTTAATAATAATAATAATATCATAGCAAAATATTATACTATCAGTTACCTGCATTTAATTATTCACTTTGTTAAGAACAATATGATGTTTATAATATTTTTGTAACAAGCACCTGTAACAAGCAATTACTGTTAGTCCAGGGATTTCCATTAACCTCATTTTTAGGATCTTTAAAAATATGTGTGAGGTCTCAGACCATTTAAATCGATGACTGGGTAGGAGGACAAATTATGGATAATATATCCAAATCACCATTTTAAAATTTTGTTTGTTTCTGCTCAGCATGTTTTTCTGAAAATTAGACCTTTGTCAAAGGAAGTCAGACTAACTGGTCTGTAGTTACCAACTTTGCTCTTAGAACTGCCATTATGTATTGGTGATACATTGGCACTTTTTCAATCCAAAGGAATCCTCTCCTGAGTCCAAAGATGCCCTCATAATTAACTTAAATGGCTCAATATACTATATATGCCATCAGCTCCAGGAGCCTTACTTGTCTCTATGCTGGAAGGTTTTTCTAATAAAGTAAAAAAAAAAGTAAAGTGCAGCCATTATCAACCCACTGCAGGATGGAAGCCTCCTCAACAATTCATGCTGAGGGAAATGGACCATAATCTGCCACGCTGGTCCAGTGCGGGTTGGCAGATCGACCGTATTCAGCAGTCAGGGGCTTGAACCCCGGTCTACTCAAAGAGCGTGTGCTACTGCACTCTCGCTCCTGCCCACTCGGCTACGGAGGCCTTTCTAATAAAGAGTCATCTGTAATTTTGAAATCACTAATTTCATATGGCACAGACTCACTTTAACAGGCTCTTCTCAGCATGAAGGGTCTTTCATCAATAAAGACAGATGCAAAGTACCTGTTCAATTCATCTGCAACATCAGACTGGTTGTCTAAGACTTTCCCATCACCCAATGCACAAGGGTCTGATCTGAATTTTCTCTTTTTTTTCCTTGTATTCATATACATGAAAAATTCCTTATCCCAATTGTTTACTCTCTTAGCCACTGCTTTCTCGTATGCAGCCTTGGCCTCTCTAATCTTATCTGTGGTACTCTTACAGATCAACTTGTAGCTGTTGTAGGGGTCAATACTCTTCCTCACTCTATAACTATCGTATTGGTGGCATAACTATGCCAATGCAGTGCATTGGGGCCCACTGCCCTCCTGTCCGAAACAGAAAAAAATTTAATTGAGTAAAAATGTAAGTTTTTACTCAATAAAATTTACTATGTCTATGAACAATAATTTTTTTTTTCATGACTGTTAGCGCTTTCAGGGCAATTTTTAATGATTTTTTTATTTTTACCAAAACAAATATTTTCATGGGGATCTACACTGAACTTTGCATTGGGCCCACTTTTTTTCTAGTTACAACATTTTATGTTATGCTATTTTTTTCTGCTATATTTGACCAGCCTCCTCCCTGCAATATTTTCTTAATGGTATGTATGCATTCATGGCTTATGTTACTTTTGCTTAAAGCTATTCTCATAATTCAAGTGTATTTGCCCTCACCTCTGAAATCCACCAAATTAATAGATGCCTTAAACCATCCAAGTCTCCTCTTCTGAAATTAAAATGTGTGTGCCTTTATCTTTAACCACTGCAGCATCCTTCTCTATCTTCCAACTGACAACTGTATGAACATTACCTGCCAATGGTTCTTGTATTTTAAGCCATACCCCCTGGGGGCTCACATCCGGCGAGTATGGGCTTGGCAAACCCAGGGTCCTGAGCTGGACATCATTCTTTTCTTTCTTGCTTTTTTGATGATTCCCTTCTGCTTATAACTCTTCCCCCTCCTTTCAGGGTAATGTGGGAATTGTTTTTTGGCTGGTGCAGCATAAGCCTCAAGTTTACTTGCACCATATGGCTAATAATAATAATAAATTCACATCTTGTTTCAAAATCTTTAAGTGCATTGAACAATGTGTTTTGTTAAATTTTTCTTTAAAATCGGACAAAATTTAAGTGATTTTTTCAGCTTAAAATAGCATATGGGGACTCTAGTCCCCATATGCTATTTTAAGCTGAAAAGAGGGTAGGGAGTCTGATCTTGGATGGCCCTCAACTTCGAAACATTTCTCAAGTTCAACAATTCCTATTCACCACATATGGTTCCATGAAATTTTTTTTTTTTTTGTTTCCTATGACAAAACTAGACAAAATGTAAGTGATTTTTTCTGCTTAAAATAGCATATGGAGACTCTGCAATGGGCCATACACAAGTTTTCAACAGGAAATGCTTCAAAGAGGTTAGGGAGTCCAACAAAAGTGATTTGCAATCTTGGATGGCCCTCAATTTCAAAAAAATTCTCAAGTTCAACAATTTCTATTCACCAGATATGGTTCGACGAGACTTTTTTTTGTTTCGTAGACTAAAAACATTCTGAAGGGATGTTGATTTGATGTGTACAAACAAAGAGTAATGCAATTACTACGATTTCGGCAGTTTCAAAATCTGTTTTACTGAAGTGCTTCCACGAGAAAATTGTTGACTAAGTACATCTCAGAAGAGCATTATTTCAAAGGGGGAGGGATTAAGTCACCCATCCTAAGTATGCTTATTATTGCTATATTGTAGCATTCCAGATACTTTTTTGAACAGACCTCATATTTTCTAGTTTCAAAATTAATAAAAGTTCCTGTACATAGTATAAGTGTTTGTTTTGAAAAGTCTGACATTTATTTTTATAAATATAGTTAATGTTGTTGTTCCTGCAGTGTCACAAAATATTCTATTACTTTCATTTTATTTTTTATATTAGATTTATAGCAAGTTAGGTAATGTACACATTATATTTCAGGTCTTTCAAGATATTTTTTATTAAATTAATTTTTTTGCAATTGCTTTTATTTATTTAATTATTTTTATACAGCTTGCCAAACAGTTGCATTCTGAAATTTAATGAAAATCTATTGAATGTAATCAGAGGTGTGTTTAAAAAAATAACCTGAGATGTATAAAAATTTTATAGATTTTTATTTATCTGATTTTGAACTAAAGTCTGATCAAATCGAAAATTATCCAACTTTAATTAATTTTGCACTAAAACAACTAAGACCATATGATGTCGATGTCTGTATTCTATGATCAGTTTGTCTGTTTTTCTTAAAAAGAATCTGTTTCTAAGAGCTAAAACCATTTGTTGCCTGGGACTAACTGACTCAGCCATGGTTTTAAAGAGAAGCTCGTGATAGTGTTTTGTGTAGGCGAGACTGAGCCTTTAAATTTTGAATATTTAAGAAAATTACAGAAAATGGGATATCAAATCCTCCAATGTGCCTTTCACTGCCAGTGTTTCCTGAATGACTATACAGTATTTTATGTTTTTGTTTTGATATATACTATGAATTATGAGAAATCAGTTTCTTGTACTCAACTGCATTTTCAGATGTCATCTATGAGATGCAAGCGAGAGTTGTCTGACCTTGCTGTAGAGCTTTGGTTTTGCTTTCTAAACATAAACAGGTGACAAAAACACAGCTGTTCATATGCCACATGCTATATTCCAGTTGAGCATCTGTGTTTCAGTTTGGGGGATGAGTGACCTTGAAAATTATAAGAAATACAATAAAAATATTCTTTTTTATTTTTATTCTCTATTTTGTAATTTAGTTTAGTAAATTTCAATTGAATTAAAAAAGCTAAAAATAAATTTTTTATAATTACAACAAAAAAGTTGTCTCACAGATGCCACATGAGTATATTTGTTCCATTTAGGGCATAAGTGATGGAAGGTAAAATGTAGGGAGAAAAAAAGTTGAAATAATATATTTTCCTTATAGCTATGGCGTGGTCTTCAAGTGGGCTTGGATTTGATAGTGTTCCAAGTATCTCAACTGTTCAGCAAGTTTCTTTAAGCCAGCTCCTGCCAAATTTGTTAAATAGTTTGGTTGTTGGAGCTGTAATTGCCAAATGTGATCCAAGATCTGTTCCAAACAAAAGAAGTAAGTTAACGTTACAAAAAAACTTTTAAAATAAATTGATATATATTCATAAATTCTTAAAATTCCATTCATACCAGGAATTTATCCAGTTGTCGATGGGATATAAACCCAAACCTCTCCAAACAGACAATAAGTGGTTAAATCACTATACCATTGTGGAGAGCCATTATATATATATGAAAATATGAAATTTTAAATATATTCTTTAAATAGCAACTGATTTCCTTTTGCTACTCTCAAAGAATATGTTGATTAGTCGATGCAACCTTTAATGCTCTTCAGGACAGAATATTCATATTGATTGCTGTGGCAGTCTCTGTTAGGTTATTCTTTGGTTATCTGTGCCACTGATAGAACAGTAAGTACTATATTCTCGTTAGTAGCATATGAAATCAGCAACTTAATACTACAACAGTTCATTTTAAGTTTACTTTTAATTTCACATAACCTAATTGAATCTGACATATCAGATTAAAAAACATTAATACAATTTTTCTAGCATTAATTACTGCATTTTTCAGAATGATTGCATGTATAGTTACTAAAGTTGATATGTAATCTAATCGGAGAGAGTAATAGTAGCGTATGCTGCAGCTGCTATTCTCTCTTTGTGCCATCTTCTTAACTTGTTGATCAAATACCATTCAGTATGATTACAGTCACCAAATTATTTTCTTGCATTGTTCTTTGATCTGCTGCTTGGATCTGTCAGACCCAGTGCACCACTTGTGTAACTAACAGAAAAGTCTTATGCATTAGGAATAAGCAAAATTATATAAATCCCATAGCTACTGAAGAAATGTAAAAAAATAAAACTTTATTAAAACATAGTGAAAAAATAAATTACTGTATTACAAAGAATAGAAGCTAAAACAGATAGAAATAGAAATATACAGAAAATAGTTAAATACTAAAAGTGATAAAAACAAAATATCAATCAAGAAGCTTTCAAAGTGATATGGGCCTTTATCAACTTTGAAGAAAAGTAGTATAGCATATTATCATTGTCTTGCAGAACAACATATCACATGTGCTACAACAGACAAATGTCAATTGTGAATGGCGAAAAATGAAAAAAAAAAAAAAAAAACACAAGAGAGAGAGGGGTGTGGGGAGGTACAACATATCAGCCATCAGATGCTGTGGGAGTAGGATGACATACATTTGGCACTTTACAAGTTTGCCATTGCTCATTATGCCTGTAAGAGAAATGCATCCATAATAGGGTGTATGCAAGTTCCAACATTAATCACAATCTTGTATTACAAGATTGTGATCAATGTTGTAACCTACCACAACTATATGGAGTGCATCCAACCAGGAGCAGTGATGAGAATCGTGAGTGGTCTAAAATATATGATTTTATATATGTATTTCTACACATTTTAAAATATAGTTTTATTTGTATGTGGAGTTTATCCACAGCTTGGAGTGCAGGTGAAACAATCATGTTAGTTTTCATATTTTGGATTCATAGTGTGCAGTGAACTAAGACAGGCTGTACAATTCTGAATATGTTAATTAGATCATTTTTGAAATCAAGAACAAAATGGTTAGAAAATGAATTTATATAATTGGTGTGTTTCCTCAATTGATACTAAGTTCTTAATAGCTTAGTAAGTGTGATGTTTTGTACTTCTCTTTGTCAGGGCTGGTCATAAGGGTGTGCACACTAGATGATTATCTAGTAAACTAGTGGAAAAACAAGATTTAGGAGTATTCACTTTGCCAGGTTGCCACTTAGGTCATCTTTTCATGAGGGTAACCATACAGGTTCAGTGCATCTAGTATTGGCCTGCTTCCTCATCACTGAAAAATTTTCAGCTGCAACTTCATCAGTAGAGATTGCATCAGTTTGAAATAATTTTAATAAGTTTTATGATAGTATTTGTTTTCTAGTTTATTATTATTAGCCATATGGTGCAAGGAAGCCTGAGGATTATGCTGCACCAGCAAAAAAAAAAAAAAAAAAATTCCTGCATTACCCTGAGAGAGAGAGAGAGAGAGAGAGAGAGAGAGAGAGAGAGAGAGAGAGAGAGAGAGAAGTAGAAGGGAAAAAGCAAGAAAGATAAGAATGATGATATCCAGCTCAGGACCCTGGGTTTGTCAAGCCCATACTCACCAGATGTGAGCCCCTGAAATAAAATCTGTTTCTGATCATAAAAAAATTAAAGCGTATGTACCCTGTGCGCACAAAAGATGTTTTATATGAAAACATCCTTGGCTTGGAAGAGGTTAGCAAAATCCATTTGTAGAATAGTATGACATCGCAATCATAATTCCTAAAGGAAGTATGATTGTGACATCGAAACTATATCGGCACACCGATGTAGTCTTGATGTCATGATTGTGAAAGTACGGAAGAGCTAAGGAAGTATGATTGCATCGTCACAATCATACCTCCATAGTATGATTGCAATGATACAAATATTTGACCATAACATTTGCACTTCCATTACATTCCATTGTTAGGTGCTGCTATAGATGTTTTCACATCAAAACACACAACTTCTAAAACACAATTTTTTCATATCATGTAAATCAGGTTCCTGTAGCAATTAGAATACAGAGCAGTATGGGAAGGAGAAGTCTGTTAAGAATTATGCTAGTAATGAAACTGTTAATAACATGAAAACAAAATTCAGGTTCAAATTTCCATGAGAGGTTAAATCCTTGGGGAAGGGCCTGTTCATCTGGTTTCTGCTTATTTCTACCTCCATAATTGTTTTCCGTAATTATCATATGTATCGGATTATTTGTGAATTTAATGTTTTCCCCAGAAATGTGACTTTATTTCCAGTTAATATTGAGCCTTGATTGCTCTTGGTTTATAGAAAGTTCCAGTTTTTATATAAGTTGTTTTAATTATTATTGTGAAAAATAAATAATTTTCTTTAATTATTCCAACTGTGTTAGTTGTTTAGATGCAGTCCTGTCTTCAGAAATTTCAAGCAGTAAAGAAACCACTACACTGAAAATTATGTCCATGGTTGCAACTTTTGTACTGCAGATGCTTATGTAGCTTTATTTATTCATCGTAGATAATTTGTTTTTAGCTAATCATTCCCCACCAAATTTTGGCTACATTTTTTTTTTTTTTTTTTTTTTTTTGCATGCACGGCAAATTATAATGACCAAATTTATTTTTTTCCAAGATCCAGAAAAAGATCGCTATGTGTTGAATTTTACATTACGTGATTCTCCTGAAGACACAGTTAATGTCAGTTGTTGGGGTGAAGGACCTGCAATAAAAACTCTGTCTGATATCTTCCAAATTGGAGATGTGGGTAAGTGACAATATACATACTTAATTTGTTAGATTAGGAAAGGATGGTGATATATAGAAAATATAGTCACAGTATAAATGAATTCAGTATACTAGGACATTGCTATTCCTGTGTTTGATATTTGTGCTTTGATTATTTGCAGAATGACCTCATTGATCACAGTTTTTCTGTTAGTGGAATTCATATTTAACATTATTCAGAAAATAATAATTTGCATATTAATCATCATTGTTGAAATTCTTGAACAGTGATGATTAATTCTTCATTCTTTTTTGAGTATTTGGGAAACCTGTTCTCTAGTAATATTACTCTTCATGCTAGTTAAATAAGATCTATTCACTTGGAAGTGAATAGATCTTATGTAACTAGCCATTATTTTAACAACTGCATTTGCTGTATGTTATTCAACTCTGATTTTGGCTAGAAGAACCACTTTACTTGCCATCATGGAAGTTGATAGCTTAAATAAATTCTAAGGAAGAACTGGACAAATGTTTGGAGCAAATGGATGGGTGAAATGGGGAGTTTTTTTTTTTTTTTGGCTGATGCTGCTTAAGCTTGCTTTCTTGCATCATATTATTATTAGTCATAAGGTGCAAAGAAGCCTGAGGCTTATGCTGCACCAGCCAAAAAAAAAAAAAAATTCTGAATTACAGATTGATATCTGTAATTCAAAAAGAGAAAGAAGTAGAAGGGAATCACTAAGAAAGAGAAGAATGATGATATCCAGCTCATGACAGGCCAAGCCCATACTCAAATATGCCTACTAATGCAAAGAACCATGAATGTTGTTTTAAATCTGTGTAGAGTTTGGGCTACATACTGGAGGAATCGTGCTAAAATTTCTGGGCAATAACAGTAGACCTCTTCTGTACCTCGCTGGTTGTTTCCACAATGCAGCCCAAGCTTAATCTCTTGTTCTGTGTTGCCAAGGTTTAAACGTATTTTATTAAGCATATTCATTTAATATTCAAGCCGAAATATTTCTTTCTGCAAAGCAGGAATATTTCAGTTTGGGAGTTCTGACCATATATCACCTTAATTTTGTTACTTATCTCATGGAAAGAAATTTAAAATATCAGTTATTCATGTTGTATGCTTTAGAAATATTTCATACTTGTTTTTACATTATTAAATCTGCATATTTGATTTTGGCTTTAACTGTGCCTTTAAATGAGATGTTTTCTTCATAGGTAATGTCCATCAAGAAATGAACCGTTACAACACTTTATACATTCCATAATAAATATATATATGTAAAAAAAAAGGTAAAGTTAACCTTATAATGGATATGGGTGTGCACTTCAAATAAATATAACCATAACTTAGCATATAAACCTAACTTAACAGAGGAACGACAGAGGGCTTTAAAAAATTTAAAATAAGATAGCTTCATCAAGATATTAAAACATAGAGCAGGTTACTTTACTAAAAACACATCATTTAAAAAAAAATTATGGTGTATAAAGTGTTGTAACAGTTTGGATTTCCATTTACCAGAATAAAAATTCTGACAAATTCAAATTTATATCTGTCATTTGAGGCCTTAAGAAATTACTGTTTTTTTTTATTGTTTTGTACTTTATAAATAAAGTAATATTATTTTTTATAGTTCAAATTAAGAATGCCCAAGTGCAGATCAAACAAGTTGAAGGCTATGATGAAAGATTTAAGCCACAAACCAACAGGTTTGTATTTTGGTAAATTATATTTGCTAAATTGAAGAGCTAGTTAAATAATTACAAATACAGTAATCAAGGGTACATTGCATTACAAACTGACTTACACATTACATTATACTAGAATGTCAAATGAAAAGAAAGAACATAAAATTAAAAATATTCTTTTTCTTGCTAGTTGAGCTATAGATGTCCAAAATATAGATGAGCAAAAGAGGAGAGAGAAATTATAAAATAAAAAGAAATATATGTAATACCTTTTTTATAGTTATACAACATTTTAAATTATATTTATCAATAAATGAATATTTCAGACAAGGAAAATTTTAGTAATAAAACATTTTTTAAACTTTAAAAGGTATTTTTAATCCTGTATAGCATGAATTTGTCATGTGTCACCTGTTTGAACAAATGTTATTGTTGATGAGAGGAACAAACTGATCTCAGAATGATGTACAAGAATTTTGCTAGAAGGGTCATAAAGTTACATATGTCTCCTTTTAATAGCAGACTATGCTAAGTGGTGTGTGTGTATATACAGGGTGATTCACTACTAGTGCGACAAACTTGCAGGAGGTGTAGGGAGCACAAAGACGAACCGGAATCACATAGCACTGCAGGTCCGAAATGCCTTCATAAAGCAGTAGAGGACGTTGAACGGGAGGTCGTGTGAACAGCAATCCCGCTGGATGTCAGCATTTGCAAACTGGTTCCCGAGGCAGTAGGATGGATGAGTATTCAAACGTTGAACTGGCCGACATGCACCTCGCGTATGGAGCTGTGGACTGTAATGGGCGCGCCGCTCTGCGTTTGTACCAGGAATGTTTCCCGCACAGGCGTGCTCCTCATCATACGATTTTCGCACGTGTGCACAGAAGGTTACGTGAGACTGGTTGGTTCATGAGAGGTACCATGAATCGAGAGCGAACGACGAGGACTCCAGACAATGAGGAGAATGTCCTACGTCTTGCAGAAGGCAATCCGAGTACGAGTACTCGAGCGATAGGCCAACGATTGGGTATTTCCCAATCTACTGTATGGAGGATACTGTCAACAAACCAAATGAGTTCATACCATCTGCAACGCGTCCAATCCACTCCGGAGGACTTTTGCTTCTTGGTTTCTTCAACAGAAACGGTTCGCAAATGCTAACTTCCAGCGGGATCGCTGTTCACGCGACCTCCCGTTCAACGTCCTGTACTGCATGACGAAGGCATTTTGGACCCTGCAATGTTATGTGATTCCGATTCGTCTTTGTGCCCCCTACACCTCCTGCAAGTTTGTCGCACTGGTAGTGAATCACCCTGTATGTATATATATATATATATATATATGCAGATAAAATGTGGGCATGTATTATTCACCACATTACAAAACTGCTGTTACAAGAAATGTATACCAGATTATGAGCATTAGTTCATTTCATTTGAAAGAACAACTCAGAAAGTTTCACAGAACTTCATCAAGTAATATAACCACTAGATGGTAAATTAAACAAGCTGCTCAGGCTCAAAATGGTTTTCAGCAGAAAGTGATATGCATGTGTTTTGCTTTTGAGAGTTTAAATATGTCAGTAAAAGTGCAAAGATGTTACCACTTGGAATATGTAGAGAAAGCACATGCAAGACAGTTTATCTACTGATGAATGAAACAGTTTCAAGAAATAGGTAGTTCTCCACACCCAAAGTGGAGGCTACAGGCAAGCAGGCCTTCTGTTGAGGCTGGTTGAGTTGGTAGGGTTCATGAAGCCTTTCAGCACAACTGGAGTCCATGTGGAAACCTATTAATGTCTGCATGAAAATGAGATGTTCTTTGCAATAAAATAAACAATTTCTCTTCATCTTGTGTACTTTTCTTTTTATTACCATTTTTAAATGGTAAGTAGAGGCCTAATGTAGCCAGGTGGTCAAGATGAGGGTGCAGAAGCACAGATGCTTTGAGTGGACTGTGGTTCAAGCCCATATGACTACCAATTATGGTTAAATGATTGTATTCACTATCAAAATAATTAATGTATAGTGATCATGCCGAAGTATAAGCAACAATATTTTTTAATATATACATCCTATATATTAGTATTAATAGTGACGATTGATGCAAGGGATACCTTATATATCATCCTCCATAGCTGTGTGGTCAGGAGTGGGAGTGCAGTAGCACACGCTCTTTGAGTAGGCCAGGGTTCAAGCCCCTGGCTGCTAAATATGTTCGATCTGCCAAACCCACACTGGACCAGCATGGCAGATTATGGTCCAATTCCTTCAACATGAATTGTTGAGGAGGCTTCCTTCCTGCAGTGGGTTGATAATGACTGTAGTTTACCTTTTTACCTTTATATCATCAGCAAAAAAAAAAAAAAAAAAAACAAACTAGCCACCTCATCTGTCCATCCCCTCTAATAATTTGTCTAATTCTTCATTATTTATTTAAACTACTCACCTTCACAACACCAGACAGAAGTTTATTCTAACAACCACTCACTCTCCAGTTGAAAGCAAATTTTTGAATATCTGTTTCAATTTAAGTTAATGTCCCTTTATGTGTGTATTGTCTGGGAAAGAGTAAGGATGCCATCAATATTTAATATGCTCAGTTAAATCCCTGAACACTTTATCAGAGATCCTTGCAGGTAATAGTAATAGTATTCACCATATAGTGCAAGGAAAATTATCCACTTGACTTTTGAATTTATTCAAACTGTCAGCCTCAACTAACTGCGAGAGCAACTTGTTCCAGCAATCAATATAATATGGGCAGATATGAAGTTTTCTTCATATCTGTCCACATCGTTACTCCCAGATTCCTTTTCCTCTTCCACTCTTTTTAATTCAACTCCACCAAGTATATAATTTATTTATGGGTTGCTATTCCCCAAAAGACCTTGCATTTTGCTGCATTAAAACATAGCTGTCACTTTTTCTGACCATTCTTGAAGAGGCTTCAAGAATGGTCAGAAAGATGTGTCCTAACCATTGCCATATACAACAGGACAATCACTTCTTTGTCCTTGCTGCCAAATTCCTCTGTATCATTGACAGAACCCCATGAGCTTTCCTAGCAACCTGTCTACACTGCTCAGAAAAGTTCATACAGTTACACAGGTATTTTTCTTTTGCTGCTACCTTGAATGCAGTTCCCCAACTTGGTATGTTATTCTGGGATTACACATGCAGTACTTTGCATTTTTCAATGTTAAACCTTAATTCCAACTTCTCAACCCATCTGGATAATTTTTCTTGGTCTTGTCACTAACCCTGCCAACCTTTGTATCATCTGCAAACTTTGACATTAAACTTGATATGTCTTCATCAGTATTATTAATAAATATTGAAAACAGTAAAGAGACCAGCATTGAACTCGGAGGAACTCCACTAATAATACTAGTCCAAGAAGAACAGTGCTCATTAATAACCACTCTCTGCCTTCTACCACCCAACCATCCCTTTATCCATAGAAAGATCTATAATTACATACTTCTCACTTTTAATATTAATCTTTATTGTACATAAAGATACTATACAGTATACCCATCACAGCATGCTGCCAAGGGTCTCACATGGATATAAATATACAAAATAGTGATATTGAATAACACAATATATAATGCTAATAACAAAATAGCAATAATAAGTCACTAAAATAAAATCCATGATCAGATACCACCATGTGAGCTATTTCTCCATACATCTAGATAAGAGGATACGTGGTTCACAGATAGAGTGGCACAGACAGAGTTTTTTACTGTACGCTACTGATCACTTGCTTGCATTAGGATCCTTCTCCTGTACTGCTTGTCACAGGCGAACTTGTTCAGATCCACGTCAAGTGACTGTATCCTGGTTAACATTTCTGTGAGCAGAAATCTCTCAGACATGTGCAGTCTCCCATGGGTCGAGTACAGCTGAGGCATTGCTTTCAGTGCAGGAGAAGGAATTCTCAATTGAATCACATCCCAGATGTTGAGGGTGGAGGTCTTTCCTGTGAGCATTTTTACAGTGTCTCTCTTCCATCTTCACTGTCAGTCGTTCCAGCCTGACAGCCATGGCCATCGCTGTGGTTTGCTGCTGTGGAGGTAACCTCCCCCCCCCCCCATTATGAATTGGGGTGATATTTGCACATATCCAATTCATAGGGACCTCCCTGAATCTGAGGATGGTCTCATAATTATAGCTAAAGGTTGCTCTTTTGCTGCTTTCTCCACCTTCCTCTCATTTATCACAAAATCATTTAGCTTTCAGTCAAAAAAGTTGGTAAAACTCTGTTTTGTCCATCCCTAAAAATTCTTTATATGTGAATGTAAATACAAAATATTTGTTCAGTCTGTCAGCAACCAGAATTAAGAAATTCATATATGCTAGATATGAATGGCATATATCTAGTGTATATGAATAGTATATATAGGTATATGAATATATACATACTGTGTGTGTGTGTATATATCTATATTAGTTTTTTTTTCCTTAGAAAATATTAACTTGCTGTATTGTAGAAAATTTTCTACAGATATGAAAATAAATTTTCTTTAATCAAGACCTTGAGTGAATTATTTTCTTTGTGAAGGTTACCATAAAAATTGATTCAAATTTACCTACACTTTTTACACAATGATAAAATAACTTATTCAGTAATATGTTATGGCACCTTTACTGGATTTGTGATCAATGCCGTGGGGCCTTTGCCATTTGTTGCAGATTATTATCTTGTGATGTTAATGAACGGTGAAGTTAATGACCAGGAAAATGGAGGAAGAGGGGTTTAGATTTCTGGCTCACAAGATAATTTTGTAAAAAATATAATTTAGTACTGTATTAATTTATTGTGGAGTATAATTTAGTACTATATTAATTTACTGTAGGTATAGACTGGAGAAATTTTTATTTTTAATGATTTTTATCAGTAAAAATTATGAGATTTCCATCTTTTAATCCGTATTACATTTTATATTTTATTTCAATATGGATTTGCATTAAGAAGGTTCCTATTTTTATCACTTCAAATATTTAATATAGTAAAAGCTATGTTGTCTTGAAATAAATTGGTAAGTTTAAGACAATCTTGTCCTTCTATGTATTCAGCAGAATTTTTTTTTGCAGAATTTTAGCTGCCTTAAGTAATACTGTGGCTTATACAAGACAGGATAAACTTTGATATCCACCAGTCACTTTTAAGCTGCACTAATTTTAAACAAGTAATATCACTGAAAGGCTATTCTGTTATTTGTTTAAACTACAAGCTGCAATTATGACAGGTTCTTTCTACTGATCTCTCATCAGATGACAAGCAAAGAACCCCCATCCCCTCTTCTAACGTAATCTTGAACCCACCCACACAATTAAGATTAGCTGCCAAACAGATATCTGAATATCCTCACCTTTAGATACAAACTATAATTGTCCCTGGGAGATCTCAAACACAGTTTTGATTTTAAAAAAAGTCTTAGTTTGTATAATTAATTCTAAACCACTGTCTTGGTATGTGAGACTGATTGGTGTCAAAAGGACAGCACTACAGGAATATAAGTATTCATGGCTATTGTTTACTTAAGTTTAATTTTATTAAATTTTAATCTCATTAACTAAATTATTAACTGATTTAAAACATTATTTAAACTGCTATAATTAATCCTTACCAGATGTCTACTATAAAGGTTAAATATTAACATGTGTAATCAAACAACTCTAATAATTAACAACTCTATATGAATGAAGCCACCATAATTTACCGGTTCTGCTGTCTTTACAGCTGTTGAAGAAGTGGTACAGGAAGTACCACGAAACATCTGAGAATATTCTGTAATTCTTTAAGAAATTAAAGGCAGACTACACAGCATGCAGATTGAAGTGCTCATTATTTCACTAATTTCCATATAGCCCTTTGTGAATTGTTCAAAAATTGTGCATTTTGAGATGACTCACATATTGAAGTTTTGCTGGCTGCCAAGCATATAGGACAAGATAATCCTCAGTTTACTATAGTTATTTTTAAGGGCTTTAGAATTATTTTTTGATATATAACTTCCACTATATTAATATTCGTACCTTCTTACTCACAGGTTCCAGATATTATTAAAAAGTTTTTTTTTTAATATCTGGACTCAAAATGTGAAGTGGTTATATAAATATTTGTATATATTTTAAATAACAGTTTTACTAATAGTAGGCTATTAATTTTTCAGTGCCTATCACCTTAATGCTAGTGCAGTGTACAGTGAATTGACTCTTTATGATGGATCATCATTTGAATATACACATTTGATTCATTATCCTTTGAAAGGGGCCAATGATTTCTGCACCCTTGCCGATGTCATATTTAATGGACAGGCCCTCGATGGACAACTTGTCAATCTTCTTGTTGCTGTTAGAGATGTATGTTAATTGTCTATTTTTTTCCTTTTGTTGGATGCACATTAAAATTTTAATATAAAAATAATCTCCAAGAAGCTTAATAAGATTGGACCAAATTGTAGCCATATAATTTTTACATGAGTTCAGTTATTTTTTCATATTATTGACTCAGTATTTTTATATTAGCCATATTTATTCCATGTGTTATTATTCTTTGTCTTATTTTTTCATGATACGGGATACCACAAAATTTATTCAAATGAAATGAATTTTTACAAAAACATTTGTAAAAATTCATTTCATTTGAATTAATGCATATAGAACAAAAATTTATGAAGAATGGAATCTTTTTTTAATTCACTATTTATCTCAAACTTAATTGCAACATGTCAACAACGATTTCATGGCAAATTTTTCCACATTAGAAATAACTGACGAACACAGTGGAACATATCATTTATAACATTAAGCTGTATTTCATTCAAAAAATAAAATATCATAAATAAAAATGATAAAAATATACAGGATTAAAAATAAAATATCTAAGCTTTCAGAAGATTCCACTTTTTTTTTTTTTTTTTTTTCATCAGAGAACTCATAGATTGTGTGTGCCTGGTGCATTTATAATCCACTGCCAGGGATGGCAGAACATGGTAAGCCTGGTAAGCAGGGCATAGGGGCATCAATGTCTGGGGAGGCACCAAAATTCAAAATTTTTATTATAATAATATTTAATAACAGTATCTCAAGGGTGCCAAAAACCCCAGTGCCGCACTTGACCACTGCAGAAGTACCTACTTGAACACACAGCAGTAATGACAAGAGGGCTGCACTTCACAGGACTTTTTCTCTTTTATAAGATATACATTAAAGTTTCAATATTAAAATAATTCTCAAGATTTTGATTAAGACTGATTAAGATCTAAGCATATTATATTCATGTCACTCTGGTAAAAATGCATTCAATAATTTTATTGTGTTTTAGATTTTGTATTAACCATAATGCAGCCTCCTGGTGCATACTTACTATCATTACTGCTGCCCTCATGTGAATATGATTTTGCAGTGGTGCCAAAAACAAACAAACAAAAAATGAGCTAGGTATGTGTGCCCCCCCCATTTCTATCTCTCTCTCTGATATAAGGATATTGTTATTTTTAACTCTGTATATTTTAATTGGTTTTATCTTTGAAATTAAGTTGTGATTTACACCAGCTTAAGTTTTCTGTGAAAAACTTAACTAGTCATAATAATTTGGTCAATTTAATTATTAATAATAAGATTAAAAAAATACAAATGATCCTATTAAGCACCTGAAGGATGCAGTCATGTTTCTCTGAGTTTCTGAATTAAAGGCACATTTGGATAGATTTTAAATAACACTATTTTCTATATGAAATATTTTGATTAGTTTATTATTGCACAAAGAGGACAGTTGGTACATTTAGACCCCAAATAATTCCAACAACTAAATAAAATTGGCTATGGTATTTTGAAACAGAAGCATAAGCCACAGTACAAGATCTCTGTAGAATTTATCAAGTTTGAGAAATATAATGATTTTATATATTTCCTTTGTGACCGTTGTTATTTCCTAATGAAAGGCACTATTAAAAAAAATAGTACCTTTCTATTGAAATAATTTCAATTTTATTGAAACTGCCTAATGAAAGGCACTATTAAAAAAAAAAATAGAAATATCATAAATTTCATTAATTTCATAAATTAATGAAATTTATGGTATTTCTAGACCTAAAATTCCAGATGTCTAGCAAAAATTATTTTTCAATCACATGTGATTCTTGTGGGAAAAGGGTGAACTCCAGGTTATTTATTTATTTATTTTTTTCTTTTTATGAAATCCCCAAACACAAAAGGTATTAGAACCTATAATACTTGGTACCTTGCATGGGTTGACTTGAATTTCTGTAAATTGCAGTTTCCAGGAAATACATGTGAAGGAAGGGGTAGTTGTTCTAGAAAACAGAAGTTGAAGGAATAAATGAGGAAATAGGAAATATAGATGGTTCATTGAGTTTGGAATCGGACAGTAAGTGGATGCTGACTGGTTGCAGTACACATTGGTTTGTTTTCTATATATAATTCCATGGACACTGTTCATGTGCCCATGGAATTATCTATAGAAAACATGAGATGAGTAATGTTTTTTTTTTTTTTTTTTTTTGGCTTTTACAGCCAAAAACAAACACTACCCACTTCATCTATCCATCTCCCTCTAATAATATGTCTGATTTCCTTAAATTTTTTTTGGCTGATGTATAAGTTTGCTGCCACTGCTGATACTAATACTATTAAATTATTCAAACTACCCACTTTCACAACACCAGATGGTAGTGGTTTGTTCCAATGATCAATTAATCTCTGGCTGAAAGCAAATTTTCACACATCTATTCTGCAGCCATTCTTTTCAATTTAAGTTTATGTACCCTTATGTGCATTGTCTGAAAAAGAATTAAAATACCATCACTATGTTTACTTTAGCATTTAGCATTAGCATTAGCATTAGCATTAGTAGAGGCATTTGATGCAAGAAAGCAAGCTTATGCAGCATCAGCCAAAAAAAAAAAAAAAAAAAAAAAAGTAACATAAATAAATAAAAATAACCACTTCCACTTCACCCCTCTGTTCGTTCGAAATACCTGTCCAGCTGAGCCTTAAACTTATTTAGGCTATCAACTTCCACGACAAGGGATGGAAGTCTGTTCCACCCACCAACCACCCGCTGGCTAAAGGCAAATTTCCGCACATCTATCCTACATCTGTCTTTCCTCAATTTGAATTTATGCCCTCTCAGGTGATTTTTCTGAGCTAGAGGAAGAATCCC
The DNA here is from genome assembly GCF_048544385.1 of Mastigoproctus giganteus. Classification (NCBI taxonomy): domain Eukaryota; kingdom Metazoa; phylum Arthropoda; class Arachnida; order Uropygi; family Thelyphonidae; genus Mastigoproctus; species Mastigoproctus giganteus. The sequence continues at coordinate 10,611,625 of NC_143578.1, read as the reverse complement.
ATCAGCATTGAGCATGCTCAAACCATTCAAGGCTTTGTACACCTCTATCAGATCACCCCGCTGGTGCCTAGTTTCCAGACACTGTAATTTGCAAAACTTAAGCCTTTCTTCGTAAGAGAACCCCTTTGTCCCATTCACCAATCTAGTTGCCCTTCTCTGTACTCGTTCCAGCAGCTCTACATCCTTCCTGAAATGAGGCCTCCAGGCCTGTATACAGTACTCTAGGTGTGGCCTGACCATTGCCTTATACAAGGGAATAATCACCTCCTTATCCCTGCTAGAAAAATTCCTATATATCATTGACAATACACCATGAGCTACTCTTGCAGCTCGTCTGCACTGCTCAGAGAACTTCATATCTGCCTGCACCACCACCCCCAGGTCCCTTTCATTCTCTACCACTGTCAGTGTAGTACCACAGAGTTGATACGTTGCTCTGGGGTTGCTGTTTCCCATATGTAGTACTTTACATTTGTCAATGTTAAACTTCATTTGCCACCTCGAAGCCCATCTGCTCAACCTTTCCAAATCCTGTTGCAGCAGCATAGTGTCAGTAGTGTCCTTGACAACCCTGCCAACCTTCGTATCGTCTGCAAACTTGGACATTAAGCCTGATATACCATCATCAATATCATTTATAAATACAGAAAACAATAAAGGCCCCAATACTGAACCCTGAGGGACTCCACTAATAACATTAGTCCACGATGAGCAGTGTCCATTGATTACCACTCTCTGTCTTCTCCCCCTCAACCACCCCTTTATCCATAGCAGCAACTTGCCTCCAATGCCACACTGCTCCAATTTGTGCAGCAGTCTTCCATGTGCAACAGTATCAAAAGCCTTTCTAAGATCCAAGTATATAATATCAAAGTTATTCCCTGCATCCAGTTCTTTTGTGACTGCATCATAGTATCCAATCAAATTGGTCAGGCAAGACTTCCCCTTAACAAAACCATGCTGTGTCCTAGCTATAACTGAAGTCTTGTCTAGATGATCCTGCAGTGCTTCTTTCACCAGTGCCTCCATTAATTTTCCGGGAACAGAAGTTAAACTCACAGGTCTATAATTACTTGTGTCAGCCTTTGATCCCCCTTTGTGAATTGGGGTCACATTTGCACATCTCCAGTCAATGGGTACCTCCCCTGAGTCCAAGGAAGCTCTCATAATTATGGCTAAGGGTTTGCTTACCTCCTTTGCTGCCTCCTTTAATATAACTGGATAGATCCCATCCACCCCAGGTGCCTTTCTTGTGTTTATCTTCAACAATTTCTCCTCCACTTTGCTCTCAGTTATTACAAGATTCTCTAGCTTACTGCTAGAGTTGAATACACCTCTGGCATTCCCCTCGCTGAATAACTCCTCATGTGTGAATGTCGATGCAAAATATTCATTTAGTTTGTTAGCTACCCGAGCAGGGTCATCAACAGTTGACCCATCGATCTCAAGTGGACCAATCTGATTCATCCCCTTCCTTCTAGAGTTTACATAAGTAAAGAACTCTTTGCTGTTTTTCTTCGCATCCCTTGCCAAGGATCTCTCGTAATCTGCCTTCGCCTGCCTAACCTCCTTTGTAACTTGGTTACAGATCAACTTGTATCTATCATAGGCGTCCGTGTCACGTGTTAATTTGTATGTATCCCATGCATTTTTCTTCTCTGCCATATGCCTCATTAGTTCATCTGACAACCATTTAGGCCATTTACTTAATCATTTAAAGCCTTAAACACTTCAATCAGGGCTCCTTGCAAGTACCTAGTTTTTAAGCAATGCAATTTGCAGAAACAAGTCTTTTGTGGTAATAGTACCCATTTGTTTTCTTCACTAATCTGGTTTCTCTTCTCTGTGCAGTTCCAAAAGATCCACATCTTTCTAAAAATTAGGCTTCCAGACCAATATACAGTACCCAAGATGCAGTCTAATGATTGCTTTATACAAGGGGATAATAACCTCATTGTCCCTGTTGGCAAAGTTCCTGTATGTTATTCACAGAACCCCAGCAACCTGTGTGCACTGCTCAAAGAATTTCATGTCAGACTGTAAAATTACTTCTAGGTTTCTTTCGTTCTTTACCACCTTGAGTGTGGTACCATCTGATAGGTATGTTATTTTACCATTGTTAAATTATATTACATTTTTTATTAATTAAAAAAATATTATATTTATATTTCATATTTGTAGTTAAGCAAAATAATGTTTTTTTTTTATTCTGTAGATAGGAAGATCATTAGAAGTTAATACAAAAGATGGAAGACATATTAAAAAACTGGAATTAAAAGTATTTGATCAAACACATCCTCTTTTCTCAGTTCAGGTGTAAGTAACAAATTTTAATTCTGACATCGTACTAATAAAACAATGTTTTCTCATAAGGAAATTAATACTCACCTTGAATTAATCTGCCATCGCAGATTAATTCAAGGTGAGTACCGCTTTATAAGAATTTGCTATCCTTTCCTAGTCTATTAACACGGTACTTGAAGATCTCTCTAAAACTTCGCATTGTTAAATCTTATAATAATACGTATGAAAGAGGTAAATGATTACTGAATTTCTTTTAATTTTAAATGTATACACTAGATTTATATAACACAGTACAAATGTTGTTAAATATTATTTTAAAATTTCAGATGGGATGAAGCAACTATTATTTTTTTGAAGAAGTTTTTATCCAGACAACATGGTAAGATTACGTTATATACTTTTAAGTATTTTATGTAATAACTTTATAAATACTGATAACTTTAGAGTAAATTACATGAGTAGTGAATTAAAAGTATACTGGTAGATAAAATTAAAATGATGGATTATGGTATGCACTGATGCATAATGTAAGGGTTGTTGGGGTAAAATTCTCAGTTGTTCAGGCTTAACTATGCCATTTGGAAACAACTTCAACTACTATATCAGCTATTTAATGAAATTTCCTTTTTCATTTAATGAAAAATCCTATACAAGCTCCTATTAGCTAGCTAAAGAATTATGTTAAACATAATTCTTTAACTAATTCTTTAACATAATGTTTCATAATATGTATGAAAGAAGTAAATGATTACCAAATTTCTTTTAATTCAAAATATATACACTAGATGTATACAGTACAATATAGCCGCCATTAAATATTATTTTATATATAGGGCCATATATTCAAATAAATGCCATAATTATTATTATTATTTTATAGAATTACCTGTGAGTATCGTAAAGGTGAAGGAGTACCCTCCTTGATGGAAAATGGACCTGCCCCATATCTATGTTTAATATGTCATTCCAATAATAAACGATGTGATGTGATTAAACTTATGGTGGTCTTCATGTATGATGTTTGGATGATTAACTGGTGCCTTAAATGAGAGAACAGAACTTGAAAAAAATTAAACACCATAAAATAACAATAATTGAAAAAGTTTATAATCAAATACATTACATTGGCAAAAATGTAAAGTACAATATGTGAAACATATAAAACTTGAAATAATTAAAAAGGAATCTGAAAAATTCAACTTCTGAAAAATATAGAAAGCAGTATGGAGTCTTAAGAAGAAGATAAAAGAATATTAAAGTCCACTTGGAATCACATCCCTTATTATTCACCTTGGGGAATCATCTCCCACAGTGGTGATTATAGTAAAACATATTAAGAATCACTGTTGACTTTTTAATTCAGTTTTTCTGCTCTTTATTTTAAATTTAAATTGTAACATTTTATTACACTGCACAGCAAACTGTGAAGAAAGTGGCTAGTGTATTCAGCACTTCCTTATGTAGACGGTCACAAAATTAAAATCTACAGGCATGGGTAGTGATGTATCATCACTGTTACTGATGATGCTGTAAGTGTACATAGGAAACTTTTATCATGTAACTGAGCCATTTCTTTTTGCCTGTTTACTGTCAAACACATCAAACTATTACACTGCAAATTAATTTCTTTAGAAACAGTGCCTCAATATGGATGTGTGTTTACTATAAGAAATTCACAATCTCAAGAGTACTTTTTGAGAGCTCAAAGTAAATCCAAAAACAAATCATTATGAATTCCATGGATTGTGCTTGTTGGATGAAGAAAATGAGTATATTCCTGAGTTTTAAAAGGTAAGCAACAATGTATATTTGTGTAAAAATATATATATGTAGTAAATTGTAAATATATCAGTATTATTTCATGTCTTTCTAACCCTAAGCAGCACGTCTTCAATTCAAGCTTAAGATTTTATACTCAGTGTATAAGTTGGCCTTATATTTTAGCCAATTTTTTTGTGTGCTTCACTGATTGATTTGTATGCCAGAAATATGGTCTCTTTCAGAGTACACTGAGGAGTTTCTCCTCAGTGTCCTCTGAAAGATACCATATATTCTGTCATAATGAATTATAAAAAGTTATAATTATGCCAGATTATTCATTATATATTTTTCATAGTTTATTTAGTTCTTAAGTCAGCAGTTTCCAAACTGTTAGTGATGATGGTGGAGGAGGAATATTTATGAACTTTTTTCTTATCTTTTTTTTTGTCCTGAGCACTGCAAAAGTAGTATAAATTGCAATTATATATTGCAATTGCAAATTAAGAAAAAAAAAAAGGATTTTCCCAATCGTTTTGAAGCTTAAAATTGATTTAAAAATAGATGAATAAAATACTGATTATGCCATTATAGTGGTGCAAGGAAATCATAGGCTTTCATTGCACCAACCAAAAAATAAAATACAGTAAAATAAAAATAAATTAGTAAAACAATAATAATAAAAGATTAAAAATAAAAATAATAATAAAGAAATCAAAACTTAACAATAAAAATAAAAGAAAGATAAAAAAAGAGAAAATATAAAAATGCAGATAAGAAAATATACTAAACTACATGAGCTTCCCTCCTCATGTAGGTAACTATACAGTTGACATTTGAAATTCTCCACACTGTCAACCTCAACTACCTTACTTGCAGAGATAACTTCTAGTAATCAACAACTCACTGGCTAAAAAAAAACTTCCTACAATCCAGTGTAAATTTCTTCCCCTGTAATTTAAATTTATGGCTCCTAGTTTTGGAATCCTTTATAACAGTGAAAATTTCACCTTCATCATTTTCTACCATCTCTCAGTCTTATAGACTTCAGTCAGGTCCCCTCTAAGGTGAATATTTGTTTATCTCTGTAAAGCACATAAAGTCTTTCCTCATACAATTGCCCTTTTTCAGACATAACCATGTGGGTTACCCTACCTTTGGACCCTTTCAAGAAGGTCAGTGTCTTTTAGGTGAGGTCTCCATGATAGTACACAGTATTCCAAGTGCTGACTTACAATTGCTTTATACAGTGGAGTTATGACCTCCCTACATCTACAGGCTGTTTGATAAATCATCGATAGGACACCATGGACTTTTCTAACTGCCTGTTTACACTGCTCAGAGAAGTTCATATCTGCCCATATCATAATTCCCAGATTACTTTCTTCTTCTACTGTTTTTAATTCAGTCCCACCAAGTACATAAGTCATTTTGGGATTGCTATTCCCCAAGTGTATGACCTTGTATTTTGCTGCATTAAAACATAGCTGCTACTTTTCTGACCATCCTTGAATTTTATTGAAATCATGTTGAAGGATCACTGCTCGGCAGTGATCGTTAATGACACTTCCAATCTTTAGATTATCTGCAAATTTTGACATCCATCCTTTCATCATGTCATTTATGAAAATCAGAAACAACAGTGGGCCAAGAACCAGTCCTTGGAAGAAACTCACTTCTGATGTTATACCAATCTGCAGAATATTCATTAATCATCTACATTCTGCTCTTGGTCACCCTGTGATCCATCATAGATTCTTATTAGTAATCCCAAATTGTTCCAGCTTATATAATAACCTCTCATGAGGAACTGAATTCAAATGCCTTTCTAAAATCCAAATAAAATATATTGAAATTATTTCCTACATCTGGCTCATGATGGATAACGTCAAAATAGCTAATTAGGTTAGTTAAACATGAATTTCCCATAACAAAACAATGTTAATGTGTCCTTCAGAATGTTGTTTCTATCAAAATACCCTGGATTGCACTCATAATCTGACGATTTGTTGGAAAAATACAGGACCATACTGAGGAAATGTCGCAAGCTAGGCCATAATGTCTATGTGTCTGCAATTCTGCCCAGACACGATAGGAGGGATTATATGTTAAGAGCCTTGTGGATTAACTCAAGACTTGAAGGAATCTGCAAGGCACTTAAACAAAGGTGGTTCAAAAGTTTTTGCCAGTATTATTGAGGATACCTTAAAGGTTCAGGGAAACTGCTAGTTAGGGGGGATGTGGGTAATACTGACACACATTTATCTGATAATATTGGTGAAAGTAACTCTTGCACATACCTTAAGAGTTCTTATCTGTTACCCCAACTGGACGTATTATCTAGATGTTCTGGGGGCAGAAACATTTCACGTGAGCAGGTAGCTAATATCAGGGAAGAGAGCCTAAAAAACTTCAAGGGTTGTGTTAGGGTTGTTAAATATACAAGAACAGTAAATCTTAATTGTTTATACAGTAACGTTAGAAGTGTCGTCAATAAAATGAGCGAATTCGAACTGCTGGTTAAAACAAGTAACGCGGACATAATAGGGCTTACAGAGACGTGGTGCCACCCGGAAATTGGGGATGATGAGTTTCAGTACGGCTTGTATAATATATTTAGGAAGGATAGGGTAGATAGAAGGGGTGGTGGGGTAATGCTTCTTATCAGAAGCAGCCTGAGTGCGACGATAGCTTTCCCGGATTCAGACATTTCACATGCTAGTATAGAGTCTGTATGGTGTGAGATAGTTGGAAACAAAGGTATAATGCGAGTAGGAGTAATCTACAGACCAGGTGATTGTGAAGATTATGACAAAAGCCTCTACTTGCAAATGGAATGGGCAAGTAAGCGTCAATGCCTTATTATGGGTGATTTCAATTTGCCTCTAATTGATTGGAGTAAATGGGAAGGAAACTCGACATGGGGAACAAAATTTTTAAATCAACTAGATGACTGTTATTTGTATCAACATGTCAGGGAAAGTACTAGAGAAAAGAATATCCTAGACCTCATCATCACACATGAATCAGATGACATAACAGGGCTGACAGTAGAGGAACCAGTAGCAGGAAGTGATCACGGTGTTCTACGGTGGATGACGATGAGAGAGGTAGCAGAGGTAAAAGGCAAAGGAATGGGTTTTAATTTCAGAAAAGGAAATTACGATGCCTTAAGGTACTACATGGCCTCTATTAACTGGGTAGATATCGCGCAGAGAATGAATACAATTGAATTGTGGTACGCTTTTAAAACATTAATCACAGATGCCTTGAATGCGTATATACCATTAAAAAAAATACTCCACGAGAAGGGTTCCAAGTTGGATGAATAGTGAAGTTGCCACATTAATTGAGCAGAAAAAGGTGGCATGGAAAGGTTACAGAGCAATAAAAAGTACTGAAGCCTATAACAGCTACAAGGTGATGTGTAATAGAGCCACAGAAAAGGTTCGACAGGCAAAGGCAGTTTATGAGAGATCACTAGCAAACAGAGCAAAGAGGGGGGATAAAGAATTCTTCAAATATATAAATGCCAAGAAGAGCAGGACAAACCAGATCGGACCTTTACGTAAGGGAAAGGGGATAGTAATAAATACACCAGCTGCCGTTGCAGATGAACTCAACAGTTATTTTGCATCGATATTTACAAATGAAAAGCCTTTTGTGGCAATGGGAAATTGTGGGAGCGAATTTAAAAAATATGTAATTAATGATATTGAAATTTCGCAAGATTATTTAATGAAAAAACTTTCGAGCCTACAGACCAGTAAGGCTCCTGGAGTTGATGGAATATACCCTATAATCTTAAGGGAGGCGGCAAGCGAGTGCATTGAACCATTGAGGCTAATTATGCGAGCATCACTAGACTCTGGGGAGATTCCCTTGGATTGGAAAAGTGCAAATGTATCTCTCATACATAAGGGTGGCTCTAAAAGTGAAGTTAGAAAAATTATCGACCTGTCAGTCTGACTTCAGTAGTAGGGAAAATCATGGAGGCAATGATCAAGGGTGGAATTCAGGATCATTTGGATCGAATTGAAATTCTCAAGGATACTCAGCATGGTTTTGTAAAGGGAAAATCATGTTTAACAAATCTGGTTCACTATTTCAAAAGGGTCACTCACGAGCTGGATTTAGGGAATAATTTCGACATTGTTTATTTAGATTTCAGCAAAGCTTTTGACTCAGTCCCACATGAGCAGTTGCTTTATAAGCTGGAACAGGTTGGAATCACTGGGAAAATCCTTAGATGAATAGAAGGATGGCTTCAGGGCAGGAGGCAGAGGGTTGTGATAAATGGCTATTCCTCAGATTGGGTTGATGTAAGAAGTGGGGTTCCCCAAGGATCAGTATTAGGACCACTGTTGTTTTTAATTTTCATAAACGACATTGTGAAGGGATAGAGGGCGTGATGTCTAAATTTGCAGATGATGTTAAAATTGGTAGAGTAATTAATGATCACTGTCAAGCTGAGCTTCTTCAGAGAGACCTAGATAGACTTCAGGAATGGTCAGAAAAATGGCAGCTATGCTTTAATCCAAAAAAGTGTAAGGTATTACACCTGGGAAACAGTAATCCCAAAAAAACTTATTCACTTGGTGGAGTTCAACTAAACCCAGTACTGGAGGAAAGGGACTTGGGTGTTACGATACGGTCAGACATGAAATTCTCTGAGCATTGTAAACAGGTTGCAAGGAAGGCCCATGGTGTCCTATCTATGATCTATCGAACTTTTGCAAGTAGAGATAGGGACGTGATAATCCCATTTATAAGGCTTATGTTAGACCACACTTGGAATACTGTGTTCAAGTATGGAGACCGCACCTAAAGAAAGAAAGAAAGACATCGAGCTTCTTGAAAGGCTGCAAAGACGGGTAACTCGCCTGGTGAGATCGGCAAAAGGGCGTCCTTATGAAGAAAGACTTCGAATATGTGGGTTACAGAGTTTGGAAACTAGACACCTTAGAGGAGATTTGATTGAGGTGTTTAAGGCTCTGAGAGGCATCAGTAAAATGAATGAGGACGAAATTTTCAAGATTATAAATGATGCTAGAACTAGGGGACATAAATTCAAGTCATGGGGGAAATGTTTGGGACTGCAGGAAGTTTTATTTTAGCCAGCGAGTTATAAATTACTGGAATAAGTTGCCTTCATGGGTGGTAGAGGCCGAGAGTTTGGGGAAATTCAAAGGTCATCTGGATAGTACTTTCGGGTAAGGGAAGCGCATAGGATAATAGGTTTAATTTCCTTTTTTTTTTTTTTTATTAATTATTATTATTTATTTATTTTTTTGAGTCCAACGAAGTCCTAATAATTATTATAAATGGTTCAGTGCACTCTCTCTCTGGTAACCTCCATCAAAATTACTGAAAAATGGCCAAGCCTAATGTGGACATTAGGCCTGGCCATTTTTCTAATAAATAAATACAGTGCTACAAATCCAACTTTGAAATTGCTAATTTTGTGTGTCTCAGCCTCTTCTTACCATGAAGGGTCTTACATCAGTAAGAAATACACTGGTGTGTAAAACTTAAGGACCAGAACTATTTCTAAGGTTACAACCACAAAATCAAACAAAACAGCCTGTGGCAATTTGCATAACTGTGGCCGTTCAGTAGAAAGCTGGTGCACATGCAAAAATTTGAATCATGATGAGAGGGCTCGCATAAACAGATAAAAGCAGCATTTCAGCAGTTATGTGCAAATTACTGAATGATGAGCACGATTGTTACAGGCATTCAATTGGTTTCATACAATGCTACAGACAACAAAATGGCTAGTAGACAACATCTGGATGACTTTACCCGGGGTCAAATAATTGGGAAGGTCGAAGTGCGAGGAGTGTGGCTGCAGAGTTCGGTATCGCCCATATCATCGTCTCACATGCAGTCGGCCTTCAGAACAATAGGTAGTAGTAGTAGTAGTGGCATGTGATGCAAGAAAGCAAGTGTAATGAGCTTATGCAGCATCAGCCAAAAAAAAAAAAAAAATCACACCATTCCCTCCAAATGCCTGTCCAGTTCCTCCTTAAATTTATTTAACCTATCAACTTCCACAACAACAGATGGAAGTTTGTTCCAGCAATTAACCACCCGCTGGCTAAAGGCAAATTTCCGCACATCTATTCTACATCTGTCTTTTCTTAATCTGAATTTATGCCCCCTTAGGTTCGTAATCTGAACAAGTGGAAGGATCCCATCAGAATTCAGCATGCTCAACCCATTCAAGTTCTTATACACCTCAATCAGATCACCCCGCAGGTGCCTAGTCTCCAGCCACTGCAATTTGCAGAACTTAAGCCTCTCTTGGTAAGCGGATCCCTTCATTCCCCTCACCAATCTTGTTGCCCTTCCCTGTACACGCTCAAGCAAATCTAAATCCTTCTAAAATGAGGTCTCCAGACCTGTAAGCAGTACTCAAGGCATGGCCTGACCATCTTATACAGAGGGACAATCACCTCCTTTTCCCTGCTAGCAAAATGCCTATACATCATTGACAAAACCCCATGACCTGCCCTGGCAGCCTGTCTGCACTGCTCAGAAAACTTCATATCTGACTGCACAATTACTCCCAGGTCTTTTTCATTTTCTACCACCTTAAATGTAGTACCACACAGCTGGTACGTTTCGCTGGGGTTACTTCTACCCATATGCAGTACTTTGCATTTATCAAGGTTAAACTTCAGTTGCCACTTCTTATCCCATCTGCCCAAATTTTCTAGATCCTGTTGCAGTAGCACACTGCCTGCCAACCTTTGTATCATCTGCAAACTTCGACACTAAGCCTGATATACCTTCATCAATATCATTGATAAATATACAAAACAACAGTGGACCCAACACCGAACCCTGTGGGACTCCACTAATAACATTAGTCCACGAAGAGCAGCACCCATTGATTGCCACCCTCTGTCTTCTCCCACTCAACCATCCTTTTATCCAATGTAGCAACTTACCCTTAATACCATTCTGCTTCAATTTGTACAATAATCTTCCATGCGCAACAGTGTCAAAAGCTTTCCTGAAATCCAAATATGATATCAAAATTATTTTTTGCATTTCCAGTTCCTTTCTAACCACATCATAATATCCTATCAAATTTGTCAGACAAAACTTTCCCTTAACAAACCCATGCTGTGTCTGAATTATTGCTGCAGTCTTGTCTAGATGATCCTGCAATGCATCTTTAACCAGTGACTCCATTATTTTACCCGGAACAGAAGTTAAACTAACTGGTCTGTAATTACTTGTGTCACCCTTCGATCCCCCCCTTTGTGAATTGGGGATACATTTGCACATCTCCAGTCCATGGGGACATCCCCCGAGTCCAAGGATGCTCTCAGAATTATGGCTAAGGGTTTGCTTAGTTGCTTTGCCGCCTCCTTTAATATAATTGGATAGATCCCATTCATCACCCCAGGTGCCTTTTTTATGTTTAACTTCAACAATTTCTCCTCCACTGTGCTCTCAGTTATTACAAAATCATTGATAACCTTCTGCCATTTTCAAACCTTAATGACTCCTCATGTGCATCCCATGCATTTTTCTTCTCTGTTACGAGTCCCATTAGTTCATTTGATAACTATTTAGGCCTAAACCTTGAACAATATTTCTTAATAGGTATGAAACTTTTAGTAGCTTCCACGATTAATTCCTTGAATTGTTCCCACTTAGAATTTAAAAAATGTCCGAGACCACTGTACTCACCTTTATGGAAGCAAAAACCCTTTCCTTTACCCCTGATGGTAATTATATCTTTAAGTAAATCCCACATCAGTACACTGTGATCACTGCCACCTAGTGGTTGCTTTATCTGCAAATTCTTAATACAAGAATGAGCACTGCTGATAACCAGATCAAGAGTATTACTCTCTCTGGTTGCCTCTTGAACATGTTGCTGCAGAAAACAATCATCCAGTAAATCCACAAAAGTCACTAAAAAATGAATAGCAAATGCTTAGAAAACGGTACTCACCTTGTATAAATCTGCAATAAATTTTTTTGGTAGAAGGTGGTTAAATTTAGGTTGGAAGAAGCATTAAAAAGAACTAAGGCAGGGAATGGGGTGAAAATATTTTAAACAGATTTTAAAATGAGTGCAAGGAAGTAGAAATGCAGATCTCCAATCCTTGGTTGTCATAATGAGGTTAAAAGACGTAAATGAAAAAAAAGAGAGAAGACCGGTTTTTTTTCATTTACGTCTTTTAACCTCTTAGGACCTCCATTGCAAACCAGCTGCACAAGATGCAGGATATTGCGGTTTACTGTGGCCATGCAGCTCCACAAAAGTGGACTGTTTGCCCGACAGCCAGTATGCTGGGTCCCTTTAAACACCTGTCCGGAGACACCGTTTACAGTGGTGCTTCAAACACAAGGACTGGACAGCAGTTCAATGGGATAAGGTACTCTTTACTGATGAGAGTAGATTCAGTCTCAGCAGCGATTCTAGATGTCAGCTAATCAGGCGAGAGGTTGGCACGCGGTATTACCCCGCAAACATCATTGAAAGGGAACAATGGGGTGGTCGAGGTTCTTGTCTGGGGAGGCATTATCTTGGATGGATGTATGCAACTCCAGATACTGGAAGGCAGTACTGTAACTGGTGCACGCTACTGTACTGAGGTAATCCTTCCCCATGTGCATCTGTTCGGAGGTGCCATTAGCCCCGAATTCGTGTTTATGGATGATAACGCCACACCCCATCGCACTGCAGCTGTTGATATGCTTTTGGAAAGTGAGGACATTGTTTGTATGGATTGGCCTGCCCATTTCACCGATATAAATCCCATCAAACATATATGGGATGCTCTGGGGAGATGCCTAGTGGCACTTCCACATCCACAGAAAATGTTCACTAGCTGAAGATGGTGCTGACATAGGAATGGAAGATATTAGCATTAGTAGAGGCATTTGATGCAAGAAAGCAAGCTTATGCAGCATCAGCCAAAAAAAAAAAAAAAAACAAACCCACTTCCACTTCACCCCTCTGTTCGTTCAAAATACCTGTCCAGCTGAGCCTTAAACTTATTTAGGCTATCAACCTCCACCACAAGGGATGGCAGTCTGTTCCTCCAACCAACCACCCGCTGGCTAAAGGCAAATTTCCGCACGTCTATCCTACATCTGTCTTTCCTCAATTTGAATTTATGCCCTCTCAGGTGATTTTTCTGAGCTAGAGGAAGAATCCCATCAGCATTGAGCATGCTTAAACCATTCAAGGCTTTATACACCTCTATCAGATCACCTCGCTGGTGCCTAGTCTCCAGACACTGTAATTTGCAAAACTTAAGCCTTTCTTCGTAAGAGCACCCCTTTGTTCCATTCACTAATCTTGTTGCCCTTCTCTGTACTCGTTCCAGCAGCTCTACATCCCTCTTGAAATGAGGCCTCCAGACCTGTATACAGTACTCTAGGTGTGGCCTGACCATTGCCTTGTACAATGGAATAATCACCTCCTTATCCCTGCTGGAAAAATTCCTGTATATCATTGACAATACTCCATGAGCTACTCTTGCAGCCCGTCTGCACTGTCAGAGAACTTCATATCTGCCTGCACAATCACCCCCAAGTCCCTTTCATTCTCTACCACTGTCAGTGTAGTACCACAGAGTTGATACGTTGCTCTGGGGTTGCTGTTTCCCATGTGTAGTACTTTACATTTGTCAATGTTAAACTTCATTTGCCACCTCTCAGCCCATCTGCTCAACCTTTCCAGATCCTGTTGCAGCAGTGTAGTGTCAGTAGTGTCCTTGACAACCCTGCCAACCTTTGTATCATCTGCAAACTTGGACATTAAGCTTGATATACCATCATCAATATCATTTATAAATACAGAAAACAATAATGGACCCAACACTGAGCCCTGAGGGACTCCACTAATAACATTAGTCCACGATGAGCAGTGTCCATTGATTACCACTCTCTGTCTTCTCCCACTCAACCACCCCTTTATCCATAGCAGCAATTTGCCTCCAATGTCACACTGCTCCAATTTGTGTAGCAGTCTTGCATGTGCAACAGTATCAAAAGCCTTTCTAAGATCCAAGTATATAATATCAAAGTTATTCCCTGCATCCAGTTCTTTTGTGACTGCATCATAGTATCCAATCAAGTTGGTCAGGCAAGACTTCCCCTTAACAAAACCATGCTGTGTCTGAGCTATAACTGAAGTCTTGTCTAAATGATCCTGCAGTGCTTCTTTAACCAGTGCCTCCATTAATTTTCCTGGAACAGAAGTTAAGCTCACAGGTCTATAGTTACTTGTGTCAGCCTTTGATCCTCCTTTGTGAATTGGGGTCACATTTGCACATTTCCAGTCTATGGGTACCTCCCCTGAGTCCAAGGAAGCTCTCATAATTATGGCTAAGGGTTTGTTTACTTCCTTTGCTGCCTCCTTTAATATAACTGGATAGATCCCATCCACCCCGGGTGCCTTTCTTGTGTTTATCTTCAACAGTTTCTCCTCCACTTTACTCCCAGTTATTTCAAGATTCTGTAGCTTACTGCTAGAGTTGAATACACCTCTGGCATTCCCCTTGCTGAATAACTCCTCATGTGTGAATGTCGATGCAAAATATTCATTTAGTTTGTTAGCTACCTGAGCAGGATCATCAACAGTTGACCCATCAATATCAAGTGGACCAATCTGATTCATCCCCTTCCTTCTAGAGTTTACATAAGTAAAGAACTCTTTGCTGTTTTTCTTTGCATCCCTTGCCAAGGATTTCTCGTAATCTGCCTTCGCCTGCCTAACCTCCTTTGTAACTTGGTTGCATATCAACTTGTATCTATCATAGGCTTCTGTGTCATGTGTTAATTTGTAAGTATCCCATGCATTTTTCTTCTCTGCCATATGCCTCATTAGTTCATCTGACATCCATTTTGGCCTAAACCTTGAACAATATTTCTTAGTTGGTATGTAAAGCCTAGTAGCTTCCAAGTTACGTTCTTTGAATGCTTCCCATTTTGAATTTGCTGTTGGTAACATCATCAGTTGGTCCCACTGTATAGAATTTAAATACTGTCTCAGTCCATCGTAGTCGCCTTTACGGAAGCAATAACCCTTCCCTTTACCCCTAATGGTAGTTACCTCTTTCAGTAAATCCCACTTCAGCACACTGTGATCACTGCCACCTAGTGGTTCATTTATCTGCAGATTCTTAATGCATGAAGAATCACTGCTGATAATCAAATCAAGAGTATTACTCCCTCTAGTTGCCTCCTGAACATGCTGATGTAGAAAACAATCATCCAATAAATCCACAAAAGCCCTGCTAGTGTGTGAGTAACCAGCCCCCAAATTCCAGTCAATATCTGGGAAATTAAAATCTCCCATTATAAGACTCTCTGATTTACTGGCCCACTCTATTTCCCTGTACAGTTCCTTATTATACTCATCAGAGTCATTAGGCCTATAGCACACTCCTACTCTCAATTTTGATCTCCCAATGCTTATGTCACACCAAACTGACTCAACACTGCACTGTCCAGCGATGTCGACTGGCTTCACTTCCTTGGTTTTTATGTGTTTCTTAACTAATAGCATAACCCCTCCCCCCTTCCTATCCTGTCTATCCTTTCTGTAGACGTTGTACTCCCCAAATTGCAGTTCTGCATCCCTTATATCTGTGTGACACCACGTCTCTGATATCCCAACAATATCTGCCTTTGATGTTTTGAGCAATACCTCAAATTCATCGCAAGAACTTTGATGTTACCGCAAGAACTTATCAACAATATTGTTCTAAGTATGGACAGGCGGTGCAAAGCCTGCATCAACATTAGAGGTGGCCATATCTCCTACTGAGGACCACCTCTTCTCTTTGTTCCATCTTTAGCAGTGATGCATCTGTATCATGACAGCCAATGCTATGTTGCCATTTTCCAATAAAGTCCCTCTGTACCGTTTTGTTTCTGTTGTTAGCATTAGCATTAGCATTAGCATTAGTAGAGGCATTTGATGCAAGAAAGCAAGCTTATGCAGCATCAGCCAAAAAAAAAAAAAAAAAAAAAAAACCACTTCCACTTCACCCCTCTGTTCGTTCAAAATACCTGTCCAGCTGAGCCTTAAACTTATTTAGGCTATCAACCTCCACCACAAGGGATGGAAGTCTGTTCCACCAACCAACCACGCGCTGGCTAAAGGCAAATTTCCGCACGTCTATCCTACATCTGTCTTTCCTCAATTTGAATTTATGCCCTCTCAGGTGATTTTTCTGAGCTAGAGGAAGAATCCCATCAGCATTGAGCATGCTTAAACCATTCAAGGCTTTATACACCTCTATCAGATCACCTCGCTGGTGCCTAGTCTCCAGACACTGTAATTTGCAAAACTTAAGCCTTTCTTCGTAAGAGCACCCCTTTGTTCCATTCATTAATCTTGTTGCCCTTCTCTGTACTCGTTCCAGCAGCTCTACATCCTTCTTGAAATGAGGCCTCCAGACCTGTATACAGTACTCTAGGTGTGGCCTGACCATCGCCTTATACAATGGAATAATCACCTCCTTATCCCTGCTGGAAAAATTCCTGTATATCATTGACAATACTCCATGAGCTACTCTTGCAGCCCATCTGCACTGCTCAGAGAACTTCATATCTGCCTGCACAACCACCCCCAAGTCCCTTTCATTCTCTACCACTGTCAGTGTTGTACCACAGAGTTGATACGTTGCTCTGGGGTTGCTGTTTCCCATGTGTAGTACTTTACATTTGTCAATGTTAAACTTCATTTGCCACCTCTCAGCCCATCTGCTCAACCTTTCCAGATCCTGTTGCAGCAGCATAGTGTCAGTAGTGTCCTTGACAACCCTGCCAACCTTTGTATCGTCTGCAAACTTGGACATTAAGCCCGATATACCATCATCGATATCATTTATAAATACAGAAAACAATAATGGACCCAACACTGAGCCCTGAGGGACTCCACTAATAACATCAGTCCACGATGAGCAGTGTCCATTGATTACCACTCTCTGTCTTCTCCCCCTCAACCACCCCTTTATCCATAGCAGCAATTTGCCTCCAATGTCACACTGTTCCAATTTGTGTAGCAGTCTTCCATGTGCAACAGTATCAAAAGCCTTTCTAAGATCCAAGTATATAATATCAAAGTTATTCCCTGCATCCAGTTCTTTTGTGACTGCATCATAGTATCCAATCAAGTTGGTCAGGCAAGACTTCCCCTTAACAAAACCATGCTGTGTCTGAGCTATAACTGAAGTCTTGTCTAAATGATCCTGCAGTGCTTCTTTAACCAGTGCCTCCATTAATTTTCCTGGAACAGAAGTTAAGCTCACAGGTCTATAATTACTTGTGTCAGCCTTTGATCCTCCTTTGTGAATTGGGGTCACATTTGCACATTTCCAGTCTATGGGTACCTCCCCTGAGTCCAAGGAAGCTCTCATAATTATGGCTAAGGGTTTGCTTACTTCCTTTGCTGCCTCCTTTAATATAACTGGATAGATCCCATCCACCCCGGGTGCCTTTCTTGTGTTTATCTTCAACAGTTTCTCCTCCACTTTACTCCCAGTTATTTCAAGATTCTGTAGCTTACTGCTAGAGTTGAATACACCTCTGGCATTCCCCTCGCTGAATAACTCCTCATGTGTGAATGTCGATGCAAAATATTCATTTAGTTTGTTAGCTACCCGAGCAGGGTCATCAACAGTTGACCCATCGATCTCAAGTGGACCAGCCGACCGGGCTAGCCGAGTGGGTAAAGTACCTGCCCGGCAACCCAAAGGTCGCGGGTTCGATTCCCGCCTCGGGCTTGGATCAAAGTACTGCAAAAACCTTGGGAGGTGCAATATGGCCACAGAAGCCGATGCGCCAACAACTACCAAAATCAAATCAAATCAATCAAGTGGACCAATCTGATTCATCCCCTTCCTTCTAGAGTTTACATAAGTAAAGAACTCTTTGCTGTTTTTCTTTGCATCCCTTGCCAAGGATTTCTCGTAATCTGCCTTCGCCTGCCTAACCTCCTTTGTAACTTGGTTGCATATCAACTTGTATCTATCATAGGCTTCTGTGTCATGTGTTAATTTGTATGTATCCCATGCATTTTTCTTCTCTGCCATATGCCTCATTAGTTCATCTGACATCCATTTTGGCCTAAACCTTGAACAATATTTCTTAGTTGGTATGTAAAGCCTAGTAGCTTCCAAGATAACTTCTTTGAATGCTTCCCATTTTGAATTTGCTGTTGGTAACATCATCAGTTGGCCCCACTGTATAGAATTTAAATACTGTCTCAGTCCATCGTAGTCGCCTTTACGGAAGCAATAACCCTTCCCTTTACCCCTAATGGTAGTTACCTCTTTGAGTAAATCAAACTTCAGCACACTGTGATCACTGCCACCTAGTGGTTCATTTATCTGCAGATTCTTAATGCATGAAGAATCACTGCTGATAATCAAATCAAGAGTATTACTCCCTCTAGTTGCCTCCCGAACATGCTGATGTAGAAAACAATCATCCAACAAATCCACAAAAGCCCTGCTAGTGTGTGAGTAACCAGCCCCCAAAATCCAGTCAATATCTGGGAAATTAAAATCTCCCATTATAAGACACTCTGATTTACTGGCCCACTCTATTTCCCTGTACAGTTCCTTATTATACTCATCAGAGTCATTAGGCCTATAGCACACTCCTACTCTCAATTTTGATCTCCCAATGTTTATGTCACACCAAACTGACTCCACACTGCACTGTCCAGCGATGTCGACTGGCTTCACTTCCTTGGTTTTTATGTGTTTCTTAACTAATAGCATAACACCTCCCCCCTTCCTATCCTGTCTATCCTTTCTGTAGACGTTGTACTCCCCAAATTGCAGTTCCGCATCCCTTATATCTGTGTGACACCACGTCTCTGATATCCCAACAATATCTGCCTTCGATGTTTTGAGCAATACCTCAAATTCATCAAATTTATTTACTAAACTCCTAGCATTGGTGTACACGCAAGTATACCTGCACCTGTTTCTATTCTTAGCTACCCTAATACAACCCATGTGTTTACTTGTGCCGCAATGGCTCCCAGCAGTCTCTGAAATACCATGCATCTTGTTTTTCAGGCTTCTGCTCATTCTAATAGAAGCAGTGCAAGAATCTCTTTCACCTCTGCCAGTGGCTACTGTCAATCTATTGGTCTTTGTCTCCCCCCAAGCTAGCAGTTTTCCGACCTAACACTGCCTCGATAGCATCAGCAAATATTCTTGCACCCTTTCTATTTAAGTGTATCCCATCCCTGTAGAAGCAATCTCTCCTGTTAACAAGTAAAAAGTAAAGTGCAGCCATTATCAACCCACTGCAGGGTGGAAGCCTCCTCAACAATTCATGCTGAGGGAAATGGACCATAATCTGCCACGCTGGTCCAGTGCGGGTTGGCAGATCGACCGTATTCAGCAGGCAGGGGCTTGAACCCCGGTCTACTCAAAGAGCGTGTGCTACTGCACTCCCGCTCCTGCCCACTCGGCTACGGAGGCCGTCGATTATCTTTTTACTTTACCCAGGCTCGAACCCAAGTCATTGCTACTGATGGTCCAGTGCTTATCCCCACATGTTGTGTCAGTATTGTTTCCTTCATCATTTCTGTACCTCATGAGGTTCCTTTTGTATGCTTTTCCCATATCCAGGCCACTCCTATGAGAAGCTACAGGTGAAAACCTGATTGGTCCTTAAGTTTTACACACCAGTGTACATAACGTAACATAACATCGGCTGGTTAGTATTAGTAGTGGCAAATGATGCAAAAAAAATAAAAAAAACAAGCTTATACAGCATCGGCAAAAAAAAAAACAAAAAAAAAACAAGAGGCCAACACTACCCATATCACCTACTCTAAAAGGTCATTGTAGTTATTCATTGAATTTACTCTAAACTATCCAGTTTGGATACTGCTGTTCCAAACTGCTTTAGATATTTCTCTGTGTGGCACTGTCATTGTTGTAACTCATTTAATATATTGAAAGAATGAATTGTAGAATGGTGAGAGCAATACAATTTATATTGATTTATAAATTAATATAAATTATATTACTATAAAATTATAAATAATCTGGAGGCATATGTGCAGGGTCTTTGAGACTACACAATTTCAGCAATGTCGTGCTCTTCATTTACTCAGTCCACAGAGATGACATTTCCAAAACCTTTCAACAAGTGGTTTTCTTTGATTACTTCACTGAAAATTTTAGAAATCTCTGGTAGTTACTATGTAAACAGGAAAAATGCAGAATCAAATTAAGACTGGTCTTGATAATTATATGCACATGATGAAAAACAAGAATTTAAAATAATCAGCATCTCTCGCATATAATTGTTACTTTCTCTCACTTTGTGTTATTGAAAAGTCTGGCTGGCATCCACTTGTTCAAGTATGCACATTTTTAGATGTACATTTCATTTGCTGATAGTGAAGATAAATCCTGAATAGGGGAGGTGATAAAAAAAAAAACAACCTTGTCTGAAGTACTGCAGAGGATTTATTTTAAAAAAATAATTAAAAAGCAAACAGTTTTCAATTGTTTATTGCTGATTTTTTTTTTGATTATAAATGGGGTTACTTTTTTTTGAGCAAAGGTGTAATCTTTAAAACACATTGGTATTGACACATGTGTCTCCAGATTGAGTGATTGCTTAAATTAACAAATTTATTTTATTTTATTTGTTTCTCTTATTTTCTTTTTTAAATTTTAGTTATGTATATCAGTGATATCAGAGTTGGATATAATAAATTTTTGAAAGGAATGGCAGCTACATCAGTTAATGCAACAATTTTTACCCCTGATCCAGGTAATGTATATTTTGAGTAATATTGCATTGTATCCAGTCAAATTAGAAACATAAAAAAAAATTGAAAAAATAGTCAAGCTTATTTTCAAAGCAGTATGTATTACTCAGTGTATTATTTAACGCATTATATCTCCACAAAATTCAACAAGTTTTATTGCTTTTTTTGTTATGAAAACCCCAAACACAAAAGGTATTAGAAGCTATAGTACCTAGTATTGTGCATGGGTTGAAGGTTGAGAAGATGAAAGAAAATACTTGTCGACATTTGACTTGAATTTCTGTAGATTGTAATTTTCAGGAAATATATGAAGAAAGGTTGTTCCAGAAAATGGAAGTGAGAACGAGGAAGAAGAAAAGTTGGTTCTGTGAATTTGAAGTTGGACAGTAAAAAGATGCTGACTGGTTGTGGCACGTGTCTGAACTGGTTTTGAAGAGAGAGGGGAGAATTATAGATGCCAATTCAGAAGAACAGTTCCCATGAAAGTATCTACAGAAAACGCCTGCAGCTTTGGTCCTTGAGGTTATCACAGACATTCTCTCAGATATGCCAGACAAGCTGTACTTGCTACCTGGGAGTCTAAAACGCTGATGGAACTGATATTCGGGTGACACTCAAGTCAAGTGGACCCAATTTCGGCGAAGTCCGGACGGTCTGTGACAGCCAAATCCTCTGCTTGCACCTTCACGATGGTGGGACTGTTAGTAATCCTGGGTATAACCTCCATGCACAAGCACATGGTGGGTGACCACCCAGGTGTGAACCAACGTAAGCAGGGGTCGAGGTGTGGCGCCCACACCACATGGAGGAACGCCGCCCCTCTATGTTACCAGGCAGTACTAGGTGGTAGATGACTCTCATCAACCGGTGAAATACCACCACTTTGCTTATTGGAGGCTTGAAGTGGTGGAACCCATGTTTAGTCTCTAGAGCTAAGTTCCGGTCAACCCTTCCCTATCTCTTCCATCATGCAGTATGATTGATGACTTTTGAGGTTATGATGAATGTCGTGGCGAGATCCAATATTCCTTACATTTCGAGGGTACAGCTCTAAAACGGTTTTCGCAGGCCGGCCGCTAGTTAGTACACCGGACCGAACCTATTGGTAACTCTCTAGGAGGCTTCCGGATCAGCTAGTGTATAATCTTGCTACCTCTACTCTGCCAGATAGTGACTGGAGGGAGTCCGAGTAGTGTGTATGCGGGGAGCATTGTCGAGGCCACGTTATGTCAAGGATCTGGATATATTCTTACCACATGTACGCCATATCCAAAAATTTCATTACTTCATACAGCATGTCCCACCCACTTTTTCTTACTATTGAATACACCATGAATTGGCTAACTAATAGAACAAGCTTATCTGCGAAAAGATCTAAACCTCCCAAGGACTTCCTAATTCATTTCACAAATATACGTGGTCTCAATTCTAATCTCAACGATGTCCATTTCCACTTGCAGTCTGCCAAACCACATGTACTTTTTCTGACAGAATCTCAGTTATCGGCTGATTCAACTACTGCTCATCTCAGATGCCCAAATTATTCGCTGTATGATTCCTTTCGCCTCAAAGGTGGTACTTGTGCATATGTCCGTTCTGATATTCCCTGTCAGAGGCTTGGCAATTTGGAATCTCTTCTCTTCGATCTTCTCTGGCTTAAAATCTCTCTACCTCATTGTGTCAAATTCATCTGTTGTCTCTACCATTCTCCCAACTCCACTAATCACTTGGAGCTCTTTGACTTCCTCTCGTTGCAACTTGACTTTCTCCAGTCCAACTTTCCTAACAGTGAGGTAATTTTCCTTGGTGATTTTAATGTTCACAACTCCAGCTGGCTTCCGTTTTCTAGTCACACCGACCCAGCAGGTCGAGATGCTGAGGCTTTTGCAATTACTAATGACCTAGCACAGATTGTTCGTTTACCTACAAGAATACCGGACAATCCGAATCATACAGCCAATACGCTTGATCTTTTTCTCACAAACAACCCTTCTAAGTACACGGTCGAAGTGAGAGGTCCTTTAGGCACTTCAGATCACAACTTGGTGATTGTCTCTTCTCCAATGGAACCTTTATCTCATGGCTATTCCCAACCTCGTGTTGTTTGGCATTACAAGAATGCAAAATGGGATGACCTGCGTGACTTCTTTTCTTCTTTTCCTTGGTCGGATTACTGTTTCAAAACTTCTGATGTCAACGTTTGCTCAGATCGTGTCAGTGAAATTATTCTTGCAGGAATGGAATCCTTTATCCCACACTCCACTTTAAAATCTCATCCTTTATCTAAACCTTGGTTTTCCAATAAATGTGCTAAGGCTGTTCAAGAGAAGAATGTTGCATATCGTAATTGGCTTGTTTCTAATTCTTCAGTTTCATTTTCTGCCTACACCAAAGCTCGCAACAATTGTAAAGCAGTTATTAATCAGTCCAAACTAGAGTTTGAACAGGCTAAGAGTAGAAAACTTGCTTCTTGCCCTAATGGTAGCCGAGCATTCTGGTCTCTTGCCAAAGCTATTGGCCGCAACTTTTGCCCATCTCTGCTTCCACCTCTGTCCAAACCAGATGGTTCTGTTGTCACTTCAGCCAAGGATAAAGCTGACCTGCTAGCATCCCATTTTTCTTCCAGCTCATGTATTAATGATCTTGGTAAAACACCTCCCACCATTCCTAACACGGTCCATTCAATGCCTCCTGTGGTCTTCCGTCAAAAGGATATCAGAAGGATTTTGATGAATCTTGATGCTAAGAAAGCTCCTGGTCCTGATGGTATTTCTCCACTTGTTCTCAAAATCTGTGCTCCTGAACTTACTCCTATTCTTTGCCGCCTTTTTTCACTTTCTTATTCCAAAGGTGTTTTTCCTTCTGCTTGGAAATTTGCTCATATCCAGCCAGTTCCTAAAAAGGGTGACAAATCCCTCCCATCCAATTATCGTCCCATTGCAATTACTTCTACTCTTTCTAAAGTAATGGAGAAATCAATTAACCGCCAACTCTTAAACTACCTAGAAACCTTCCGTCTGATCAACGATCACCAGTATGGATTCCGCCAGTGTCGATCCACTGGTGATATCCTGGCGTATGTTACCCATTTATGGACTACTTCAATGGAAAGGTTCGGTGAAACACAAGTAGTTGCTCTTGACATCTCAAAGGCTTTTGATCGTGTTTGGCATAAAGGTCTTCTAAACAAGATTCCATCTTATGATTTGCCAACTGTTTTTAGTAATTGGTTATCCAGTTTTCTCTCTGATCGCTCACTGAGGGTGATGGTAGATGGCTCTCTGTCTTCTAACTTCTCCACTAATGCCGGTGTCCCCCAAGGTTCAGTTCTTTCCCCCACTCTTTTCCTCTTGTATATCAATGACCTTCTTCCATTGACTGGAAATCCTATCCATAGTTTTGCCGATGATAGCACATTGCATTCAACTTTCCGTTTTGAGAAATCTTGTCCTGCTCAATCAGCTTCAACTTCTCGAAAATCTGCTACCAATTCCTTAAATGCCGATCTTCAGGTAATTCTCCAGTGGGGCAAAGTCAACTTAGTTGATTTCAACCCTTCTAAAACTCAGTCTTGTCTTATATCTCGCAAAAAGGATTCTTCTGCTCCTATGCTTATCTTTAGTGACACTCCAATTTCTAGGCAAAAGGATATATCTCTTTTGGGGATTACCCTGACTTCTAATCTCTCTTGGCACAAGCACATTACAAATATTGCTTCCTCTGCATCTAAAAAACTTGGTTTTCTCTTTCGCTCTCGGCGTTACTTTTCTTCCAAACAGCTGCTCACTCTGTATAAATCGCAAATCCGCCCTGCCATGGAATATTGTTCCCACATTTGGGGTGGTGCCCCCAAAACCTCTCTCAGGCTTCTTGATTCCATTCAGAAGAGGGCAGTTAGGTTAATTAATGACTCATCTCTAACAGAGTCTCTCCACTCGCTTTCTCATAGACGCACTGTTTCTGCTGCTTGCCTCTTTTACAGATACTTCCATGGGCACTGTTCTTCTGAATTGGCTTCTATAATTCCCGCTCTCTCTTTCAAAACAGTCCGAACACGTGCCGCCACCAGCCAACATCCATTTACTGTTCTACTTCAAACTCACAGAACCAACTTTTCATCTTCCTCATTTATTCATTCAACTGCCGTTTTCTGGAACAACCTTCCTTCGTACGTATTTCCTGAAAATTACAATCTACAGAAGTTCAAGTCCAATATCAACAAATATCTTCTTTCGTCTTCTCAACCTCCAACCCAAGCACGGTACTAAGTACTATAGGTTCTAATACCTCTCGTGTTTGGGGTTCACATAAAAAAAAAAAAAAAGCAGAAACAGAATGTCTATGAGACAGAGAGTGGAGAGACTTTATAAGAGATGGGTCATTAATTAACCTAATTGCCATCTTTTGAATGAATCTAGAAGCTTGAGAGAAGTTATGGGGCACTGCCCCAGATGTAGGAACGATATTCCATGATTGAGCAGATTTGAGATTTGTACAGAGTGAGTAGCTTTTTAAAAGAAAAGTAATACCTAGAGCAAAAGAGAGAACAAAGTTTTTTAGATGTAGAGGAAGCAATATCTGTGATGTGCTTATGCCAAGAGAGATTAGAAGTCAGAGTAATTGCTAATATAGATATGTATCTTGTCTAGAAATCTGAGTATCATTGAAGAGTAGCATAGGAGCAGAATCCTTTTTGTGAGGTATAAGACAGGACTGAGTTTAAATTAATTAAGTTATCTTTGCCCCACGGGAGAATTACCTGGAGATCATCATTTTATGCTAATATGAAGAAAGTACTAAAAATTAAATTTAAATTAAGACTTCAGAAGTGGATAGGGATTAATATACACTGTATTAATACTGATAATTCATTCTGCCAATCCACAAAATTGGTCTCTTACTTTTGATTATAGATTAGGCCAAAGACAGAATTTTGTAGAATCTAGAAAAGCTTCCATATTAGTTCATTCGGGTACTGTACAGGATTAAAAAAAAAACTAAACTATTATATTAAGGTCACCTAGAAAGTTACTTTCAACTACCCATGTGTATTGTGTCTGTAAATTGCGTGTGTCCTCTGATCAATTTTCCTGCTTTGCTGGATGAAAAATCCCATTTTTTCTGGGGGCGGGGAGAGAAATCTTGCTATTTATGCCTGAAACTGACTAACTCAGCCACAGAGTGAAAAAAATCCATAAAAACTGTATAGGATTTATGTATGTATTTAACTGTCGAAGGGTGGCACCCGGACATACATCCATCTCCACCAATTTAGCATGTAGGTATAATACCATGTTTTCATAAATGGCCTGTTAGTGTAAGTGTGTGTAATGTGTTGTAAAGTGAAACAGGCTACTCTGCCACCAGGTGATAGTCCATTGGGCAAATACCACCTGGTGCCCATCCCTGGCATGAGGAGTTGAGCCTGGGTCTACTAACCCTGGCGGTACTTATTGCACCTAGATCCTGCACCCACCAGTAAGTGTACAAGACTGGTGGGTGCCAGTAATCCCACTCCTGGGCTGCCCGCACCCAACAGCCAGCAGAAAAAAAAAAAAAAAACATGCTCACCAACTAGGAGAATACTCCTTACTAGTGAGTGCAACAATCCCGTTGAAGAGAAAAAAAAAAAGTTTTTTTCTCTTCCCAAGACAGAATGCCTATCCATCCAGAGGGGGGGGAGAGGTAAAAAAAAAAAAAGGGGACAGGTGTTTACTCAGTATTAGTAACTACAGGTATACGCCTCCATTTATTAAATGTCAACCTGCAAAACCGTTGAAATTCCACAAAATTCCTTTCATTAGACAGACAAATTAATTCAGAACCCCTAATAAAATTAGGTACCAAACTAAATAAGTCTAATCTAAATTCGTCATACAAATTGCATTCATATAAGATATGATCCCATGTTTCCAACCATCCACAAACCCAGTAAGGATCTTCCACTAAACCAAACTGATGCAACTTACTTTTTAAGGAACCATGCCCCGTAATCAAATATGAGCATTCCATACTTGGATAAAACCAGCAATGCAATTTGTTATTAAAATTAAATTCGACACTAGGTATAAATAAATAAGTTACCCTACCAGTACTACTGGAATCCCAACGGTTCTGCCATAATTTAATTGATTTCACCAAAATTTCTTTCTTCTGTTTGCTAATTGCAGAAGAAACTTCATTAGTAATCCCCATAAATGTAATTTGTTTTCCCTTATGTATAAAATAACAAAAAGCTCTATACACGACTGCTAAATCCAAAGGCAATAACCCCCTGCAATCACCTGTAGAGCATTAGTCGAAACGGTCTTACAAACATGCAAAATAGTTAACATTCTTTGGATTGATAATAGCTTTTGTTTAAATTTTACATTGACAGTACGAACGTACCAGATTGATGCAGCATATGCCACAATTGGAATAAAAATGGCTTTATAATTATAGATACAAAATGTGTTTACCTAATCCCCAATCTTTTCTGGTAACCCTAACTGTGTAATTTTTTTATTTTCCTACTTAAATAATTCAAATGTGGTGAAAACAATAACTTATCATCTAAGATAACACCTAAATATATTATCTGGGAAACAAGAGGAATTTGTTTACTGTTTATTAATAATCGAAGTGGTCTGTTGTAGTCTAATTTTCCTTTTAGTAACATCATGACAGTTTTAGTATATGAAATTTTTAGTTTGTTTAATGTAGCCCAATCAGTCAAATCCTGAACAATAACCTCCATTCTACTTTCTTACAAATCATCGGCATAAGCCACTTTATAACAATTAGGGATTGTTCTACTTAAACACTGGTTTAAGACCAGATTCCATAAAATAGGACCCAACACAGATCCCTGTGGACAACCGCGATCAATAACTCTATTAAATGTTAGGATCTTATAATAATCTACCTGTCCATTAAATAACTTTTAATAATTTGATATAGCAAATCAGGACAATTTAATTCTCTTAATGAAAAAAGAACACTTTGATACCAAACAGTATCAAATGCTCCTTTGAAATCTATGAATAATGCTAGCACTTATTTCTCACCAGAATTTACACTAACTGTATAGGATTAGAAAATTTTGCTATTTCAATCTAATAAACTATAATTTTGTTACTCACAAAAAAATTGTCTTTGATTACATTCATGCAAAAGAACAGCCAAAATAAATTCCAATTCTTTTTCTTCAGATACACCAGAGGGTCGTATTTTATGTCAGTATGCTCAGATTGCAAATATTGGCTCAGATAACTTTGACGAAGATGGAGTTGGAGATTTTATAGGTAAATTACACTGAACAGCAATGAAAATTTTTTAAAATAGTAATATGGTGGATGGTGTATTTTTGAATGCTGATTTTGAATATAGTCTGCTTTTTTTTTTTTCGTAGCAAAAGCTTGCAAATTATTTCAGTTTTTACATACTTAAATTTTGCTCTCTCTTTTTATATTAATGGACCTGATATATTTTGGATTCAGGAATTTTCTAGACCTTGCTGCAATTGTCAGTTTATTGCCTACTGAACATGCATGTCAAATATAAAACAAACCTCTGAGACAGGTCAGTTGCAGTTATAAGTGCATGAGTTAATGTTGTTAACATATTGGTACTCTTTTTTATAGTTTTTGCTGTTCAACATGCTTTTAAAATGCCATGTCAGTGCTTTAATTCACCAGATAACTTTTTATTATATGTGCGGTGACCGCACAATTAAATCTCCTACAGACAGTTTAAGAGCCTATTACTTCTGGGGTATCTCCATCCCTTAAAACTTCACACATGAATATAGACACAAAATATTCAGTTTGTCAATAACCTAACAAGATCAGCAATAGTTATGCCATTCATACCCAGTGAACTAACTGGTTCATTTCTTTTCTTCTAGTGGTAACATAAGCAAAGAATTCTTTGTTACTTTTGTTTGTCAAAGAATTATTGTAATCTGCCTTTGCTTCCCACTTAGCATTAGTAGAGGCATACGATGTTATAAAGCAAGCTTATGCAGCATCACCCAAAAAAAACCCCTCCCATTTCATCCCCCATTCATTCCAAATGGCTGTTCAGCTCAGCCTTAAATTTATTTAGGCTATTAGCTTCCACAATCAAGCCTGTTCCACCAATCAACTACCTGCTGCCTCAAGGCAAATTTCCGCACATCTGTTCTACAACTATCGTTACTCAATTTGAAACTGTGCCCCTTCAAGTTCTTAGTCTGAGCAAGACGAAGAATCCCATCAGCATTCAGTTTGCTCAATCCATTCAAGGCCTTATACACCTCAATCAGATCACCTCGCAGTTGCCTACTCTCCAGGTGCTGCAATTTGCAAACCTTAAGCCTTTCCTCGTAAGAGCACCCCCCTTGTTCCCCTCACCAATCTTGTTGCCCTTCTCTGTACTCACTCTAGCAACTTTACATCCTTCCTAAAATGAGGTCTCCAGACCTGTACACAGTACTATAGGTGTGACCTGACCATTGCCTTGTATAACGGGATTATCACCTCCCATCCCTGCTAGCAAAATTCCTATATATCATTGACAAGGCTCCATGACCTGCCCTGGCAGCTTGTCTGCACTGCTCGGCAAACTTTATTTGGCTGCACAATTACCCCCAGTTCCTTTTTACTTTCCACTTCCCCGAGTGTAGTACCGCCCAGTTGGTACGTTTCTTTTCGGTTATTGCTACCCATGTGCAGTACTTTGCATTTGTCAATGTTAAACTCCAGTTGCCACTTCTCAGCCCATTTTACCAACTTATCTAGATCCAGTTGGAGTAGCATACTGTCATTAACAACCCTGCCAACCTTTGTATCATCTGCAAACTTGGACATTAAACCTGATAAACCATCATCAATATCATTGATAATTATGCAAAACAACAATGGGCCAAACACTGAACCCTGGGGAACTCCACTAATAACATTTTTCCATGAAGAGCAGTGTCCATTGATTACCACTCTCTATTGTCTCCAACTCAACCATCCCTTTATCCATTGTAGCAGCTTACCCTCAATGCCATACCTCTCCAATTCTACAGCAGTCATCCATGTGCAACAGTATCAAAAGCTTTCCTGAAATCCAAGTATATGATATCAAAATTATTTCTGGCATTCAATTCCTTTGTGACCACATCATAGTAACCAATCAAATTGGTGAGACAAGACCTCCGTTTGACCAACCCATGCTGTGTCTTAACTATTACTGCAGTCTTGTCTAGATGATCCTGCAATGCTTCTTTAACCAGTGATTCCATTATTTTCCCCGGAACACAAAATTAAACTAACAGGTCTGTAGTTACTTGTGTCACCTTTTGAACCTCCTTTGTGAATTGGTGATACATTTGCACACTTCCAGTCCGTGGGGACCTCCCTTGAGTCCAAGGAAGCTCTCATAATTATAGCTAAGGGTTTGCTTACTTCCTTTGCTGCCTCCTTTAATATAACTGGATAGATCCCTTCCACCCCAGGTGCCTTCCTTACGTTTAACTTTAACAATTTCTCCTCCACTTTGCTCTCAGTTATTACAAAATCACTTAGCTCCCTGTTAGCATTTGATAAACTTCTGGCACCCCCTCATTGAATAACTCCTCATGTGTGAATATAGATGCAAAATACTCATTCAGTTTATCAACTACTTGAGCAGGATCATTGATGGTCAAACCATCTATGTTAAGTGGTCCAATCGGATTCATCCCTTTCCTTCTAGAGTTTACATAAGTAAAAAACTCCTTGCTGTTTTATTTTGCATTCTTTGGCAAAGATTTCTCATAATCTGCCTTCGCCTGCCTAACCTCCTTTGTGACTTGATTATAGACTAGTTTATACTTGCCATAGGCTTCTGTGTTGTCTGATACTTTATATGCATCCCATACATTCTTCTTCTCTGCCACTAGCCTCATTAATTCATCTGACATCCATTTAGGCTTAAACCTTGAACAGTATTTCTTAGTTGGAATGAAAAGCCTAGTAGCCTCCAAAATTAAGTCCCTGAAGGCTTCCAGGGATTCTTCTGAAGTGAATGAACAGTGAATTCTTCTGAAGGTCTCAGAAGAATTTACTGCTGATAACATCATCAGTTGATCCCACTGTACAGAATTTAAAAACTGTCAGACCTCTGTAGCCACCTTTGCAAAAGCCCTTCCCTTTAGCCTTGATGGTAGTTACATCTTTAAATAATTCCCACATCAATACATGTGATCACTGTCACCCAGTGATTCCTTTATCTGCAGATTCTTAATGCATGAAGAATCACTACTGATAATCAGATCAAGAGTATTACTCCCTCTGGTTGCCTCTCGAACATGTTGCTGTAGAAAACAGTCATCCAATAAATCCACAAGTCTTGTTAGTGTGCGAGTGACCAATCCACAAGTTCCAGTCAATATATGGAAAGTTAAAATCTCCCATTATAAGACATTCGGATTTACTGGCACACTATTTCTCTGCACAATTGCTCATTATACTCATCAGATTCATTAGGTCTATAACACACACCTACTCTCATTTTTACTTTGCCAGTGCTTATTTCACACCAAACAGACTCAACACTGCATTGTCCACCAGCATCAATTGGATGCACTTCCTTAAATTTTTGTGTGTTTCTTAAATAACAGCATAACCCCCTCCTCCCTTCCTATTCTGTCTATCCTTCCTATACACATTGTACTCCAAATTCCAACTCTGCACTACCTATATCTGTGTGACACGACATCTCTAATATCCCAACAATATCTACCTTTGATGCCTTGACTAGCACTTGAAGCTCATAAAATTTATTAACTATACTCCTAGCATTGGTGTACATGCAAGTATACATGCACCTTTTCTCGCTCCTAGCCACCCTAACACGGCCCATGTATTTACTTGTTCCACTATGACTCCCAGCAGTCCTGGAAATCTCCATTACCTTGCTTTCCAGTCTGCTGCCCATTCTAATAGAAGCAGTGCAAGAATCACTTTGGCTCTGCCTGCTGCCATTGTTAACCTTTTAGACTTGATAGCAGACTAATTTGTATTTACAGTAGTGCTTGGTGTCCCTTGATAATTTATAATCATCCCATTTTGCTTCTGTGCAACTACTTTCATAAGTTCATCTGACATCCATTTAGGTAATTTCATTTCAATATTGTGAATGGCATAATTTTTATCTTAAAATTTTAAATTTCAATTATTAATTTCATCAGCATGTTTTATCTTAAGCATCTTATATAAGTACTTGTAGAAGAATAAGTGTAGTTTTCCTCAATATGATACATAGAACACTTCTGTATGATACTCTCCAGAAATTAAAACGAATAAAAGATTAACGCAAAATGATTAAAAAATTGTTTTTTTTTTTAATTGTTTTCAATTGATTTTTCTATAATAATTTTGCATTAACCTTTTATTCGTTTTAATTCGTGGAGAGTATCATACATATCATATTGAGGTAAATTTCTCTTATTCTTTTACAAATATTGATAAACACAGAACATATTGAGCATCATAGCTCTGTTATATACTATAAGATGAGTATATAATTTTTGCTTGCTCTGTCTGGGGGGTACAGAGCAAGGGATTGGGGAGCTGTGTCTGAGAAAATGAGTATTTCAAGCTTTTGCTTATAAAAGTCATTGCATAATATAATATGCCGAATACTAAGAATAATGAACTAACGATATTCTTTTATTGTAATGCTTATTATATATGTGCATTAAGCGGAAAATATATTTGATTCTTTTTATTTCTCTCCACTTCCCTTCTAGACATTAACAGTGCATCTGTGTATACTATAGAGCAACTGCAAAAGTTAGTTAATGCAGATATTTTGTCAGGTGATGAAATACAAGGAATTTTGTATGGCTTTCTTACAAAGCTTGATCTTGATGGACACATTCAGATAACTTTACAAAATTGGTATGTATTGCTTTACTTTTGTTAAACAAATACTAAAACTGTATTTGTTTAATATAAATACTGTATTAAATAAATACATTTTAATATTGTAAAAGCTTAAAGGTGAGTAGCTGATAAAAAGAAGAATAAGCCTTTGGTGAGCCTGTTTAATCCTTTCATTTGTGAATTTTCTAAATGTGTGTGGATTCATAGTAGTGAGATTTTCACTACAGTTAGCTCTTTGAACTAGATTTTTTTTTGCAGAATTTTAAACACCAAAACTTATTATCAAAGTGCTTTTAAATATTGATTTGTTTTTATTTTGATCAGACTGCCCAAATTAGGCTGAAATTATTGCTAAAAATCAAATCAGAATTTTTTAAAAATGTGTAAACAAAATTTGAAAAATATTGGGATCGGGGGAGAAACAACTCATTATTTTTTTAGTTCGGTAATATATATATATATATTTCATTACAATTGATGTAATGAGTCTGCTGCTTGAACATTCCCTTATCTGCTTCTAATTGGATGTAGTTTGCACTGAACCATTTTGTGTTAACCTAGTTTTACAAGATCAAATCACAAAAGTGTCAAGCTATCAACGAGAGCATTAACTGCAGCTTGAGTTGACATGAATTTTAAAGCATTATTCCTATAGAGAGTTTGAAGGCTGATTTGTTGGAGTTTGAGAGTAAAGTATGTAATAATAATTTAGAAATGATTGTTTTAGTACAATCTGATATAAGTTAAGTGTTTTTCTGTATTTTCATTTTTGATTCTTCAATTCAATTATTCTGTTACCTTAAGGGTGAGTGTATATATCAGACTTTATCTTATTTTTAGCCCTTATTGTAAGCAGTTACTTCTGTCTACTGATGAGCGATGTACAAATATCAACTGTGAAGTTGCAGTAGGTATTGAAAGCTTGCAACCCAAAAAGAAGTTCCACATGGTTATTTGCTTGAGTGATCACACGGGCACATTTGAAAGATTTGTTTTATCAGGAGATGTAGCACAGAAGCTTCTAAATTGCACTGTAAGTTTATATCATAGCTAAGAGATAAGTATATATATATATATTTTATTGCTATCAATCAATTGCAAACAAATATTATCTGAAGAATATTTTAAATCTAAATTAGTCAGCATCTTCCTCAGGTATCAATTACACTGTGGCTAGAAAACTTATGGGATTCAAGTGATCTAAAAATGCTGTGCCAGTAGTGCATTAATACTGATAGAAACCTCAGGAGGAGCGATTAGACAGGGGGTTGTTAATTTTGCACTTG
Organism: Mastigoproctus giganteus; assembly: GCF_048544385.1. Classification (NCBI taxonomy): domain Eukaryota; kingdom Metazoa; phylum Arthropoda; class Arachnida; order Uropygi; family Thelyphonidae; genus Mastigoproctus; species Mastigoproctus giganteus. Next base: position 10,577,606 of record NC_143578.1, on the reverse strand, counting down.
TCAGTACTGTGTTATTGTAAGATTTTATTATACAGTATGAACTAAAAGCCAAGACAAGTCAAACAATGTTGGCCATGATCATGTTGAATGAACAGCTTTATTAACCTTCCTATTTCATTTAACACAGTAAATTAACTCTACAAAAGCTGCACCTCTAAGTGGAACTTATTCATAACATATATTAGACTGAGCACTTTTTTTAATTACAAAATTATATTTTAGGTTTTTTTTTTAACTATATTTTATTAATAATAGTTTACAAAATATTGAGTCAAAAAAAAAAAAAAAAAAAACAACTAGATAAACCAATAACAAAGAATGTTTCCATGGTGCTCTTTAGAATTTGTTCTTCTATACATTGAACTGAAACACAGACATGTAGTGTATGAAATATGCCACAGCTGCTGACTTGTCTCTCAGACTCATTGCATTTTTTTTTATATATTATTTTTTCAATTGAACTTGCATTTATTCATGATTTGCAAAATACAGAACAAAAAGAATGTTTTTAACCTTAGGGTTATTCACTTGGTAATAATCATAAAAGTTATCACAAAAAAAAAAAAGAAAAAAAAAAAAAAAAAGAAAAAAAAAAAAAAAAAGTTGTGTTCTTCCAAAATCACACGAATGTTGGCAAATTATATCCACACGTGTTGAGAGCGAGAGGAGCAAACATCCCCACTGGGCTGGCCTTATCTTCTGCCAAGGGTCCTAGATCCCAAATCCAGGCCTAGGAATTGGAGCCCCACCACCCTGATCTTGTCATTCTGTTCTTTCTCCATTTGAAAAAAAAATTCTTTCATTTAAAATGCTGCTTTGTCTGGAAGCCGGACACCTACAGAAAGAACTGACTGAATGTTTAAGATTTTAAATGGGTTAAGCAAACTAAATGCTGATGACATATCCTTATTCTTTCTTTGGTAGCACATGCAAGGGGAAAAATTTTAGAGAGAAATAGAAAAAAAAAAAGAAAGTAAAGTGCAGCCATTATCAACCCACTGCAGGATGGAAGCCTCCTTAACAATTCATGCTGAGGGAAACAGACCATAATCTGCCACGCTGGTCCAGTGCGGGTTGGCAGATTGACCGTATTCAGCAGTCAGGGGCTTGAACCTCGGTCTACTCAAAGAGCATATGCTACTGCACTCCCACTCCTGACCACTCGGCTACGGAGGACTTGAGAGAAATAGAATGGGCCAGTAAATCAGAATGTCTTGTAATGGGGGATTTTAACTTTCCAGATATTGACCGGAACTTGTGGGTTGGTCACTCTCACACTAGAGAGACTTTTGTGGACTTATTGGAGGATTGTTTTCTACAGCAACATGTTCGAGGGGCAGCCAGAGGGAGTAATACCATTGATCTGATTATCAGCAGTGATGACACATGCATTAGGAATTTGCAGATAAAGGAATCACTAGGTGACAGTGATCACAGAGTACTGATGTGGGATTTACTTAAAGTTGTAACTACCAATCAAGGGTAAAGAGAAGGGTTTTTGTTTTCGTAAAGGTGACTACAGAGGTCTCAAACAGTTTTTAAATTCTATAGAGTGGGATCAACTGATGATGTTACCAATGGTAAATTCTAAATGGGAAGCCTTCAGGGACGTAATTTTGGAAGCTATGAGGCTTTTCATTCCAACTAAGAAATACTGTTCAAGGTTTAGGCCTAAACGGATGTCAGATGAACTAATGAGGCTTGTGGCAGAGAAGAAAAATGTATGGGATGCATATAAAGTATCAGGTGACACAGAAGCTTATGGCAGATATAAACTAGACATAATCAAGTCACAAAGGAGGTTAGGCAGGCAATGGCAGATGAGAAACCTTGGCAAAGGATTCAAAAAAAAAAAAAAAAAAAAAACCAGCAAAGAGTTCTTTACTTATGTAAACTATAGAAGGAAGGAAGGGGATGAATCAGGTCCACTTAACATAGATAGTTCAACCATCAATGATCCTGCTCAAGTAGTTGATAAACTGAATGAATATTTTGCATGTACAGGAGTTTTGTCAGTGATATATAGGAATTTTGCTATCAGAGACAAATTTGCCTTTAGCCAACAGGTAGTTGATTGCTGGAACAGACTTCCATCTGTTGATGTGGAAGTTGATAGCTTAAATAAATTTAAGGCTGAACTAAACAACCATTTGGAGTGACCGAATGAATGAAATTAGAAGGGTTTTTTTTTTTTTTTTTCTCTTGGCTGATGCTGTATAAGCTTGCTTTCTTGCATCATATGCCTCAATTAATGCTAAAACTCAATCAGATCACCTCATAGATGTCTAATCTCCAGAATTTGGAGCCTTTCTTGGTAAGAGAAATCCTTTGTTCCCTCCACCAATCTCGTAGCCCTTCTCTATATTTGTTCCAGCAGCTCTACATCCTTCCTAAAACGAGGCCTCCAGATCTGTATTCAAAGTGTGGCCTGACCATTGCCTTATACAAAGGGATAATCACCTCCTTATCCTGCCTAGCAAAATTCCTGTATATCATTGACATGATCCCAGTGACCTGCTCTGGCCGCCTGTCTGCACTGCTCAGAAAACTTCATATCTGACTGCATAATTAACTTCCAGGTCTTTTTCATTCTCCACTATCCTGAGTATAGTACTGCACAGTTGGTATATTACTCTGGGATTATCACTACTCATAAGCAGTACTGTTACATTGGTGTTTTGGGGGGAAATTCATTACTATGCCAGGCTGGGCTTTATCATTCTGTATACCTGAAATACCGTGCAATTTGCCTAAGTACCGGGAATGGTTTGGATGCTATAAAATCTTAATTGAAGCATGTTCCAGAAAACACCAATGAACTTACGTGACTGCCTAGTAATTTTTATAATAGGACAATGATCTCGAGCCCTAAAGATCTATTCAGCCACGTGGGGAATAGAACCTGCAGCTTTGATCAGCGTTGTGTTTTTCACTACAAGACCCTATCTGTTATAGTCAGATCTTGAAGTTCCGCAATAATAGTTCTTTATTCTAAAACTTGTGTTATGGCTGACGTGCAGTAAGAGATTAGGTCTGAGGTAGGGATACTCAATTGAAACATAATTTATTAGCAAACTATTTCAGAAACACACATAAGCTGTATATGGGTATAGTACATCTTTTTTTTTTTATACTCTTAACATAAACAAGAAATAGGAAGTTACCCCATGTGTCCCTAGCTAGTGATGTGAGTTAGTGTCATGTTTACGTTCTTTGTGTGGTCCTTCTACGGTATCTTGCTATCTCTGGTTTGCAGTCCACATCCTGGAGGAGTGTAGCGGTATAACAATTGGTTGTTTGTGTGGAGACATTAGTAATGCTGTATGACCTAGTCAAGTTAAATTCTAATTTACAGACCATGTGTCATGGTGTGTTTAACTAACAATTATATTACCAAGGAGGGATGCTTATGTACTAAAAGAGGGTAAGAGTAAAATAAAACTTACCAGTATAAAGAATGACTCGATCCACTGTATCTCCAATGGTGACTGTATCATTTAAATCAGTTTGGCTGGTGGTCTAAGTGTGGTTGTAGTAATGGCCTTAGCCTTCGTTGTTTCCTCCAGAAGACTGCTAAAGCTCCTTCAAAGGTTCTAAGACTTTCTCCCTCTCTCTCTTGTTCGCCTCTGTATATATATATATATAGGTCCCTTCTCATATACACTTCCCATGCTCCCATTGATCCGGTGATTGTTCTTCGGGGGGGGGGGGGGAGACTAATCTTCAGGGCTGATAACTGGGGACCAAAACAGAGAGGGAGTTAAAGCCATATGAAAACAAAACTCATATTTGTTCGGGGTGAGAGTTCACAATCTCCGGACTCGTGAATCTAATTTCTTCGAAAGGAACTGATATCTTGGGGGGGGGGGGAGTGTCAAATCAGCAATAGAAGGGAAGTTACAACCACGTGAAAACGAAACTCATTTGTGTGGGGTGGGAATTCTTGATCTTTGAACTCGGGAATCCAATTTCCGCAAAAAGAACTGATTGTACAGTCTGCTCTGCAGTTATCAGATTAGGGTTTCACCTTAAGAGCCTGCTTTCAATAGTTACAGCTGCTTCTAATGTGATAAAATGATGAAACACTTCTCCGAAAAAGTACAGTAGAGGGACAAACGTATAGGGATGTAGGTGGATGATAGGTAAAATGCAGGCATTTTACAGTATTTTGCATTTGTTAATGTTAAACTTCAGTTGCCATCTTTGAGCCCATCTTTTCTAGATCCTGTTGCAGTAGTGTATTGTCATTAACAACCCTGCCAACCTTTGTATTGTCTGCACACTTGGACAATGAACATCGAACCCTGAGGGACTCTACTAATAACATGTCCCCGAAGAGCAATGTCCATTGATTACCACTGTCTTCTCCCACTCAACCATCCCTTTATCCATAGCAGCAATTTTCCCTTAATGCTGTACTACTCCAATTTGTACAGTAGTCTTCCATGTGCAACAGTACCAAAAGCTTATCTGAAATCCAAGTATATGATATTGAAATAATTTTTTGCATCCAGTTCCTTTTTCCACATTGCAGTCTCCAATCAAATTGGTCAGAAAAGACTTCCAATTAACAAACCCATGCTGTGTCTGAACTATAACTGCAGTCTTGTCTAGATGACCCTGCAATGCCCTTCTTTAACCAGTCACTCCATTATTTTCCCCAGAACAGAATTTAAACTAACAAGTCTATAATTACTTGTGCCACTCTTTGATTCCCCTTTGTGAATTGGGGATACATTTGCAAATCTCCAGAATCCAGGGATGCTCTCATAATTATGGTTAAGGGTTTGCTTACTTCCTTTGCTGCCTTCATTAATATAAGTGGATAGATCCCATCCACCCCAGGTGACTTGCTTATGTTTAAATTTCTCCTCCACTTTGCGCTAAGTAATTACAAAATCATTTAGCTGCCTGTTAAGTTTGATAAACATCTGGCATCCACTTCCCTACAAAATATGGGGGAGTTGGCAACAAGTGCAATGTTAAGTCAGTTTGGTGTGATATAAGCATTGGGAAAAAATTGCTAGTAGGAGTGTGTTATAGGTACAATGACTGTGATGAACACATGCTAGAGAGGCAACAAGAGGAAGCAGTAATCTTGATCTGGTTATTGGCAGTGATTCTTCATGCATTAAGAATCTGCAGGTAAAAGACCCACTGGGTGGCAAAAAATCACAGTGTATTAATGTGGAATCTAATTAAAGACATATCTTCCTACTGTCAATGGTAAAGAGAAAATCTTATGCTTTCATAAGGGTGACTGCAGAGGTCTCAGACAGTTTTTAATTGTGTGCAGTGGTATACATGATGTTACCAACAACAGATTCTAAATGGGAAGTAATCGAAGAAGCTACTAGGCTTATCATACCAACAAAGAAATACTGTTCAAGGCTTAGAACTAAATGGATGTCAGCTGAACTACTAAGACACATGGCAGAGAATGTGCATATAAATTATCAGGTGATATGGAAGCATAAGGTAGATATAAATTAGTCTGTAATCAAGTCACAAAGGAGGTTAGGCAATAGGCAAACGAAGGCAAATTGCAAAAAATCTTTGGCAAAGAAAAACAGCAAAGACTTCTTTATGTAAATTCTAGAAGGAAGGGGGGATGAATCAGATTCATCCACTTGATCCTGCTCAGGTAGCTCATGAACTGAATGAGTATTTTGCATCTATATTCACACATGAGGAATTCTGTACGGAACTGGAGGCCAGAAGTTTATCAAACTCTAGAGGAAGTTAAGTGATTTTATAATAATGGAGAGGAAAGTGGAAGATGAACATAAAGGCACCCAGGATGCATGGAAACTTCAATTATATTAAGGGAGGCAGCAAAGGAGGTAAGCAAACCCTTATCCATATTTATGAGAGCATCCTTGGATAGAAGGAAGATCCCTAGACTGGAGATGTGCAAATATATCCCTAATTTATAAAGGGAGATCAAAAGGCAACATGAATAATGATGGAATCAACGGTTAAAGAAGTAATGCAGGACCATCTGGACAGGCAACAATTATTCTGCAATCACAGCATAGATTTGTTAAGGTGCAGTCACAAGACTGCCCCTTAACCAACTGCAGTGACAAGGGAACTGGATGCAAAAAATAATTCTGACATCATATACTTCGATTTCAGGAAGGTTTTTGATACTGTAGCAAATAAAAGGCTGCTGCACAAACTGAAGCAAAGTGGCATTAAGGGAAAATTACTTCTAGTATGGATAACAGGGATGGTCAAGTGGAAGAAGACAAGAGTAGTTATCAATGGGCACTGCTCTTCATAGTCACTAATGTTATTAATGGAGTTTTGCAGGATTCAGGGCTGGGCTCACTGTTGTTTTCAGTATTTATCAGTGATATTGATGGAGGTATATCAGGCTTAATGTCTAAGTTTGCAGATGATACAAAGGTTGGCAGGGTGTTTAACGACGGTCATCAGAGTGAGTTACTGCAACAATATCTAGGAAAATTGGGTTGATTGGGCTGAGAAATGGCAGTTGAAGTTTAACATTGACAAATGCAAAGTACTGCATGTGGGTAGCAGTAACCCCAGAATAACTTATTAACTGTGTGCTACTACACTCAGGGTTTTGTCAATAATATGTGGAAACTTTGCTAGCAGGGATGAGATGATTATCCCTTTGTATAAGGCCATGGTTAGGCTGCATCTTGGGTATTGTAGACAAGTGTGGAGGCCTTACTTTAAAAAGGATGTAGATCTGCTGGATTGGGTGCAGAGAAAACCAGACTGGTTGGTTGTGTTTTATTGGCGCATTAGCAACTGAGGCTATAATGCACCAACCAGACTGGTGAAAGGGTGCTATTATCTAGAAAGGCTTCAGTTCTGCAAATTTCAGTTTTCAAGCTAAGCACCTGCAGGGAGATCTGATTCAGGTGTTTAAAACCTTTAACATTAGCATTATAGAGGTATATGATGCAAGAAAGCTAGCTTACATAGTATCAGCCAAAAAAAAAAAAAAAAAAACACCCCTTCCCATTTTACCCATCCATTCACTCCAAATGTTTGTCTAGTTCTGCCTTGAACTTCCTCCACTACAACAGATGAAAGTTTGTTTCTACTATCAACCACCCGCTGGCTAAAAGCAAATTTCAGCACATCTATTCTACAATTGTCTTTCCTCAATTTGAATTTACATCGAGTGATCACTGAATTATGACCACCTACCTAATACTTCATAGGTCCTTTTGCCCTCAATACAGCAGCTATCCAATGTGGCATTGATTCAACAAGATGTCGGAAGCATTCGGGAGGTATGGCCAACCAAGCTGTGTGTAATGCAGTCAGCAATGCAGGTATAGAGGTGATTGGTGTATCTAGATGCCTGATATGCCTTTCTATATTGTGTCCCACAAGTGCTCTACGGGATTGATATTGGGGGAGTTCAGAGACCAATCGATATGCTGGAAGTCAGAACTGTGTTCCTCAAACCATTCCTGCACAAGTGCCTGATGGCTCGGCGCATTGTCATCTTGGAAGACACCATCGCCATTCGGGAAAAAGTGTAACATAGCAGGGTGTACACAGTCAGCAAGCAGTTGACGATAGCAGAGACCACTGATACATTGTTCCACATGCACCAGGGGTCCAAATTCCTGCCAATGAAAAATGCCCCACACCATACAACTGCTTCCACCAGCCTGCACTTTTGATACCATGCATGATGGATGAAGAGCCTCATGTTGTTGATGCCAAATCCGTACACGACCGTCCACGGTGTGGAGTAAATAACGTGACTCATCCGACCAGCACACCTTCTTCCAGTCTTCTAACGTCCAACTTGCATGCTCTTTGGACCAGGCTAGTCTTTTACGCCGATGGACATTGGTTAGGAGAGGATGCTGTAGGGGTCGTCTGCTGGTATAGCCCATACGTGCAACACATGGTCATGCCAGATATTGTTCCGGGTTAGTTCATGTTGTATTGTGCAGTCAACTCTTCAACAGTGCTGCGCTTGTAGGAGCCGTCGGACCCGGCGTGCACCTCTAACTTCAACCTTTCGCTGACCTTTGTAGTTTTGCTGTCTGGTTGTTGTTTGACCATTTTGATGCCAGTCCTGGTTCACTTTAACTACGGCGGCTCTCGAACACCCTACCAGTTCAATTGTTTGGGAAACCGAGGCACCAGCTCGTCGAGCACCCACAATTTGTCCTTTATCAAAGTCCGATAAATCCTTCCTTTTACCCATCATGCTCGGAATTTTACTACCTACTGAACACTGACACCTTATTTATGCTATGTAGGTTGATTAACACCGCACTCTTGTACCTCATGTGGTACAGTCGCATTCAGTTTTCATAGGGTTGATCATAATTCACTGATCACTCAGTGTATGTCCCTTCAGGTGAGTAATCTGAGCAAGAGGAAGAACCTCATCAGCATTGAGCCTGTTCAAACCATTCAAGGCCTTATACACTTCAATTACATCACCTCGCAGGTGCCTAGTCTCCAGAAGCTGCAATTTCCTTGAATGGATTGAATAAGCTAAATGTTAATGGCATTCTTCCACTTGCTGAGACTACACATAAAGGGGCATAAATTTAAGTTGAGGAAGGATGTTTGCAGGATACATGTACAGAAGTTTGCCTTCAGCCAGGTTTAGTGGGCTTCCATCTGTTGCGAAAGTGGATGGGTTGAACAAATTCTTGGAGGATACGGATGGTTGTACTGCATGGGTTTTTTTTTTTTTTTTTGCATCATTTGCCATTACGACTACAAACAGCTGGCAGCTATGGAAGCTTATTAGTTTTTGCATGCTAAAGACAAAACACAATTCACAAATTCACCTTGAATGTAAATTATGTAATGGCTATTTATTGAAAGAGAACAGTCAAATGCAGTGATCTCATCCAGTGAAAAGACTGCCTCATAAGCAGCCCAAGCAATGGTTCAAAGCAGTACCACAATTTGGCATATCCACTGCTTAGTACAGATCTGTTAAAAAATTAAATCTCATCTTTTAAAAGAACTTGAATAGAATAATCATAGTACTTTTCCATACCTTAAAGGCCTGTTTAATCAGTGCAATGGTCAGCTAACATCAGGTGGGGAGAATACTGCAAACAAGACAATGTAGTTTTCTGCCCTCACAACATGCAAATCAATCCATGGCCAACATATCTTCCCATTTGAAAGGGCACACTATGACTAAGGATTATGAGCTCCAAAATAATCCCCCCCCCCTAAAACCCCCACAGCTATGCTTTGTGGACATCCTTTGAATGTACATATTTCAGAACAAGTAGAATAAAATCAGATGTGTACTGTATATGCATTGATCTCTCCGTCTTAAGAACAATAGTAAATTCATACAACAAATCAAAACAAAATTTTAAATATTTATCTTTGGCAAGCTAGACTAAAAGAGAATCAGCTATGATAGTAAATTTAAATTATTTAAAATGTGTTTTTTTTTTATTTTAGTTTTTATTAATTTCTCTATAGCATTCCTCATATTTTATCATAGGTGGAGGAGTTTTCACAAATGACAGATGACCAAAAGACTTCTTTGAAATGGAAGTATTTACTTGAAAGATTTAAAGTTGTATTTAAGGTATCTTTATATCCATTTTTCTTTTGAAAGTTTAACATTAGTTTTGCAGCATAATGAAATCTTAGTCATTATTAAAAATAACAAGTATCATTAAAAAGGAGACTTATACAGGGTGGCGTGTCTCCCCTCCTCCCCATCAAACAGAGAATTTTACTTCAAAGATAGTTCCAAGTGTCCATACCAGGCTGTATGAAGCAGACAGATAATGAGGAATTGTGGTAATTCAGAGAGCAAATGGGCCCATAGTGTGCAGAGGGTTATATTTTAATGTGTGGGACCCTGTCATGAATGGGTATAGCAGCAAACCACCTCAATGGGTTCCATTCTTGTCAGCTAAAATCAAACTGCAACAGGAACACAGACACTGGGAATTTGAGGAGTGGAAAAAGGTTGCCTGGTGTGATTAAGTTCCAGTTATTCCATACTGATGGCAAGACCAGAGTATGACAGGAGCATAAGTCACTGAACAGATTGTGTCATGTGTTAACTCCATTTTTTTGTGCCAAATGTTGCATCCCCTGATACCAAATATTTAAGATAAATATTTGGTATCAGGGTTTTTGGTTTCATCTGACCTGGCCCACTTAAACATTTCTGCTGACCTAGTGGATCCCTTTGTGCTCAGTTTCTGTCTGGTAATGCACTATGTCACGAGGTACATATTAGTTCCACATATTATACTACTCTTGGAATGGTTCCAAGGGTGGTTTTCAACACAACTGGGCATCTGTGGCATGGATACCATCAGCATCTTGTGGATTTCACCATGCCCTCAACTTGGAGCAGTTATGATGGCTAAAGGGAAGTGCTACTTGCTATTACATCATACCAAATAAACTGCTCAGTGTAGTTTAAGAAGCTTTTGACAAAAATTTATAACTTTCCATTTTTCTTAAAAATTGTTTATTTTGATTAATATACAAATTTCTGCAAAGCCAGATGAATAATATAAAACTTCTGACTTCGTTATTGTATAAACTTTATTTTTGTATACTTTTTAAATTGCAATATTGTTTAAACCTGCAAGCACACTACTAGTCGCATTATGCTACTACATGCAACACTAAATATATATGGAAATAATGGAGTAGAAAAAAAAAAAAAAAAAAACCTACCTCACTTGTAGTGGACAGCAACGAAGAGTGTGAGAACTCTCAACTAGGAAAAATAGCACGCAAGTAGATGATTTATTCATTTCACACAGCTTGCCTACTTATATGTGGTATACTTTACTATTATCTGTGTATTGCACTGCCAGAGCTACCTTTGGAATGCCTTAGGCTAGGAGGTATTATTTACAAACTGAGGTTAAATCAATATATGTGTACATGCCCACTTGACTTGAAGTTGATTACAGAGTAGTAATAGCACATGATCTGACCGCACCTGGTAAATACCTACATGTACTGATTTTATTTTTGTTATAGCCGAGTACTCAAATAATTATAGGCTAAGAAACCTGGAACTTGGGCTGGACCCCAACACCTAGTGCCTGAGATTAGCCAACTCCAGCCCCAAATGTAGATGGAGGTCCTTAACCAGCCAGTGGCAACAGTCCCTCCAATAATAAGCAGGGTGTGGAGCCAGACAGGTTTCCAATTTGAATTCTGCTTGCTGATGCCTTTTACTAATGAACTGCAATACTTATTAATGTAATTTTTTTAAATTTAATTTAATTAAAAATTTAATTTTTTTTCACTTATTTGAACAGATTAAAACATTAAATCAAAAAAACAAACATCTAACTTATTGTAGCAATAAATGATACCCCATCTATCAGTAACTTTCACTTAACTCTATGTGAATAACATGCAGTAGTGGTACTATTCATACCAAAACTAGATGACTTTCCTTTCATTAGCCGGTGAAATACCACCACTTTGCTTATTGGCAGTTTGAAGTGGTGAAACCCATGTTTAGTCTCTAGAGCAAAGTTTCCGGCATCCCCCCCCCCCCATACTTCTCCTTCAACCCATGCACGGTACTAAGTACTATAGGTTTTGATACGTCAAAAAAAAAAAAAAAACAACAAAAAACTAACAAATACTGTTCAAGGTTCAGGCATAAATGGATGTCAGATGAATTAATGAGGCTCATGGCAGAGAAGAAAAATGCATGGCATGCATATAAATTATCAGGAAACACAGAACCTTACAGCAGATATAAGCTAGTCTGTAATCAAGTCACAAAAGAGGCCAGGCAGATTACAAGAAATCTTTGGCAAAGGATTGTTGTTGTTATTTGGTTTTTAGGAGCATTAGCAACTAAGGCCATATTGCTCCGGGAATATGCAGTGATCATTCCCTGACCTTTCTGCATCCTCCGTATTTGGTGGTGATGGGCTCAAACCCCGGTCTAATCATTTGACAAAGGATGCAAAGAAAAACAGCAAAGAGTTCTTTACTTATGTAAACTGTAAAAGGAAGGGGATGAATCAGATTGGTCCACTTAACGTAGATGGTTTGACTATTGATGATCCTGCTTAAGTAGCTAATAAACCGAGGGAGTATTTGCATCTACATTAACACATGAGGAGTTATTTAAGGAGGGGAATGCCAGAAGTTTATCAAACTCTAACAGGGAGCAAAGTGGAGGAGAAATTGTTGAAGTTAAATATAAAAAGGCACCTGGGGCAGATGGAATCTATCCAGTTATATTGAAGGAGGCAGCGAGGGAAGTTAGCAAACCCTTAGCCATAATTATGAAAGCATCCTTAGGTTCAGGGGAGATCCCCATGGACTGGAGATGTGCAAAGGTATCCCTAATTCACAAAGGGTGAGAGAGGATCACCTACACAATACTGCAGTAATAGTTCAGACACAGCATGGGTTTGTTAAGGGGAAGTCTTGTCTGACCAATTGGATTGGATACTGTGATGTGGTCACAAAGGAACTAGATGCAAAAAATAATTTTGATATCATATAATTGGATTTCAGGAAAGCTTTTGATACTGTTTGCACATGGAAGACTGCTGTACAAATTGGAGCGGAATGGTATTAAGGGCAAGTTGCTGCAATGGATAAATTGATGGTTGAGTGGGAGACAGCAGAGAGTAGTAATAAATGGACACTGCTCTACGTTGACTAATGTTATTAGTGGAGTACCCCAAGGTTCAGTGCTGAGCCCATTGTTGCTTGTGTATTTATCAATGATATTGATGAAGGTATATCAGCCTTAATGTCCAAGTTTGCAGATGATAAAAAGGTTGGCAGGATTGTGTTGACAGTGTTACTGCAAAAGGATCTAGAAAATTTAGGCAGATGGGTTGAAAAGTGGCAACTGAAGTTTAACGTTGACAAATGCAAAGTACTGAATATGGGTAGCAGTAACCCAAGAGAAACGTACCAACTCTGTGGTACTACACTCAGGGAGGTGGAGAATGAAAAAGATCCGGACGTAATTGTTTGTTATTTCATTTTTAGGAGCATTAGCAACTAAGGCCATATTGCTCCGAGGATATGTGGCGGTCATTCCCTGACCTTTCTGCATCATCTGTATTTGGTAGTCACTGGCTCAAACCCCGGTCTAATCAAGAAGCGTGTGCTACTCCTGCCCACCTGGCTACGGAGGCACCTGGACGTAATTGTGCAGTCAGATATGAGGTTCTCTGAGCAGTGCAGACAGGCTGCCAATCAAGGAGGTGATTATCCCTTTGTATAGGGCAATGGTCAGGCCACACCTTGAATACTGCGTACAGGTCTGGAAGCCTCATTTTAGGAAGGATGTAGAGTTGCTAGAATGAGTACAGAGAAGGGCAACATGATTGGTGAGAGGAACAAAGGGGTGTCCTTACAAAGAAAGGCTTGAAGTTCTGCAAGTTGGCACCTGGAGACTAGGCACCTGCAAAGTGATCTGATTGAGGTATCAAGGCGTTGAATGGTTTGAGCAGGCTCAATGCTGACAGGACGCTTCCACTTGCTTAGACTAAGAACCTGAGGGGGGGCATAGATCAAAGTTGAGGAAAGACAGTTGTAAAATAGATGTGCGGACGTTTGTCTTTAGCCAGCGGGTGGTGATTGTTGGAACAGATTTCCATTTGTTGTTGTGGAAGTCGATAGCTTAAATAAATTTAAGGCTGAACTAGATAAACATTTGGAGTGACGGGATGGATGAAATGGGGAAGGTTTTTTTTTTTTTTTTTTTTGGCTGATGCTGTATAAGCTTGCTTTCTTGCATCATATGCCTCAACTAATGCTAATTACATAATAATCACTACTCAAGTAAGCACGTATATTTAGCAAGGCACACAAAGAAAGAGTAACTGATCTTGAACTGGTGATTAAAGCAACAGATATTTTGCTGGCGGGCATGTAATACCCAGTGCCACCAGGAACTCTCCAAGCAAATTATTTCCCCCCACACAGTAATAAAAGGTTATATACCTTTATTTTTTTACTGCATCTATAAAAGCATACTCAGTATTTAACTACCGCTATTAAATTGTAATTGCCACTTGAATAGACATTTGTATTATAAATTGTTTCAGCACTGATCTTAATAGTCTCTAGCATGCCAATAAATTTTTAAAAATTTTTTCTTTCATAGATGGCTGAACCATCAGCTTCGGGAAAACCTTATTTGAAAATATTGTCTTGTGCATTTGCTAACCATGAAGAAATAGTAAAGCATCTTTCAGTTTAAAAAATGTATAAAAACATGTTTTTATGTTGATTTCTCAGTGCTTTTGTAGTTAAATAAACTTTCATGCTAACTATTAGTTGGTGATTATCTAATAATATTTAGCAGAAAATGAATTTAATTTGGCACATCAAGATCAGAATAATGAAAAACAGTACGATGACATAATATGAACACAGCAGTGCTATGCAAAAGTTACAACTTGTATGTTGCATGGTATTTGAGGTTAATGATGCATGTAAACATGGACCTACAACTCAAGTTATATATACTGAAAGTCACTTTATATTTTTCAAAAAGTTGTATACAATTTTATACAGTGTTGCAGAGACACAAGAAATGATTTTTGATTCTTGATAAAAAATCATTTTTTGTGTGCAACCAATATCGCATCCAATTTCCTTATCTGTCATTCTTTCTTGAAAGTTTTCAAATAAATATTATTCCTTCAATAATTTTGATAATCCTTGCATGAACAAAATATATTCCTCCATCACCAGAATGAATTTTAGATGTATGTTCCAACTAAAATCTATGCAGAATTCTGGACAAATTCTGGCGATACATTTATAGTCACTTAAAAAAAAAGAGGGGTGGTCAAAATAGCAATTTTTAAAATTAAAACATTATACCACATTCCATGGAGAGTTGTAAACTAAAATCCACAATGCTGAAGAGGTGCTACAGAAATAAACAGAAGCATACACTCACCCAGGGAAGCAAAGTGACATGGTCTTCTGCTTAAAGTATGGTGTTAACTGTTGCTAGAAACAAGCTAGGACACCCTGTTCCACTTAATCCAGCAGGGGAATGCAGGTATCCACTGAAAAAAAAAAAAAAAAAACCCCTAAAAGAAAGTTTAGAGAGGGCCACTTCTTCAAAGAGACATTGGCCTGGTAGAAGTTCTTGCCCGAAGAAAATATACCCCTACCTCAGAATGAAATGAATTTTTTGCTGTCAGCAAGCCATGACAAACACTTATTTCTGTCATGGCTTGCTAATGGCTAAATAACCATGGATTAACTTTTGGCTGACAATTGCCAAGCCAAACCAAAACGCAATGTAACATCTAAAATTTACACAGCAAGACTACATTAGATTATTAATTTGATAACCAAACGTATACACTTAAAAGACAGAAGAAAAAAATTCATTTAAATTAACAAACAATTAAAATAAGGGTAACCAATAGTAAGGGGGAGGAACAAAAAAAAAGAAATAAAATAAATTGCAAAGTAAAATAAAAAATAGAAAATTTTCAGCAATAAACAGCTGAGTCAAGTGTGGGGAGTTTCCTAGTTAATTTCCAACAGAGTTGTGCCCTACTATAAGCAGGAGATTGCACTACTGCACTTCCCTGGGTGAATGCAGGTTTCTGCTTATTTATTTACGAAAATCTTAAAATTTGTTTTATTTCCAAATTTTGCCCACATTCAAATGGCAGTTGCCACCACCTCAGCATCACTGGCTACAGCTATCCCTTCAACATGATATAATAGTGTTTTAATTTTACAAATCATTTCTAGCACAGTTTTAAATAATAGAAACATTCCATTTCAAATCATTTGTAATCTCTACGGTAATAGCAGTGATAATTCTCAGTATGGTTAAAGATAATCAAGCATATATGCATTTCAGATAATTGCTTTGACAGGATGCATACTACTACTTTAGTGATTGTTGGTCTTATACCTTTGAGTGCAGATTTAATTTAAAGATGAGACATTACTAACATTATGTAATGACCCCCGGCAGCATGCCTTGATGGGTATATTGTATGGTATCTTTATGTACAGTAAAGATTAATTATTATCCACCCTTTGTGCCTGAGAAAAAAAGTATCAATTACATAAATTATGGAAAGGAAGCTAAAGGAAAATAATTTTTATAGCTGGCAGGCAGTTTTAATGTCCAAATTATCCAAAGTTCTATATAAAGATGTCACAATTCTAGGCATCCCTCTAATTTTGACTAAGAAAAATAATAAAAAAAAATAAGATTGAATAAGTAATCCCCCTCCCCAAAAATGAAGAAAATACAGCATCTGCTTTACAGAAATGAAATAGCCAGCTCAAAAAATTTGTTAGCAAAGCTTACCAGGATCTGACAGCAAAATATTTAATATTAACTGCTGTAATGTTAATATATATATAAAACAGCAGTTAACTTTTGTTCTTTTCCATGCAAACAACAATTTTTTTTTTTTTGTGAGCCATGTCCAGTTGTTGCAAGGTCAAATTATAAAATAAGCAAAGCAAAAGGCTCAAGCTAATGGGAGTGCTGTGGTTCAGGGGAGAACTGAGGGGGGCAGTTGCCCTCTGAATCACAGTCTATTAAAATGCACTGTTTGCTTGATGTTTGCGGAGCAGTCGGGTACGGGACATGATGCTGCCAAGGGGGATGTCTTTGTGTGTGCACGATGTAAGGAGTGCAAGGAAATCAGGCGACAACTCAGCGTTGTTATGGGCCTTTATGAGACCTTGAAGGACAGGGTGGATGCCCTCGAAGGAAATAAATTGAGGGGCCCATCAAGCTCTCAGCTGCCCACATCAACGCCAGAGCTTGCACTTGGTCATCAGGCAACACAGGGGCAGACCCCTAGGCAGAATGCGCTGGTCCCACAGGAACTAGTAGTTGTTGGTGACTCTATTGTCAGGGAAACGGGGAACATGCTTTGTAAAAAGGATAGGTGGAATAGGACCAGGGTATGTCTGCCAGGGGCAAAGGTTGATGACGTTGTAGAGCGGATATCATCTTTTAAGGGCACAAAAGGTGATATAGTTGTACACGTTGGCACTAATGATATTAAGAGTAGGAGACCGGCGGAATTACTTAGCAAGTACAGGTCACTGTTGAAAAAAAGCCGTGAATTAGGGTTGAACTTGAAAGTGTCTGCAATTCTGCCCAGACACGATAGGAGGGAGTATATGATGAGAGCCTTGTCGATCAATTCGGCCCTGGAGGGATTGTGCAAGGCTCAAGGGGTAGAATTTTTTTCAGCCTGGACTGTACTTGTTAACAGGAGAGATTGCTTCTACAGGGATGGGATACACTTAAATAGAAAGGGTGCAAGAATTTTTGCTGATGCTGTCGAGGCAGTGTTAGGTGGGTCGGAACACTGCTAGTTGGGGGGATACAAGGACTAATAGATTAACAGTAGCCACTGGCAGAGGTGGAAGTGATTCTTGCACTGCTTCTATTGAAATGAGCAGAAGTCTGAAAAACAAGATGCAGGATATTTCAGAGACTGCTGGTAGTCATTGCGTTACAAGTAAACACATGGGTTGTGTTAGGGTAGCTAAGAATAGAAACAAGTGCATGTATACCTGCGTGTACACCAATGCTAGGAGTTTGGTAAATAAATTTGATGAATTTGAGGTATTGCTCAAAACATCAAAGGCAGATATTGTTGGGATATCAGAGACGTGGTGTCACACAGATATAAGTAATGCGGAACTGGAATTTGGGGAATACAATGTATATAGAAAGGATAGACACGACAGGAGGGGAGGAGGGGTTATGCTATTAATTAAGAAACACATAAAGTCAAAGGAAGTGAAGCCAGTTGACATCGATGGACAGGGCAGTGTCGAGTCAGTTTGGTGTGACATAAGCATAGGGAAATCAAAATTGAGAGTAGGAGTGTGCTATAGGCCTAATGACTCTGATGAGTATAATAATATATTGTACAGGGAAATAGAGTGGGCCAGTAAATCAGAGAGTCTTATAATGGGGGATTTTAATTTCCCAGATATTGACTGGAATTTGTGGGTTGGTCACTCGCACACTAGCAAGGCTTTTGTGGATTTATTGGATGATTGTTTTCTACATCAGCATGTTCGTGAGGCAACAAGAGGGAGCAATACTCTTGATCTGATTATCAGTAGTGATTCTTCATGCATTAAGAACCTGCAGATAAATGAACCACTAGGTGGCAGTGATCACAGTGTGTTGAAGTGGGATTTACTCAAGGAGGTAACTACCATCAGCGGTAAAGGGAAGGGTTTTTGTTTTCGTAAAGGCGACTATGATGGTCTGAGACAGTATTTAAATTCTATACAGTGGGACCAACTGATGATGTTACCAACAGCAAACTCAAAATGGGAAGCATTCAAGGAACTAATCTTGGTGGCTACCAGGCTTTACATACCAACTAAGAAATATTGTTCAAGGTTTAGGCCTAAATGGTTGTCAGATGGACTAATGAGACATGTGGCAGAGAAGAAAAATGCATGGGATACATACAAATTAATGGGTGACGTGGAAGCCTATGATAGATATAAGTTGGTCTGTAACCAAGTCACAAAGGAGATTAGGCAGGCAAAGGCAGACTACGAAAAATCCTTGGCAAAGGATGCAAAGAAAAACAGAAAGGAGTTCTTTACATACTTGAACTCGAGAAGGAAAGGGATGAATCAGATTGGTCCACTGGATATTGATGGTTCAACAGTTGAGGATCCTGCTCAGGTGGCTAACAATCTAAACGAGTATTTTGCATCTACATTCACGCATGAGGAGTTATTCAGGAAGGAGAATGATGTAGGTAAAGTAAACATTGGCAGTGAGCTGGATGATTTTGTAATAACTGAGAGGAAAGTGGAGGAGAGATTGTTGAGGATAAACATAAAAAGGGCACCTGGGGTGGATGGGATCTATCCAGTTATATTAAAGGAGGCAGCAAAGGAAGTATGCAAACCCCTAGCCATAATTATGAGAGCTTCTTTGGACTCAGGGGAGGTACCCATAGACTGGAGATGTGCAAATGTAACCCCAATTCACAAAGGAGGATCAAAGGCTGACACAAGTAATTATAGACCTGTTAGTTTAACTTCTGTTCCAGGTAAATTAATGGAGGCACTGGTTAAAGAAGCACTGCAGGATCATCTAGACAAGAATTCAGTTATAGCTCAGACGCAGCATGGTTTTGTTAAGGGCAGGTCTTGCCTGACCAATTTGATTGGATACTATGATGTAGTCACAAAAGAACTGGATGCAGGGAATAACTTTGATATTATATATTTGGATCTTAGAAAGGCTTTTGATACTGTTGCACATGGAAGACTGCTGCACAAATTGGAGCAATGTGGCATTGGAGGCAAATTGCTGCTATGGATAAGGGGATGGTTGAGTGGCAGAAGACAGAGAGTGGTAATCAATGGACACTGCTCAACGTGGACTAATGTTATTAGTGGAGTTCCTCAAGGTTCAGTGTTGGGTCCATTGTTGTTTTCGGTGTTTATGAATGATATTGATGATGGGATATCAAGTTTAATGTCTAAGTTTGCAGATGATACAAAGGTTGGCAGGGTCGTTAAGGACACTACTGACGCTATGCTGCTGCAACAGGATCTGGAAAGGTTGAACAGATGGGCTGAGAGGTGGCAAATGAAGTTTAACATTGACAAATGTAAAGTACTACATATGGGTAACAGTAACCCCAGAGCAATGTATCAACTCTGCGGTACTACACTGACAGTGGTGGAGAATGAAAAGGACCTGGGGGTAATTGTGCAGGCAGATATGAAGTTCTCTGAGCAGTGCAGACGAGCTGCAAGAGTAGCTCATGGTGTTTTGTCAATGATATACAGGAATTTTTCTAGCAGGGATAAGGAGGTGATTATTCCCTTGTATAAGGCAATGGTTAGGCCACATCTTGAGTACTGTATACAGGTCTGGAGGCCTCATTTCAAGAAGGATGTAGAGCTGCTGGAACGGGTACAGAGAAGGGCAACAAGATTAGTAAATGGAACAAAGGGTTGCTCTTACGAAGAAAGGCTTAAGTTTTGCAAATTACAGAGTCTGGAGACTAGGCACTGGCGAGGTGATCTGATAGAGGTGTATAAGGCTTTGAATGGTTTGAGCATGCTCAATGCCAATGGGATTCTTCATCTTTCTCAGAATAATCACCTCAGAGGGCATAAATTCAAATTGAGGAAGGACGGATGTCGGATAGATGTGCGGAAATTTGCCTTTGGCCAGCGGGTGGTTGGTTGGTGGAACCGACTTCCATCACTTGTTGTTGAAGTTGATAGCCTAAACAAATTTAAAGCTCAACTGGACAGGTATTTCGAACGAACGGAGGGGTGAAATGGGAGAGGGTTTTTTTTTTTTTTTTTTTGGCTGATGCTGAATAAGCTTGCTTTCTTGCATCATATGCCTCTACTAATGCTAATGCTAATGCTAATAAAAATGTCATTTATGGCCACAAGACACATTGTTTTAATTTATTTTTTCATTTGATAAGTGGTGAAGTTGCATGGAGTAATACACAGTAATTATATATAACTTAAGTAAAATGGCATAATTACAATGCGAGATAATGACCTCTCTAGGCCACCCCCTTGAAATGTCTACGATAATCCTATGAGGAAGGAATATCACAGCCAGATCGACAGTATGTTCTGTCACTAACCGAAAATCATTTACTGCAACATCTTTTCTATTTACTGTAGCTGGGAGATAAATATAAGTATGATATGGTGCTACACACATTTGCACAGAAAAGGTGGAGTTGGGCCATACCATTTTGTCAGAGAACCATCATGAATGCTTTGGGGGTATAAATATTTTTATAAATTTTTGCCTTGTTACATAAGAGATTGTTCCTTATTATAGTTCTTCCATAGATTGTAATAAAGGAAATGTAAAAAGTATTTAAATAAAGCAGCCTAATCTATTAATTTCAGTAAAATCGCATTCGTGTTCTCCAAGGCTACATACTTGAAATATCTATATGAAACAATGCACAGCGAGAAATGTATACTACCTTACAGATCTCAAACAAATAAACAACATGTGACATATGAAACTGAAAACACTAAGGCAACTACACAACTACACCATCACAGCAGTTAATATAAAACTATTTTCTAATAGAAAAATACTGCTCATATAGACATTGCTATAAAATATCAATGGCAAGCTTTGTATGTTACAGTGATCAGATTTTCACTATATGTAAAAATAAATGTTTCTCTTGTAATATGCAGTTTTTAGAAATATTGATTTCCAGTTACCTGATTTTCTTAGGGAATTCTATGGGGAGGGAATATCACAACTAGATTGATGGTATGTTCTGCCATTTTAACTGAAAATCACTCACTGCACCATCCTTTCTATTTACTGTTGCTGGTAGATAAACATAAGCATGATATGGTACTACACACATTAGATTGGTTGTGATCATTTTCACAGGAAGGGTGGAGTTGGCCCATACCATTTAGTCTGTTTTATTTGTTTGTTATTTGGAGCATTAGCAACTAAGGCCATATTGATCTGGGGCTATGCGGTGGTCATTCCCTGACCTTTCCGCGTCCTCCGTATTTGGTGGTCACGGGCTCGAACCCCGGTCTAATCAAGAAGCGTGTGCTACGAACTGCTGCTCCTGCCCACCTGGCTACGGAGGCACCGCCATTTAGTCAAAGATTTTAGATTTTTGCTGTATATTATGACAGAAATTAAAAACATATTTTACCTAATAAAATTTTAATATTTTATTGTAAAATATGTGACTATACATTAAGACAAAACAATAATTCAATTTAAAATTCAGCATTATACACATGATACAGTCTGATGATCATTTCTAGTCATTTACTTCTTACAAACACCCACAATGTCACAGCATATAAAAAAGGATGGGACCGTAAACAATTACAAGTCACATCTTCATATATAAGATATGCATTATGAAAGCTTTCTACATTGGCATCGGTATAGTGGCAATTTCCACTTCTCATTTTTTTGAGCAAAATGAGGCTAGGATATACAACAACTCCTGCGGCACTGTGAGGTGAGAGAGTCACAAGGATGATGTAAATGTTTGGACTTTTTTAATGATTTGTCGTGTGAAGTTCGAATATGAGGCCTGGATTTGTAAGTAGTCATAGAATATGATTTCAGACAGGACTTCAGTGCTGGTGGTAGAGGAAGTTGCTCAATACTGTACACTGTTGTCCTGGCCACAATTGCTCTGCAACACAGTTCCTGCAAGGACAGAACTGAAACAAATAAGACAGAATTAGCATCATTTGATTACATATCCAGGTGTTATTTCAAGATGTCACTAAATCATCAATTAATATTGCATATTTTTTCACTAAATTCAGTAGTAAGTCAAGTGTCTCCAATCTGGAACTCTGGAATGGTTTGTGAACCTACAGAACACAAGCCAGATGATACTTGGACAGTGAATTGTGTATGTATTAACAACCTTTGATACTTCGCTAGATTTCTGAAGGCAAATACTATAATGAACTCTGTTTTAAAAAACATATATTATTAACTAATGTAAATGTAGAAAGATTATGCATTATTCCAACAAAGCTGCTGTTGGAAAATTTCCAGTGCATCACTTATGTGCACCATCTGTTAATTCTCTTGGTTTTGATTTTATGCCGAGACCATTTGTGCCAAATACAGCCACTCCCAGATTAACGTAAGGGTTGCATTCCACAGAACTATACATAAGTCAGATTTTCCCCCAATGCTCGTGCAGCACTCGCAACTGTGCTCATTGAATTGATTGAATCAAAAAAGAAATGTTCGACAAACATGTAGAATTAGATAAATACAATAAATAGAATTATTTATTGTATTTGTTCCAATTTTTTTTTAACTCTTGCGCAGGAAAAATTACAAAAGCATGCAATTTAAAAAATTATAAAATTAAAAAAAGAGAGAGGAGATGGGCATAACATCAGTAAGGTTTACCTCTCGAGCATAGTTTCCGGAACTGACATCTTCAGCTGATAAGTACGCTGCTGCGGAGATTTAGAAGGGGTTGGCTGCTCAACCTTACAAAAGAACATTAATGGATGACTGGACAGTGCCTTTTTTTCTTTTCGTCGTAGATTCTTTGTAGAAAGCAAGCATATCATTCACCCCTCTTAACTTTTAAGAATCGTTCGCTGTCAGGATCCATCTTCTTAAACCTCACCATTGCCGATGCAATTTCACGAAATGCCAGTGCCATCTCTCTCTGGTGATGAAGCATCTCGGCTCCTCATTTGGTTCATCTTGAGCTTTGTCAGCATTTTTTTCCTTTCACTATCACTGCCTGCAAGTCAATAAGTTCTTTGTTAGATAATTCCTTTTCTTCTTCCTCTATTAACTCCTCGTCTTTGGCATCAACCTCCAAATGAAGTAGCTCTGCAACCTTTACAATCTTATCTGTAACCTCTTCATATGATTCATCTTTGAAGCCTTTTAAGTGCAATGGGCATATTTTCTTCCATATGCCATTTAAACAACTTTTAGTAATTTCTGCCCAGGCCTTATTAAGGTTTAAGATGGCATGGTAAATATTGTAAGATTTCCAAAAGTCTCTTAATGTAAAATTTTCCTCACCATCTACTGCAGACAATGCCTGAGAAAATGTGTGTAAATAGTATGCTTTAAAATAACACCCTGATCCACAGGTTGGATGAGTGAAGTCATGTTTAGTGGTAGAAATACGACACGTTCAAATTGAAATCATCTAGATGCATAGGATGTCCAGGGGAATTTATCTAATAGAATGCAAAATCTTGAAAGGAACGTCATTGTCTTTACAATATTTTTCAACCTCTGGTACGAAGCAGCATTTAAACCAATCCTCAAAGAGAGATACTGTTATCTTGGCAATATTAAAAATTTGCTGTGTTGAATAGCCACCTCGATCGATAATTTTTTCCAACACATCACAAAATTTCTCTGCAGCTGCAAAATCGGCACTGGCAACTTCACCGCATACTTTAACGTTGTGGAAACCAGCACGATGCTTGAACCTATTAAACCACCCTTGCTTGCCACAAACTTGGGTTGGAGTTCGTTGTACTTATCATTAATATCTTTTTAAATACTTGTTGCTTTTGCTTGAATGGTCATTAGATTCAGGGGCACTCGCTTCTGAATCTGATTTTCCATCCATATTATTAAAAGCTGTTCCATCTTCAATATATAGCACACCTGAACACTATTGATCTTAAATGTGTTGATCCTTAGACATGTTCTTTTATATGCACACTGTCCTTTAAAATAGTATTCACTGTTGAAGCAGTGAGACCTAATTCCCTTGCAACAGATGACAAACTTTGTTGTGCTTCGTACTTCTTAATCATTTTCATCTTCATTTCTAAATCAATTTTGTTTCGTTTCATTTCCTATCACTGCCAGCACTTGCACTTTCAGTTGGCCCCTTTCCCTTCATCATGGTAATACATAAATAGGAATGAAAAGAAGTTTCTGAAAATTAGTTTTTTATATGATTGAAGATTTCAGTGAAGTGGAACTCGTTTCACCATAATACTGTAACGCAAAAACCCACAGAATTCCAGTTATCGGGATTATCACAAATGCAATAAGATCGAGTTTACTACCTGTTTATAACAGATTACACTAACAGAAAAGCCAAATAAACCGGAAAGTGCAAATTGTTTTTAATGTTTTTTGGCCGTGACCCCCAGAAACAAAAATGTGCTTTAGAAAAATATCACAAAGGTGTTCAAAACTGATTCTTATAATGAAACATATTAGAAATCTCTACTGCAATAATAATAATACAAATGGATACATTGCAACATTGCTCTTCATGGCCACAAGACCAGGGGTTCACAGTAATAGTAGAATATGCAAGAAAAAAATTAATAAATTAAACAAGAAAATACATATGTGGACGAATAAAAGTAAATACAGCTCAACACTAAGTGTAATACAATTATATACATCACAATGTACAGAGAATATATAGGTAGGAAACTGAAAGGTTAGTAGGCCATCTTCATGTCATATTGCTGGCTTGCGGCATTAAAGCACACTTCGAGGGGAAGGATCAGAGGCAGGGAAGTACAATTTAAGGATGCAGCATCTGTATTCCCTCTCACAAGAAAACTTATTAAGGTCAGCATCCAAAGACTGGGCACATGAAAGTAGCTGAAATGGCAGAAACCTATAGGATAGGTGGAGATGGCTGAGATGTGGGCACAGAGTTGGAGTCACTCTGAGGGAAGGCTGAGAGACTCTCCAAGAGCACAGGTCCCAGAATGATGGTGCCAAAATCTTGCCAGTGATAATTTTTACTGTTGTGGTAAGGCATTTCACCTCAATCAGCGTGGGAAGCTTGTGAAGTTTTACCAAACTGTCCATTTCAGTTGTCCTTAACTATGGAGGAAGTTTGTTTGTTTGACTCATTTTAAGAGCCAAAACTCAGTAGAAAAGTGTAGTCGAATTGTGCTAGGGGCAGAAGATGCCCACACCTCTGCAGCATATAGAAGCGTAGAGTATACTGTGGTTTTTATATATCTTCTGGTAGTCGTTACTTCATTAATATAATGCAAATGCTGTTTGGCCATCCATCGGAGTCGAGCTGCCTGGGTGAGCAGCTTTTCTGTGTGGTTACCAAAGCAGAGCTTAGGATCAAAAACAACCCCGAGATCAGTATGTTTATTGACAATGGATATAGGAAGGTGTTTTCTTTAATGATAACATCAAATTCAGACTTTTCTGGATTTATTTTTAATCCGAATTGGTTGAGGTAGTTTGCAAATTCCAGGAGTATATTGTTAATTGATGCTGTTATCATGAGATCAGTGTGAGGAGTTTCATACCATCAGCATAACAGAGTAACATGCCTGGACTCAACAAACGGAGAGATAAGCAAAGTAAACAAGAGCCCAGATAAGACACTACCCTGTGGCACATCTGAAGAGACACATCGCTCGTTTGACCGTGGATAGTAAGCCGGATTATCCTATTTGAAGGAGTGAAGTGAGGAACTGTAGAGTGTCTCCCTTGATTTGATAATGGTCTTAAAGTAGCTTCAACATTGCAGGAATGTTTATTGAGTCAAAAGCTGCTTCGAGGTCTACATAGGTGACTGCAACTAAGAGATTAGTTACAGTGGATCTATGAGGAAGGGAGTAGTGGATTTAATGAAGCTGATTTGGAAGAAGTTTAGTTAGAATGGGGGAAAGTACCTTCTCTAGAAGACTTGAGGCATTGGAGATTGACCGGTAATGCTTAAGAGTAGGAGAATCTTGGGTATAGGCTTCACAAGGTAGATGTTCCATTGCTGGGGAAAATAATGACAAAATAGCATTAAAAATAGTTAGAAGGGGACCCAAAATGTATGGGCTGACATTTAATAATGAATTGAGGTATTCCATCTGCACCTGCCTTGGCAGAAGCCAGTGTAGAATTTATGGCAGCAATAAGCTGTTCCCTGGAGATTGATACTGCAGACAGTGTGTCAGGCAAGATTCCAGTTGTTGTCTGAAGATCAGCACATTGTTCCGAGTTCGAGGCAAATCTAGATATAAAGTCTAGCCACTGGTCAGGTTCACGATTTAGGGGGAAATCAGAAGGCTGCTCAAAGTAGGGAGTTTTTTCCTCTACAAAAAGGGTAGTGTCCATATAATTCTTAATTGCTTAAGATTTCAGCTTGTTGAAGGTTGCATGGGCTCTAGAGTAAGCTATCCTGTCTTGAACACTTTGCAACTGCTTCCCCATTTTGTACAGTTGCTGTTTTAATCTGAAGCTCATATTAAGATGGGGAGTCCACCATGCTCTGGACTGAGGTATAATAGAAATTCTCTTTGATGCTGCAAATGTCGCAATCGTCTTAAGCCAATTAGTAAGAAAATTCACTGCAATTTCAAGATCAGTTTTCTAGGACTGACCATGGGATGGCAGAGACAGTCTCAACACATTTAGCAATGCTCAAAAATCTGGGACTAACTATTACTCTGGTATTAGTTGAATTCACAACATTGAAGTTTGGAGCAGGTATGTGTAAAAGAACAATAATTGGCTCGTGCTCCAAATTAAAATAAGTCTCTGGCAGGTAATCAGGTGTGCAAGGAAAGGAGGCAAGGATGAGATCTAGTCGGTTATTACCTCTGGTCGGGAGGTCGTTGATCATTTGTAACTCTGTACAAGATAGGTTTGATAGGAGGTTAGCTAGCTGGAGAGGAAGATTAAAGTCTCCACAGACAAAGTGCAAGGCTGAAGGATGAAGCTGGTTAATGATCCAGTTTGATAGTTCATTGATGGCATCATATGAAGGTGCTGGGGGTGTATATATATATAGGAATTACATCTATGAGGACGCCATGGTAGCTGAGAGTAACAGCAAGAGCTTCCATATGCTGGCGTTTGGCTAGAAACTTGATGAACAAGTGAGGCCTGTGAGCTCTTGAAGGAAATGGCAATGCCTCCTCTTTGGCCACCTCTAGAAGTAAATGCTGATTTATACCTAGCTGGAGTACAAGATAAAAAATTCTTAGTCTTTATCAAGCCAGGTTAATGATAACGTAATGGTCTTTATCAAACCAGGTTAATGATATGATAACGATGAAAGTGTAGTGCAATTTCCATTATAAATATGACCTTTTAGAGAGATTAATAGCTTAGTAATATAGTGAAATTTAACTTTCAAGGACTTGGAACGAATTACAAAAAAAAAAAAAAAAAAAAAAAAAAAAAAAAACGTTATTGGGTTCACATTACGTTATTTTCACAATACCTCCATTTATCCCTACAGATACAAAACACATCTCCATATTTTTTTCAGTTTGTACCAGCAGGCAAAAACTTACGTAAAGTCGAATCTGCGTTAAGTGGTTCCTGTATTTCTTTTAAATTCATGATAACTTCTGTTCCTGGAAAATTAATGGAGGCACTGCAGGATCATCTAGACAAGACTTCAGTTATAGCTCAGACACAGCATGGTTTTGTTAAGGGGAAGTCTTGCCTGACCAATTTGATTGGATACTATGATGCAGTCACAAAAGAACTGGATGCAGGGAATAACTTTGATATTATATACTTGGATCTTAGAAAGGCTTTTGATACTGTTGCACATGAAAGACTGCTGCACAAATTGGGGCAGTGTGGCATTGGAGGCAAATTGCTGCTATGGATAAAGGGGTGGTTGAGGGGGAGAAGACAGAGTGGTAATCAATGGACACTGCTCATCGTGGACTAATGTTATTAGTGGAGTCCCTCAGGGTTCAGTATTGGGTCCATTATTGTTTTCTGTATTTATAAATGATATTGATGATGGTATATCAAGCTTAATGTCCAAGTTTGCAGACGATACGAAGGTTGGCAGGGTTGTCAAGGACACTACTGACACTATGCTACTGCAACAGGATCTGGAAAGGTTGAGCAGATGGGCTGAGAGGTGGCAAATGAAGTTTAACATTGACAAATGTAAAGTACTACACATGGGAAACAGCAACCCCAGAGCAACGTATCAACTCTGTGGTACTATACTGACAGTGGTAGAGAATGAAAGGGACCTGGGGGTGGTTGTGCAGGCAGATATGAAGTTTTCTGAGCAGTGCAGACGGGCTGCAAGAGTAGCTCATGGTGTATTGTCGATGATATATAGGAATTTTTCTAGCAGGGATATGGAGGTGATTATTCCCTTGTATAAGGCAATGGTCAGACTGCACCTAACAGGTGTGGAGGCCTCATTTCAAGAAGGATGTAGAGATACTGGAACGAGTACAGAGAAGGGCAACAAGATTAGTGAATGGAACAAAGGGGTGCTCTTACGAAGAAAGGCTTACGTTTTGCAAATTACAGTGTCTGGAGACTAGGCACCAGCGAGGTGATCTGATAGAAGTGTAGAAAGCCTTGAATGGTTTAAGCATGCTCAATGCTGATGGGATTCTTCCTCTTGCTCAGAATAATCACCTGAGAGGGCATAAATTGAAATTGAGGAAAGACAGATGTAGGATAGACGTGAGGAAATTTGCCTTTAGCCAGCGGGTGGTTGGTTGCTGGAATAGACTTCCATCCCTTGTCGTGGAAGTTGATAGCCTTAAACTTATTTAGGCTCAGCTGGACAGGTATTTTGAACAGAGGGGTGAAGTGGAAGTGGTTATTTTTTATTTATTTATTTATTTTATTATTTTTTTTTTTTGGCTGATGCTGCATAAGCTTGCTTTCTTGCATCAAATGCCTCTACTAATGCTAATGCTAAAAGAGTCAAATTTAATATAAGGTTTTATGTTACAATTTTACAATTGCCTAAATGGGCTGCTTTTGTAGCCCATCATCTGTTCCAGTCTGGAAGAAAAAAATAATAAAATAAATAATAAAAAATAAAAATAAATGAAATGCTCTCTGGTCCCATCCCCAGTTTATAGACAAAAATAACCTCCCTCCCCACCCACCACAGTCAATGGCAAGTGCTTATAGTAAATCAGAAAAGCTTCCTATAAGAGGATAATGTGACAAATATCTGCTAGAAAGTTCAATTACATTTTTATTGGAATAAAAAATAATACATGTAGTCATACTACCACATTAATAGTCAATATTAAATTCAAAAGAATATGTACATTTCAGTAAATAAATAAAGCAGTTCTTGCTTTACGAGTTCTCAGGTTGAGTTTTTTTTTTTTTTCAAGTATCAACAAAATTGAAAATATGAACATTAATTGCAATAAATATATGCTAAACATTCATAAATATGGCATTTCAAACCATGCACATAGCTATGCAATACTGTACTACTCTACTGTATACAATACACTACTACAGCAAAGATAAGATCGTACAAAACGAAACAGAAGCAGCCATTAATACTGCTAACTAATTGCAGCTTGAGATTTCTAAAACTGACACCAACCTTCTTTAAGCGGCAAAATGCATAGCTCAGGAAAAAGAAGATTTAATAGCTGAAATTCCTGTTCGTTCTTTCACTCTCAAGGGTCTGCTTGATTTTAAAGGCCATGTTTTCATTTCTTCGGACAATAATAAACATTCAATAAACCACAAATTCCCACTTTACAAGCGCGCGCTAGGAACGAATTAACTCAAAGTCGGGAACTACCTGTACTGTGATCGCTACATACAGTCAGAGGAGAAGCACAGAAACAGTTCTTATATCTGTCTGGTTCTCCTTTGACTTACGTGCATAAAGTTTTTTAATTATAATTAAAATGTAATAGAACTGTCTAAGAAATTTGCCACAATACTTTTTAGAAGTAGCTTTTCTTATTTGTCATATACACTCAATGTTGGGAGGTGAGGTTTACCTGATGAACCAAGGTTCAGAAGGGATTTGAAAATAAAACATTTGATGTTTAAGACTAAACACATGATGGGAAGACCTTCTCACTGCATTAAAAGCAGTTGATTAGGCAAATTTTCAATTTAAAAATCATAAAATTCATAAAAAAATATATAACAAAAGATTTCTGCAGAAAATCTCCCAAAATCAAGAATTAGCGAATTAACAGCTGGCTTATGCTAAACAAAATCCCTATACATACATGTGTATATATATACAGCTGCTGTAGTAGTAAACTGTAAGTTATATACAATCACTGGAAACTTTTGTTATAGCTTTCTGACTTTCTGAAGTGTATGTCTCTCTCAGTGGGTGCTTCTGCCACAACTGACAACTTGTCCTGGAACATTTCTCAAAAATTAATAAGCAATTAATGTGTCATGTGATGTAACAGGAAAAAATTACATATTCAACAATGAAATGTAACAAATTGTTTTAAAAGTATTTTCTTCATTCATACATTTTTATTTTTTTTAACTCTTGGGAACAAATCATCCTTTCTCCAGTGCAGAAGTGCACAACTCCACAAGTTTTCTAGGACTGCAGGACAATTAAGGAGTATACAAGAATTTCCCCCACCCAGCTTTTTGTTATTTAAGACCACTGATGAAGAATTTGAGAAATAACGTATGACACTTTAATATATTAAATCTAAATTAAATTTTAACTTTTCTAAATTAAATCGGGAGTCTTTCCTATGTTGTTATACCTGCATGCTCTTCGTATATCTTATGTTTTTAATACAAGAAATCTGACCTGCACATGTACAATACTGCATTAATATTTAAAAGAAATTTTATAAAATACTTATGAAAGCATGAGTGATTTATAAAATTTTTTGAAATTCAAACGCAATGAAGGCTAAAATAATTAAACTTGTAATTTCTGTGCACATCACCTTTCACATATATATTTTATATAAATGAATAACGTACGACATACTTATCAAAACACAAAATGCTAGATGTTTCCTCACTTCCTACGTGACACTAGAACATTTTCTGTATTTTGAAACCAAGCCCTGTTTTATTATGACTCAATTCTTTTAATTTCTGAAATTAATACTTGCTTTTGCCCCTTGATATTGTATGTGAAATAATTCAACAGTAATTTCACTTATTTTCAAAACCACACACAAATAAGAAAGAATTTTTAATCCTAAAGTAGACGACTGACATTCACCATGTTTGGGAGGGGCAATACTCAGAAAATAAGGTGAGCTGCAAGTTCCTGTATTTTTTTCCAAGGGGTGAATTAACCTGAAACATCTTAAAAATACTAGATATGTAAACAAGGGCAAGAATGAATCACAAAACAGAGAAACTGCTACTGTCTAATAAACTAAATGAAAAAAAAAAAAAAACCAAAACCCAATGTAATGGGTTACAATAAGCATGCAATCATTATGAGCAATATAAGCGGTTATCTGAAAAACAAACTCATTTATTAAAGAGGTCAGCTGGTGCACCATATGTTTCTTAATATTATAATGGCTAAATGATGTAAGCAAGCAAACTTTTCTGTATCTGCCAAAAAAATAAGGTGGGGGGGGACAATCACTCATACCATTGCCATCACAAAAAAGTGACCATCCAATTGCACTTTGAACTAACAAAGAACTTCCCTCATTACCAATCCAATACAATGTCCAAAGGTAAACTTCATAAGATCCTGACTTATGCCCCTAGGTTTTTTTTTCTCTCCAACCAGTGAAAATATACCTCCCTCACTTTGGGTTCTGATTTAACTCAATCAGATCCTCTATGATGTTTATTTGTCAAGCTTTGCAAGTCTGCATGTTTTTAATTTAATAACACACACACACTGTATTTTTTTTTTGTTTTAAATTTTTAATTATGTAGCTGGCTTTTAAAAGTTCTTGTTAACTTCTTGTTACACATAACCTTTTAGTATTACATATGTTATATGTAATAACAAATATTACATATACTAAATGTAATACTAAAAGCCAGTGTCCTGTACATTAAATAACACAACCTGACTAAAATCTAGAGAAAAGTACTTTAAATAAACCTAGAAAAGGCACACAATTTCAGCAAATCCTCAGTTTTACCAACCTTGATTATCAAACTTCAAATTTAACAGACAAAATAATTTGACCATGTGTATTCTGAGCTCATGAGACAGGAAAAGCTGGGAACTTGAGTCACGTAATTGCCAGTAAGAATCCTAGTCTGTTTGGATATGCTCACTATCACACCGTTAAGTTCTAGTCTTCTTTCTTTATTAAAACTTCACTTAGTATATTATCATAGCCTGAGTGTTGTGCAGAAACTAAAGTTATGTGGTGTGTCTACTTACTACCTATGAGGAATATGGTGTACAAACTGTCAGATACTATAAATAGCAAGGCTAAACTTAAGGAGTATTTATGAAGATTCGCTAGTATCTCAACTTTAGCTTCTTAGCTCCAACTCTGAATAAGTTTTTCAGACACTACTATACAGTAGTAGCAGTAATGGACCCCCCTTCCCATTAGTCAGTAAAATCAAGGGTTTACAGTACTGCAGGAAAATCAGATTAAGTAAAATTAGAAACAACCAATAGGATGCACAGAATCTGAGTGAAATCAGGATGCCTTGGAAAAGTTCCCCTTCTCAAATTGCCAGAGCAACACACCCAATGAAACATGGAATTTGTGGACTAACTTCTAGATTAGTTTTTTTTTTTTTTTTGAATGGTGGTAGTTATGCTAGCAAGTCAGTGCATAACTTCTGCATTTTGGCATCAACACTTCAAATTTCTACATTGCATTCCTATAATATGAAAAAGTGGTGATAAACATTGAAGTTTTATTCAGATTGTACATCAATAACAGACATGAGGTTAAATATGAAACTTGACACTATCATTTATAAATGGTTTTTAAAGTCCTGGATAATTTCCCAATCCAAAATGTATTGCAGATCAGCAGATTTTCTAAAATTTCTACCAACTGACCAATAAAACATTAGAAATAATTTTTCATGACAATTTTCTTAGTTATTAATTTATTGGCATTTTAAAATAAATCAACACAAATT
Source organism: Mastigoproctus giganteus (assembly GCF_048544385.1). Taxonomy (NCBI): domain Eukaryota; kingdom Metazoa; phylum Arthropoda; class Arachnida; order Uropygi; family Thelyphonidae; genus Mastigoproctus; species Mastigoproctus giganteus. The sequence continues at coordinate 10,544,287 of NC_143578.1, read as the reverse complement.
ATGCTTTTTAAATATTAATTAGTATGATAATTTTCTACGTGGTCCGCCTAGCCACTTTATTAAGACCATGAGGTAATAGAATGTTATGAGACCACCCTTAAAACAGCATTCATAGACCAACCTTGGCTTACACAATTGCTCTGACAATATGGCAAGGAGTCAAGGTGTTGAAAAGTGACAAAAGGAATACTGGACCATTCATGTAACAAAACTGTTCCCAATTCCTGGAGTGGCTTAGGCAAAGGATTGTACTGAAAGATATGCTTTTCCAGTTCATCCCACATGCAAAATGGATTGAGATCCTGAAATTGAACTAGTCAGGGTAGATACTTGAATTTCTTTCTCAAACCACACTTTCATTTACACATTTAGCATGGTGGATAGTTGCATTGTCATCTTGAAAGTGTCCCTGTCCATAGGGATAAATGTGCAATGTTCTCAGCTGTATCTGATCTGTAATGATGATTAGATACACTTTTTTATTCACTATACCCTTAAGTATGGTCAGGTAACCAAAAGCATGCAAAAACAAAACAACACACACCTCTGCTACAGCAGGCGTAACCCTTAGCCTCTATGAGTCTAATCTCCATGAAAACTCTCCACCAGTATTTTGTAAATGCCTTCCGATATTTTTCACCATTTGGCTTTCAAAGTGGTAACCAGTTCAGTGCTGTTTTTTGAGCTGTCTCTCCTTAAATGCAATCAACAATTCCAATTAATCCCAGAGGTTCTCTACAGGAGTGAGGTCGGGACTTTGAACTGTCCAGTCTCAATCGTTTCACCTTGGGCCTGTGCTGCAACAACTTTGAGCTGCATTCCAAGTGGACGATCCTTCGCAGGGCCCTCCCATCACATTTATTACCTTCAGAGGTTTCCCAGTTTGTTTCATGACTGTTTTAGTACCAGTCCAATTCCATTTTGCAGATCACATCGCTAATCATCAATCTAGGGCTCTTCAGTGCCACTGAAACTCCATTACCTCTATTGATCACAGTATTTTGCATTCACAACCATACTACTGTCTCCTCAAAGGCCTACAAGTATATTCACAGTTGTGTTTGACATATGATACACATGTAGGACGTGACCAAATATCAACAGGGGTTGCCTGAATACAAATGGTAGGGTAGATAGTTAAAGGCATTTTTTTAATGCAGGAAAGTATGAATGAATTTTATATTATAAACTTCACTGTTATTAATGAAATTTAATGAGACATGACCACTACTCTTACTAATATTAACTTTTTACATAATACAGGGAAAAAAAAAAAAATTAGAAAAATTTAAATAAAAACTTATACTGTTATAGTAATAAAAGGATTTTAATTAGTACTCTAAGCTGGCAGAAAAAGCTAAGCAGGGCTATGATACACTAAAGTCAGACAAATGGTACAGACAGGTCAAGGTTATTCGTATTCGCTAACTTCTCTACATCACACTGGAGCTATAATGTCACCTTTTCTCATCAACAAACTGTTAGTCTAAGAAATGTAATGCTTACTTTCAGCAGTCAGTAAACAAATTATGTGGGGGGAGGCAGCTACAGTATGGAGAAAAACAAAAGGCAGCTCAAGATCACTCACTTGGCTCCCCAGCCTATATTAATGACATGGAAAAGAAGCCTCTGTTGTGAGTGACCTTGAGCTGCCAATACCTTTTCTCATTGATATAGTGAATGCTGTTCAGTTTGCCTACAAAATTTTTCCTCACTATAACCATAATGGCTGCCATTTTCTGGTGCATCATAGCTCTGTTCAGAATTTCCTCCTCTCAATCTCCAATTTTGTTATCCCACTGATGACAATCACTATCAAAAACATCTGGTAGTAGCATTTTTCAGATATCTTGGCATCACACACTACTTATCCTTAATTTCAAGCCTTTCATTACTAACAGCTAAAAGTATAGTGTTTCATTACCACAATTCTCCTTTTTGCTGGCACAAATACCTGAAACATTAATGGATATAATAGCTTACATGTAGCTACTGGACTAATAAAATACTTTTAACTACTTGGCATAAGTGTATTTACATTTTACTTTTTGTGTTATGCCTTTGAAGTTGAAGATAGCATTCCACTTGCAGAGACATTAACTTGCAAGAATTAAAGAATTTCCTTTTAATCATTTTAAAGCTGTCAGCTTAGACACTGTCAAATACATACAAAATTTAAAATGTGAAAAACTGAAGATCAATATGTTATGACAGTTCTCTTTTAACATTAATAATGAACTGAGTGTTAAAAAAAAATCTTACCCTTATTGCTTCTCCACAACCTTTCCATTCCGTTCCTGAGTAACGCCATTCGAGAAAGCTCAACAAAGGACTCAGTAATGTTGTAATTACAAAGGGGACTAACTTCAAAGAAAACCATATTGTGCTTTCTTGAATAAACTTCAGCATTCAATTCATTTACTTGTCTCTTAAAAGCCAGATGCAACCTGTTTCCAATCAATATTTTTGGAATCCCAGGGGCATGCTAAAATAAATAAATAAAATCCTTAATATTTAAAAAAAAAAAAAGAAAGGGGGAGGTCTTGAACTATGGACAAAAAAATATGTATATTGAAAATGGTACAAAATGTGAAATCAGAAATGCTTAAGATCAGAAAACTTCCATGATAATTATTTCATTTGATTTTTTGCCATCAATGGTCTATTCAGTTGCCAGAACTTTTTGTGAAGTTTCCAATTTGAAGTGATGTTGTTGTGATGGAGTTTGACACGTAGGCTGCCAGGGCCATATTGTGTCTTAATTTGAAGTGATCTTGAAACACATCCCGGTTTTTCATATTTTTGTTCTTTCAAGCAATTTCCTGGAAAGTCCTCTGTATTTGTGTCCTTAACCTTCTGAGGTTTATATATGTACACTACCATCTGTAAGAAAAGTGTTATGTTATTGATTATATCCTGGACATCTGTTTTTAACCGGATCCTTAATCTGGAGACCTTTAGGAATGATTTCATTCATTCATTTTCTCCATCTATCCCCTATTCCAGTAGAAAGGGGAGCTGGCATTTGTTTTTTTAAATACAATGAACCGACCAAATCAGTCTTTCATAGTATGTCAAGTTTGATATGGTGATCGAAAGACATGTTATGCAGAAGATTAAACTTTAATGAAGGCTAACACAACACTGTATTTTTGGCTGCATATTTAGAAAAATGTTTTAAAATAATCTGGCCTAAACTGTCATATATTTCAAGTCTTCTTTCAGTCCATCCTGAGGATTTCAGTTTATAACTTGCCCTTGGTATTCTGAAGGCAATAATTATATATATATATATATATATATAGAGAGAGACCAGTCACAATATCATGATCACCCCCAATGCAGACATCACACACTCCTAGCAAATCATACAGCACACGGATCAAGTTCACACACCGCAAGCATATAAGACTTGATGATCGGCATCCGTGAACACAGTAAGAGCCTCTGTCATGGGCAAAGCACGCGACTTATCAGACCTGGAAAAAAGGCATGATCATTGGCTATCGGGCCAGGGATGCCAGCATTTCCGAAACAGCAGACTTTGTGAAATGCTCACGTGCTGCAGTGGTGAAAGAGTATCAAGATTGGATGAATGGGGCAGTTTTGACGACCCGACGTGCCAACTGTGGAGCTTCATGCACCGCTGATCCCAGAGGTGAATGTCAGCTGAAACGGTTGGTCAGGACCGATCGGCACGCTACTGTTGCTCAACTGGCCATCCAAATGAACCGTGGGGCCACCAGAAAGGTCTCCAACATGACAGTGCAGCAAACCCTGTTGCGCAGTGGGCTCTGGAGCAGACACTTGGTGACAGCACCCATGCTGACGGCCACTCATCGCAAACAACGCCATCCGTTTGCACAGCAACACCGACACTGGACCCCGGCCAAGTGGCCTTCTCCGATGAGTCACGGTTTCTGCTCCAATGAGTGGAAGGACGGTAGCGTATTTGGCGTGCAACCTCCGAGAACAGGCACCAGGACACGATTGTTGGCAGAAGGCAGGCTGGTGGCGTTATGGTCTGGAGAATGTTTTCATGGCATGGCTTGGGTCCGCTGATACCTCTGGAGAGCACCCTGAATGCAAATGGTTACCTATCAATCGTCACCAATCAGGTACACCCGTACATGTTGACCACGTTCCCTGGGGACGGTGGTATCTATCAGTAAGACAATGCGCCATGCCACGTTGCCAGAATTGTCCGTGAGTGGTTTGAGGAGCAGGACGAAGACTTCAAGATACTCCCTTGGCCACCGAATTCCCTGGATCTTAACCCAATTGAAAATCTATGGGACCACCTCGATCAACACATCAGACAGATGGATCCTCCACCAAGGGACATACAGGAACTCCGAGGTGCGCTGCAGTCTGCATAGTCACAGATACCCGCAGCAACCTCCTGCAGAGTTAGAGTCCCTCCAATGGCGGCTGGCTGCGGTGCATGCTGCGAGAGGCACATATTCTGGATACTAGGTAGGTGGTCATAATAATGTGACGAACCCTGTATATTAGTTAAATTACATCATTTTAAAATCTTACCATGTTAAGTTATATTAGCAATCCAGCCAGGAATGCAGTGTTGTGTTAACCTTCATTTGAGCTTAATCCTACAAATAATATACCTTCCAACTGCCACATCAAGAATTTTTTCGATCTCTTAAATTAATCCAAAAGTAAATGTTTAAAGAAGGATTCAACTTGATTTAATCCTGATATTTCTTTAGCTCTTGATTGTGGTGGGCAACCGTCAGAATATTACTGTTAAAAATTTACTTAAAACACTTTCAGAACTGCAATACTACACCAACCGTAAAACTGATATTTCATTCAAATAAAAATGGTATAGTGAAAACTAGATTAAAATTAAACTGGTAATAAAATAAAATACACTATTTACACAATAAAACCATAAAAATAAAGCATGTAAAATGAAGTAAAATGTGATAGAAATCACGGAATAAAAGCAATAAAAACAACCATAGCTTTCAAAGGCATCAGCCTCCTTTATCAACAGTAACACTTAACGTGCTATAGTACATCCTTAAATATCTGCAGGATCACCTCCATACGTGCACTGGAACCGGAAATAGCTTGGGAGCACGCCAGGCAGAACTGTTCATCCCATCCAAGAATCACAGTTTCGAAGAGGGATGAATATGGATTCCCATCTATTAATAGTGTTATGCTCAGAAGAGCAAATCCGAAAACTCTCGGGCCATTGGTGGTTCCAAAATCTATACAAATGGTCAACAATAACAGCTTTGTACTTAAGCAATCTCTATCTTCATTAGTGAGATGTTAAACCAGCGTAAACTACAAACCTACTTCTTCTGATTCAAAAATGCTAGAGACATACCAGTAATTTTCAAGTAAGCACATGCATCCTCCTGGTGTCATCTGGCACTACAAGAGTGCAAAATGGCATCTCTGTGATTTCTAGCCCTGGTTGGACCACTGTTCTCAATCTTCTGATCCCAACACTTGCTAAGATTGCCTTAGTGAAATCATTCTTATAGGAATGAAATCCTTTATTCCCCATTCCATCCCAAACTCTCATCTTTATTTAAACCAGGAGTTGGGAACCTGGAGCTCTCACGGAGTAGTACAGTAAAATATAAAAATGAAATATTTTCTCTCAATTATTGATATAATCAATATAAACAAGATATAATAAAATGATATAATACAGTACAATTATCTTCTGCTGTGTCGTTTGTTTACTTCTTTTTGAATAATCTTGTATAGTATGTTACATCTCAAAAAAAATTTGCCCTTTTGTTCTCTTTTCCTGATTTGGATGCTGGCTCCAAAAAGGTTCTGGATCCCTGATCTAAGCAATTTATTCACTCCAATAAAGAAATTAGCTTTTGCATTAATTATAAAAAGGAATAACACTGGAAATGGAGAATTCAAGTGTGGGCTCGTCGTGGCCTTATTCTTCATCACGAAGAACAAAAAGCTTGAAATTGTAGGTCTAAAATAACCAAGAACAGCCAAGTTTGTTTTAAAATGGTACCTAAAGATAAAGCACTTTTAAATTTTATTACAAGAATGGTGAAAGTGGTCTGATTAAGAATTACTATAATTTTATTAAAAGTCAACAAGATACAAGAAAATAAGTATGCACTTTCCTATATGAGTTTAAAGCAGTATTAAAAGTTAATGCAAAGTGTGACCATCCAAGTAGAAGAATCAGGGTGGACAATGCTATGATCCTTATCAGATCAAACAAGTATGGCAAAATTATCAAGAAGTGCTATTAAATTACCACAGCATGATTGTTTTAGGACAGCTTCCATAGGTACACAACAGAAATGCAAAGTGCCTTTAAAAGCCCAAATATGAGAACAAATATGGATCTAGTCATGAGGGAACTGTCAAGGAGTGCTATTAAATCACTGCAGCATGCTCATTTTTGAACATGCTTCCATGGGCACATAACAAAAGAAATGAAAAATGCCTTTGAAGGCATAACATGGATACAGTCATTATCCCCACAGGACTGACACTGATGCTGCAATCACTTGATGTTTGTCAAAATCGGCCATTTAGAACCACACTGAAAAGAATTTATATATATATATATATATATATATATATATATGAATTAGAATAAGGTTTAAAATAAAATAATGCCAGCAGTACAGCAAGACAAGAGCAAAAAAACAAAATTAAACCTAAATTCAAATCTAACAGGAAGGGAAAAGAAAGGTAACAAGAATAAAAATATATTGCAATGGAAACTCTAAATTAATTTAGAAAATCTAATTATACGAATAATAATTCATTGAAATTTAAAGCCAATTAAATAGAAATTTAGCGGTGCCCCCTCTGATGGGCACCAGGTCCAAATTTATGTGAAATATCACCAAACAGAGATTTAAACCATTCACAATAAAACAAAACAAAAATAGAAAAAATAGACTGACCATTATGCCCCATCTCAACAGAGGACCACAAGGCCAATAATGGTCAGGGAATCGCTGCATTTCGAACGCTAAACAAATCACCGCAAAGGCAAAACGATCGCAAGATCAGTCCGCCACACCGATCCCCAGATCGAACCGCCAATGCAGGGAATTGAACAGCGGTGGTCCTGGTGCAGCAAAAATCAAAAATAGAACAGACAAGAGCACTCCAGTGCAAAGCCACTGGAGTGCATCAGAGGGGGCACCGCTAAATTTCTATTTAATTGGCTTTAAATTTCAATGAATTATTATTCGTATAATTAGATTTTCTAAATTAATTTAGAGTTTCCGTTGCAATATATTTTTATTCTTGTTACCTTTCTTTTCCCTTCCTGTTAGATTTTAATTTAGGTTTAATTTTGTTTTTTCACTCTTGTCTTGCCGTACTGCTGGCATTATTTTATTTTAAACCTTATTCTAATTCATATGACTATGTATCAAGCATTATATAGAGGAATGTGCTTTTTGCTGCCTTTGATGTGTGCTGTACCCTCCTTTTTATTTTTATTAAGTAATACTTTTCCAACATTATTTAAATATAATTATATATATATATATATATATATATATATATACACACACACACACACACACAATGGATGGCTACTGGAGAGCATAAGTTCACCCCAATGAGGAAAATAATCAAGTGGCTGGAGACTCAGCAGCTTTGCTTACGGGGAAAAAAAAAAAAAAAAAAAAAAAAACACATGAACATACATTTTTCTCACACTGGTTTGGATAGTTTGATTTGAAAACAAATTTTTTCCCCCTCCCCATGTCTTAAAAAATGGGATGTGTGGCTTATTCGAGGATACTGAGTATTCAAAAAACTATAGTTTAAGCTCCAAACTTATCCTCCCAATGTCTGCATTATATTGAGGTTGCAGTTGAAGTGTCAAGGTTGCATGCAGTGTAACCTCAATATAATGCAGACATTGGTTGTTGTTGGCATTAAGTTCAATGACACAGGGGCTACTAAGGCCAAATTGTGTCAGTTCATAGTTTATTTCGTATACCTTTTAACAATTGAATTATATACATGCATATTGGCCTGTATAATTTTAGTATGCTGAGTTCTATGTTTGCATAATTTACAAGAAAATGGGATAAAATCTGGGCTTCGTTCAATTTCCTAAATGACTGAAAGCTACTAGAATGGATGAATAAGTAAAGAGGACGGTCTACAAGCAAGTGGCGGACTGTAAGTTCGGTATGACAGGATGTGCAATGGGGTGGATTTTCTCCCAATAATAAAAACAGATGTGTAAATTCTCAGTCTTGCTAATAAACACTTCTCATCTGTTTCATCTGAATCCGGAGTGCCACAACTCTGGATCTTGTTTTATCTGGCAGATATTGGGAGGATAACTTTAAAATTTGCTTTATAAGCAAAGTGCATTACAGTTGAAAGCAAAATTTAACCAATTTTTTTCCAATTTTCGACATAGTGACTAAAAGATACTTATTAAAATTTTTATATAAGCGATTTTCATTTTGCATGTTTTTTTTTCCTTCTAGTTTTACTATTTTGCTGTTCTCACACTTCCAAATAAGCTATGTTTCCAGGGAATCCAATTTACAGTATAGTGCATAAATATGAAATAAGCCACACAACTCAGTATAATTATGAAAAATGCTGACTGAAGTCGGCAGCAGTAACTTGCTGCTACAGGCATAATGCAAACTGTTTGTCAATTCATGCACGGTTTACATTATGCCTATAGCAGCTTTTGCCATTCTAAATATGTTTCATGCTTGAAAAGAATGTTACATACAGTTGTTTACAAAAATTTATAACCTAATATATTGAAACTGACAAATATGGTAGCCAATCCTTATCACAGAGGAAAATGTTTACTTTTGTGATTGTCCCATGCACAATTAAATTGTCCCATTAAATTGTTGTGATTGTCCCATGCACAAAAAAATACATAAAGGTTCCTTTATGTATTTTTTTGCATCTCTAACTGAAGCAAGACAGAGGAGAAACCACCGTTTATAAAAATTTAATTGTCTGAGGGAATACACTACAGAACAGCAGAGTGAGATATACAGTTTCTGCTAGTGTATATCGGAAAATTTGTTTTTCCATAAACTGCATATTTTTAGTCCCCCTTGGAGTCACAACCATACTTGGTTTTATATCCAAAACCACAATACATTGAGGTTGCACTGTATTTGTGCTTCAATGCAGTTCTATATTATTTTCATTGTCCTCCATTATTAACGATACTGACAAAATGACACAAAGATCCTTTAGATACGGCCAGATTCGTTCTATTCAGAAGGGCCAGAATCTATAAATTGTAGGGTTAACCCAAGAGTGACAACTTGAAAGAATAAGGTAAACCAGCACTGTATGCTTTTCACTATTAAACTCACATAGGAATGTGGGTGTAACATTTTCATTTCTTTCTAAACTATATCATGCAATTCTTTGAAACGATCATTCAGCAAAATACTACTAAAAAAAAAAATTTCTTCCTAAAACAAATAAGCAATAAGTATTTATATAATACTGACCTCTTCAACTTCTTGTAGCCACCTGTCAATACCATCAAAGGACCATTTATTTGTTATATCATATACCAATATAATACCCTAAAACAGTCAAAACAGCAAATATGTTATTGTTATATCATGCAATCTTACAAGAAAGTTATTCAGGCTTCATCAACAGAATGGTATAATACTAAAAAGGAACAATTTCAAGTGAAAAGCTAAAAATAAAGTCTGAAATAAAGTCATTTTCTATAGTTTTTATTATTTTTGTTTCCTTTTAATTTATCTAACATATAAGTTGGATTTCAGTATTGGTAATTGCATTCTATGAAAAAATCATTTGCTTAGCACTAATGAGTTTAAAGCAGAATCAAAAGTGACCATCCAAGAAGAAAAATCAGGGCGAACAATGCTATTCTTACCAGATCAAAGAAATATGGCAAAATTATCAAGGAGTGCTATTAAATCACCATAGCATGCTTGTTTTATAATAGCTTTCACGGACAAACAGCAGAAGTGAAAAATGCCTTAAAAAGGCCAAATATGGATGTAATTATATAAGAATTGTGAAGAAGTGCTATTAAATTACTGCAACATACTCGTTTTTGAACAGTTTCCATGGATTTCAAGGCTCCTTATGAATTATATACGCTCAACACACTCTTATAAATAAAACAAATGGTATACTTATCACAAAGGAATATTTATAAACAAATCTGCATGGAGAAACTATAATTTAATAATAAAAAAAAAAGGTCCTGACTGTAACCCGGGTCACATGACAGGATAAATGAAATTAAGTATTTTAAGCATCACATCAAAGAAGTTTCCACTGGATTGCAAGCAGTGAGCAAACTGGATGATATTAAAGTTCCACCTAGTTGTAAATTATAGGTCACCCCCAATTAACGCAGAGGATGCACTCTATCATCTCCATGTACAGAGGGGGAAGCTATTTTTTTCAGCAAAATGCTATTTTTGTGCAAAATTTAAAGTAAAATGATAAAGCACCACAATAAAAAGCTTTATACATTGTATACATATTCTGTTAAAGTATGTAGGTAAGCAAAATGCTTACAGGACTCCACGGGCCAATGTATAAAAAGTGAATCCAGCTTCTACTGTTTAGCTTCCCCTCTCCTTATGCAAAATTCGTAAACTACAGCATTCCAGCTCGAACTTTCTTCATGGCACTAACTCATGAGAAGTCACTGTCATGCTTCTACAATAAATTCACGTGTTGATAATGTAGTGAAAGCCTTCCCTCAATAGTCAAAATAGTCAAAACCTTCACAGGAGTAAGTTCAGACTCACTCCTGTGTTTTTTCTGAAGGAAGTATAGATTTCCTGCAGGTCATTCTGGTAAGGGACTCACTGTGGGAGGTTAACAACCTCTCTACATCATCTATATTTGTTCCCTCAAGCCCTAATATAGTTGCCATTTTCTTCAGGTGCACTGGATAGGACCATGCTAATGAAAATGTTGCATTAGGTCAGAATGTGTACGTGTCTGCAATTTTGCCCGGGCACAAAGTCTTGCATATTAACTGAAGATTTGGGTACTTCTGCAAGGCTTTTTTTTTTTTTTTTTTAAATCAGCATGGCCTGCTCTTGTAGTTATAAAGAATCTTCTACTCTTAGCCTGTTCGAAATCCAGTTTGGACTGATTAATAACTGCTTTGAAATTGCTGCAAGCTTTGGTGTAAGCAGAAAATGACCTGTAGATTTCGATACAAGCCAATTATGATATGCATCATTCTTTGCTTAAGCCTTAGCATATTTATTGGAAAACCAAGGTTTAGATGAAGGATGAGATTTTAAGGTGCCAGGTGAATTATAGGATTTCATTCCTATGAGAATAACATGATCTGAGCAAACAGTGACATCAGAAGATATGAAACAGTAATACGAAAGAGGAAAAGAAATCTTGCAGATCATCCCATTTTTTATTATTTTTGTAATGCCAAACAACACAAGGGTGAGAATGGCCATGAGGGAAAGGCTGCATTGGGGAAGAGACCATCACCAAGTTGTGATCTGAGGTGCCTAGAGGACCACTCACCTCGACCATGTATTTAGAAGGGTTGTTTCTGAGAAAAAAAATCAAGTGTATTGGCTGTGTGGTTGATTGCTGGAACAAACTTCCATCTGTTGTTGTGGAAGTTGATAGTTTAAATAAAGTCAAGGAAGAATTAGACAAACTATTGGAAGAAATGAATAGGTGAAATGGAAGGTTTTTTTTTTTTTTTTTTGGCTGTTGTATAAACTTGCTTTCTTGGATCATTTGCCACTCTAATGTTAATGAATGCAAATTTTTAAAATGAACTTTATATTCAATCTAATGCAGAAGAGGCAGACAACTAAAAAAAAACTTGTTTGAATAAAAGCCATGAAATACCAACTAAGTTGATATTTGTTGATTTTAGCCAATCAAGGACATAGCCAAGGAAGTAAAATAATACCAGTGCAATATTAGAATTGTGGAAATAAAAGTGCAATGTAACTGGCAAATATAATTTGCAAAAACAGCTAAATTGCATTTTTTATTTTCATTCAAATATTTGAATTGATTCATCACATTCTGCTGAATACTAACAATGGCCCACAGTCAAATGATTAACCACAGAATGAAAGAGTAATATAACTTTATATGTAGAAACAAACAGGTTACTTACTAATGTAATACAATAACATGAAAAAGTTTTTATCTTAGTATCGGTTGCAAAGTTAAATATGATCACTCCAAAAATCAAGGCTTTTGTTCTAACAAAATGCAATAACTGCATTTTAAAGTTCGCTTTTAATTATTTTTTTAATTTTTTTCTCTCCTTAGTTCTGTTCAATTATACAGTGCTGGCTATTCAAAATATGTTTCATGAGCTGGTTGAATTCAACTTATAGTACACCATGGCAACTTGCTCAAATTGACTGTAACATCACTCAATGAGCTCACAGTAATTCACAAACAACTTAGCTTAAGCTAGCAGTGGTGGCACCCCAAAAAAAACAATTGCCAATCACCCGATAATTGCCCAACTTTCTTTTTAATCCTGCTTACACAATGCAATAGAAGAAAACATTAAATGAGGAGTAAGAATACTGTCATCATCGAATAAACTTAATAATGAAAGTAATCATACTTTTTTTTTTTTTGACAATACACACAAGGTGACAAACTTAAATTGAAAAAAAGATGGCTGCAGAATAAATATGTGAAAATTTATTTTCAACCAGAGTAATTGTTGTTGGAACAAACAACTCATGTTAGAGTTGGTTTAAATAACTTATTAAATATTTGACAAAAAAAAAAAAAAAAAAAAAAAAAAAAAAAGAAAAAAAAAAAGGAGAATTAACATATTATTAGAAGGGATGGACAAACGAGAAGGGTAGTGTTTTTGTTTTCCGTTTTTTGGCTAATGCTGTATAAGGTTGTTCTTTAGCATTATTTGCCACTATTAATACGAATGCCAATATTTAATATTTTTTTAATGGACTGCAATACTTATTATATGTAACTTTGTAAGTTTTAATAAAAAATTAAAACAGTCTCATCCATTTCTAAGTTTAAAAGACTATTAAGAGCATGAAATTTCAGGCATGTGCATATATTTCAGCTTATGTATATAAATATTAAAAACCAATATATATATATATTTCATACATATATACATATATATATATATATTTCATACTGTTAATTACTTCTATTTTCAGGTCCTTTCAAAATTAATACCTGTGAAATTTGGCATCACAGTGCACAAAATTTTTAATTACAAATGTTATTTCCCGAAGTCCACTGGAGAGAATATAGTTTCATGTTCTTATCTTTACAATGTGAAAATAATAATAAATTTTTCAAAAGCAACTGAGGTAAGACTGCAGACATTTACTAGTGGGAGAATAAAAACAAGTACCAAGAAATAATAAACAAAAAAGCATTGGCACTCATCTGGAAACAAATCTAGATTTGGAACCATGCCATTCTTCAAGCAAAAAGCCAAACAGTTGCAAATATGGTAGCAGATCACCCAACAGGTTTGCAGGAACAATTTAGGAAAATCATTAAAAAAATTACTTCAGAAACTACTGCAGCAAAAGTTTAACTACATACAGAAAAGTAGAAAAAATATTTCACATTTTTAAACAGTGATTAACATGGGAATGTTTTCAAGGATCAGCTGTCAGGTGACATTTTACCAGTGATGGGTTAATAAAACAAAACTAAATAATTAGAGTAACTTAATTTTATTTTAATAACAACACAATACACAACGCAGAACTAGCTGATAACCAATAACAACAGAATACTACACTCAGAGTAATTAATGATACTTTTTTTATTATATAAAAAAGTAAAATCTTTATTAAAAATCAAATTATATGATATACAAAGTCCACTTTGTATATCATATAATTGTTTTCTGGAGAAAAAAAATTTTCCTGACACTTTTCCCACCAGGTGATATACTCTTATATAAATTTGCATATATACATCATTAAATTCTTAAAAATAATATTTCCTTTTCTTATCTGATATTGTTTGCATCTGAAGTAATTATTTACTTCAAATACTTTTCATACTGAAACACTCAATCATAAAAAAAACCTAATTAAATCAGAAGAATTGGCAAATATGCATCATATACAGGAAGTAGGAGCAATCCTAATCATATTACAGCAAGAATGGTGCTAGAATCATAGCCAGTTTCAAGAAGATACTAATATGCGTAGCATTTTTAATCATAAATAATGTTTTAATATTGTACTAGGATAACTTATTGCAACTTTTACTAATAAGATCAAACTGTTACATAACAAGACGGAGTTTACTTACCTGTGCTCCTCTAGAATATGATCTAATAATAGTAGAGAAACGACCTTGTCCCGATGTTTCCCTATAAAACAATGAATATTTTAAAACTGACTTTAAAGAGATGATATATGATATATGATGAATTAAAGTATTTTCAACTATCTTATTAAAACGAAAAGATAAATATTTAATAGCAAGATGAATTTTTGTGTTGTACACATAATTTAATGGATTTCCAATATGCAATAACTAACACGTTACATCATTACTTTACAACTTTGTTGTTATGGCACAAACTGAATAGTGCCCAGTTAATAAGTAATAATCAGAGTTAATCGTTCAGAGAATATTCTCTGAATACTTTTGTCCTAAAGAATATTCTCCACTCAAATTACTAATAATAATAAATGAAAGTTCATGCATGATGTCCTTCAGACTCCACTACCACAAATTTCAGTCAGACCTCAGTGAGATGCTTCTAAAAAAGCTTATTGCTCTTGCTAGCAGCATTCAAATAGCCACCAGATGTTTTGTGTATGACACTATGCCTCTTACAGAAATGCTACAACAGCAATCAATAGCACTATAGTTAATGTTCTTTGGTTTTTTCAAATTTGTTAGTGGTTGTCCAAAAGTGAAAACCACTGCACCACTCCAAGTCATTAATAGGAGAGACTGTTTTTACAGGGTATAGGATACACTTAAATAGAAGGGGTGAAAGAATATTTCTGATGCTATTGAGGTAGTGTTAGGTGGGCCAGAAAACTACTAACTACATGGAGGATACACAGACTAGTGGATTAACAGCAGCCGCAGGCAGAAGTGCAAATGATTCCTGCACTGCTTCTATTGGAACATGCAGCAGCCTGTAAAGGAAAGAATTGGTGATTTCAGGGCCAGCCAGAAGTCCTCAAGGAACAAGCAAATACACTGGGCCACGTTAGGATTGCTAAGAAGGAAAACAGGTTCAGGTACACTTGCATATACAATAATGTTAAGAGCATAGTAAATAAATTTGAAGTACTGGTTAAGTCATCAAATGCAGATATTGTGTGGATATTGGAGAGACTGTCATTCAGACATAAGAGATATGGGTTGGCCACTCACACAGTAGCAATAATTTTGTGAATTTATTGGATGACTGTTTTCTACACCAGCATGTTAGAGGCAACAAGAAAAAGCAATGCCCTTGAACTGATTATCAGCATGGGCTTTTTACGCATTAAGAATCTGCAGATAAAAGAACTATTAGGTGGCCGTGATCAGTGTATCGATGTAGGATTTACTTAAAAATGTTACTACAGGCTTACGTAATACTCGACTTACAGAAATTCAACTTTACATAAGTTTTTGCTGGCCGGTGAAAACATATTCTGCATCAAATAGGAGTAAATGGAGGTATCGTGAAAATATAATGTGAATGCAATAACTGTTTTTTTTTTTTTTTTTGTAATTCATTCCAAGTACTTGGAAGCTGAAAATTTCGCTATATTACTAAACTATCTCTCTAAAAGGTCATATTTATAATGGAAATTTCACTACCCTTTCACATGGTAGTGCACCTGGTTATAAGAATCAATTTTAAATGCCTTTGTGATATTTTTCTAAAGCACGTTTCTGGAGGTCACAACCAAAAAAACAATAAAAACCATTTGCACTTTCCGATTTATTGGGCTTTTCTGTTAGTGCATCTAATTATAAACTGGTAGTAAACTCGATCTTATTGCATTTGAGATAATACCGATAACTGCAATCGTGTGGGTTTTTACATTACGATGTTATGGTGAACTGTGTTCCTCTTCACTGAAATCTTCAATCATATAAAAAACAAATTTTCAGAAACTTCTCTTCATTCCTATTTAGTATTACAATGATGAAGGGAAAGCAGCCAACAAAAAGTGCAAGTGGTGGTAGTGCCAGGAAACAAAACAAAATTGATTTAGAAATGAAAATGATTAAGAAGTACAAAACAGGACAAAGTTTGTCATCTATTGCAAGGGAATTAGGTCTTGCTGCTTCAACAGTGAGTACTATTTTAAAGGACAGTGCGCATATAAAAGAACATGTCAAAGGATCAATGCACTTAAGATCAACAGTGATCACAAAAGTGTTCAGGTGTGCTATATATCGAAGATAGTTTGTTGTTTGTTATTTGGTTTTTAGGAGCATTAGCAACTAAGGCCATATTGCTCCGGGATATGCGGTGGTCATTCCCTGACCTTTCCGCATCCTCCGTATTTGGTGGTGACGGGCTCAAACCCCGGTATAATCAAGAAGCGTGTACTACGCACTGCTGCTCCTTCCCACCTGGCTACGGAGGCGGCATCGAAGATAGAACAGCTGTTAATAATATGGATGGAAAATCAGATTCAGAAGTGAGTGCACCTGAGTCTAATGACCATTCAAGTAAATGCAACAGATATTTATAAAGGCATTAAGGATAAGTATGACGAATCCCAATCCAAGTTTGTGGCAAGCAGTGGTTTAATAGGTTCAAGCGTCGTGCTGGTTTCCACAACATTAAAGTATACGGCGAAGTCGCCAGTGCCGATTCTGCAGCTGCAGAGAAATTTTGTGATGTTTTGGAAAAAATTATTGATGAAGGTGGCTATTCAATGCAACAAATTTTTTTTTACGAGACTGCTCTGTATTGGAAAAAAATGCCGGATTGAACATACAGTGCCAAAGAGGAAAATACAATGCCAGGTTTACAGGCATCAAAAGATAGGACCACGCTCTTGCTTGGCTAATGCAGCGAGAGATTACACATAAAACCACTGCTTGTGTACCATTCTCGAAATCCTCGGGCATTTAAGGGAATCAATAAAGCCACCCTACCCGTGCATTTCGGATCGAACCAGAGAGCATGGATAACAATATCTCTTTGAGGATTGGTTTTAATGCTGCTTCATTCCCGTGGTTGAAAAATATTGTAAAGACAACGACATTCCTTTCACGATTTTGTTTCTATTAGATAATGTTCCTGGACATCCTATGCATCTAGATGATTTCAATTTGAACGTGATAATATTTCTACCCCCAAAAACAACTTCACTCATCCAACCTATGGATCAGGGTATTATTTTGAATTTAAAAGCATACTATTTACACATAACATTTGCTCAGGCATTGTCTGCAGTAGACGAGAAAAATTTTACGTTAAGAGACTTTTGGAAATCTTACAATATTTACCATGCCATCTTAAACATTAACAAGGGCCTGGGTGGAAATTATTAAAAGTTGTTTAAATGGTGCACAGAAGAAAATATGCCCATGGAATGTAAAGGCTACGGAGGATTTGAAAAGGACAAATCATATGAAGAGGTTACAGATAAGATTGTGAAGGTTGCAGAGCTATTTCAGTTGGAGGTTGATGCAAAAGACGTGGTTGATTCGATTTGATTTAAGAATTCTTGGCGCAAGAGCTACTGCAGCTAAAATATGCCTGTAAGCCAAAGACGTGGAGGAGTTAGAGGAAGAAGAGAAGGAATTATCTAACTAATAACATATTGACTTGCAGGCAGCAATAATGAAAGCAGAAAATGCTGCCGAAGCTCAAGATTAACCAAATGATCAACCAAGACGCTTCATCGCCAGAGGTGGCAATGGTATTTCGTGAAATTGCATTGGCAAGGTTTGAGAAGATGGATCCTGAGTGCAAACGATTCTTAAAAGTTAACAGAGGGGTGAATGATATGCTTGCTTGCTACAAAGAAATCTATGATGAAAAGAAAAAAGCCACCGTCAAGTCATCTATTAGCATATTCATTCATAAGGTTGAGTGGCCGACCCCTTCTAAATCTCCACAGTCCTCAACCTCTGCAGATGCGTACTTATCAGCCGAAGACGTCGATTCTGGCAACAATGCTCAAGAGGTAAAACTTACTGATGTTTTTGCCAGTCTCCTCTCTTTTTTTTGTAATTTTATAATTTTGAAATTTTTTAAATTGTATGCTTTGTAACTTTTCCTGTGCACGAGATAAAAAATTGAATAAGTACAATAAATAATTCTATTTACATGTTTGTCGAACATTTCTTTTTTGATTCAATCAATTCAGCGAGCACAGTTGCGAGTGCTGCGCAAGCATGTGGGAGATTCCCCACTCATAAAATCCAACTTATGTAGCGTTCCGCAGAACACAACCATTACGTAAGTTGGGGAGTTCCTGTACTGTGAACAGCAAAGGAAAAGGTTTTCGTAAAGGTAAATGACAGAGGTTTCTGACAGTTTATGTTGTGGGAGCAACTGATGATGCTGCCAACAGCAAATTCTAAACAGGATCCAGGGAAGGAAGTAATTACAGAAGCTACTAGGCTTTTTATACTAAATAAGAATGCCTAATTGTATGTCAGATGAACTGATGAGACTTGTGTCAGAGAAAAAATGCATGGAATGCATATCAATTATTATGTGATACCAAATCTACAGTAGACAACCTAGTAAGTAACCAAGTCACAAAAGCAGGTTAAAGCAGATGAGAAGTTTCTGGCAAGGAATGCAAAAATTCTTCACTTATGTTAAACACTAGAAAGTAGGGGGATGAATGGTTTTAGTGCTGATGAACTAAATAGTTATTTTGCATCTACCGTTACACAAGGAATTTTTTTGGGATGGGAATGCCAGAAGTATGTGAAATTACACAGAGCTATGTTATTTCATGAAAACTAAGAAGTGGAAGAAAAATTATCTAAAATACTGCTATACATATTGGAGCAGTTTGGCATCAAGGACAAGTTACTGCTATAGAAAAAGGTATGAATAGGACAAGGCAAAGTGGTTATAAATGGGCAGTGCTCTTCTTGAACTATTAGTGGAGTTCCCCACATTTCTTTGCTGGGCCCATTGCTGTTTTCAATATTTATTATTGAAATTGAAGAGACATGTCAAACATAACGTCTAAGTTTGCAGATGATGTCAATGTTAGCAGAGTGGTGAATTATAGTAATCAAGGCATGCTGCTGTAACAAGGTCTAGAAAAATTAGGCAGACGGCTGAGAAGTGGCAACTGAAACTTAACATACAAATGAAATGTACTTCATATGGTTTGCTACAATCCCAGAATAACATACCAATTGGGTGCACTACACTCAAGGTAGCGGAGCACAAAAAGACTGGGATAACTGCGCAGTCAGACATGAAGTTGCCTGAGAAGCACAGATGGACTGCTGTGATAACTCATGAAATGTCGATAATATTATTATTACTAGCCATATGGTGTAAGGAAGCCTGAGGCTTATGCTGCACCAGGAAAAAAAAAAATTTTCTGACTTACCCTGAGAGAGAGAGAGAGAGAGAGAGAGAGAGAGAGAGAGAGAGAGAAAGGAACAAGAGTCAGCAGTAAAAAGGAATCACCAAGAGAGGGAAGAATGATGATATCCAGCTCAGGACCCTGGGTGTGCCAAGCCCATACTCACCAGATGTGAGCCCCCCGGGTTAAATGTGAGCCCACAGGAATTTTGCCTGCATGGACAAAGAGGTACTTATTATGCTGCATAAGGCAATGGTTATGCCACACATTGAGTACTGCATGTATGCATGGAAACCTCATTTTGGGAGGGATGTGGATCTGTTGGAACAGGTGCAGAGAAGAGCAATGAGATAAGTGAAAACAAAAGGGTGCTCGCACCAAGAAAGACTTCAGTTCTGTAAATTGCAGAGGCTGGAGACTCTGCAATTTACAATTTGCATTATCAAAATGTTGATAACAAGCACCAAATATATCGCCCTTCTCACTAAAACTAACTCAAATCTCAAAGAACATTATGGGTTCTTGTTTACATAACTACAGCAAGACCCTCTACGAGATAGAGCATTGTTTGTAAACAGTTGAATGGAACTAGCTATGCTAATTACAGAATTGCTGAAACACAAGGAGTTTTGTCAATGATACACAAAACTTTGCCAGCAGGAATGAGGAGGTGATTACCCTTTGTACAAGGCCATGGTTAGGCTTCATCTCGAATATTGTATATAGGTCTGGAGATCTCACTTTAGAAAGTGATGTAGATCTGCTGGAATGGGTGCAGAGAAGGGAAACTAGATTGGCGAAGGGAACAAAGGGTGCTCTTAAATAGAAAGGCTTCAGTTCTGCAAAACTGCAGCTTCTGGAGAATAGCCACCTGCAGGAATGAGGTGTTTAAGGCCTTGAATAAATTGAGAAAGCTCAACGTGAATGGCATTCTTCCTCTTACTGTGAGGGGCACATGTGAGGGCACCTCTACACATGTGAGGGGCATACATTTAAGTTGAGGAAGGATGGTTGTAGGATAGATGTATGAAAATTTGAAGGCAAACTCTAATATGGACAACAATCAAATGGCTTTAACTCAAAAACAAGACAAAATCAGACATAGGTTTATACGAACTTTTTGTTTTTAAATTGTTTTTTAGGTCCTAAATCCATCCCTGAAGTGGGTCCCACATATCATACACCCTGTATATATAGATTACAATATGGATATACAGAATGGTATATTAAGTTAGCAGTTCTCGAACCAGCAATGCAAATTTATAAGTTTAGAAGGAATACTTTAAATGTGCAATTTTTTTAAATTCGTGCATGCACGTGTAAGTGCATTACAATGAAACATGCATTAAGAACCACTGAAATTATTCTTGCAGGAATGGAATCCTTTATCCCACACTCCACTTTAAAATCTCATCCTTTATCTAAACCTTGGTTTTCCAATAAATGTGCTAAGGCTGTTCAAGAGAAGAATGTTGCATATCGTAATTGGCTTGTTTCTAATTCTTCAGTTTCATTTTCTGCCTACACCAAAGCTCGCAACAATTGTAAAGCAGTTACTAATCAGTCCAAACTAGAGTTTGAACAGGCTAAGAGTAGAAAACTTGCTTCTTGCCATAATGATAGCTGAGCATTCTGGTCTCTTGCCAAAGCTATTGGCCGCAACTTTTGCCTATCTCTGCTCCCACTTCTGTCCAAACCAGATGGTTCTGTTGTCACTTCAGCCAAGGATAAAGCTGACCTGCTAGCATCCCATTTTTCTTCCAGCTCATGTATTAATGATCTTGGTAAAAAACCTTCCACCATTCCCAACACGCTCCATTCAATGCCTCCTGTGGTCTTCCATCAAAAGGATATCAGAAGGATTTTGATGAATCTTGATGCTAAGAAAGCTCCAGGTCCTCATGGTATTTCTCCAATTGTTCTCAAAACCTGTGCTCCTGAACTTACTCCTATTCTTTGCTGCCGTTTTTCACTTTCTTATTCCAAAGGTGTTTTTCCTTCTGCTTGGAAATTTGCTCATATTCAGCCAGTTCCTAAAAAGGGTGACAAATCCCTCCCATCCAATTATCGTCCCATTGCAATTACTTCTACTCTTTCTAAAGTAATGGAGAAATCAATTAACCCGCCAACTCTTAAACTACCTATAAACCTTCCATCTGATCAACGATCGCCAGTATGGATTCCATTAGTGTCGATCCACTGGTGATATTCTGGCTTATGTTACCCATTTATGGACTAATTCAATGGAAAGGTTCGGTGAAACACAAGTAGTTGCTCTTGACATCTCAAAGGCTTTTGATCGTGTTTGGCATAAAGGTCTTCTAAACAAGATTCCATCTTATGATTTGCCAACTGTTTTTAGTAATTGGTTATCCAGTTTTCTCTCTCATCGTTCACTGAGGGTGATGGCAGATGGCTCTCTGTCTTCTAACTTCTCCACTAATGCCGGTGTCCCACAAGGTTCAGTTCTTTCCCCCACTCTTTTCCTCTTGTATATTAATGACCTTCTTCCATTGACTGGAAATCCTATCCATAGTTTTGCCGATGATAGCACATTGCATTCCACTTTCCATTTTGAGAAACCTTGTCCTGCTCAATCAGCTTCAACTTCTCGAAAATCCTTAAATGCCGATCTTCAGGTAATTCTCCAGTGGGGCAAAGACAACTTAGTTGATTTCAATCCTTCTAAAACTCAGTCTTGTCTTATATCTCGCAAAAAGGATTCTTCTGCTCCTATGCTTATCTTTAGTGACACTCCGATTTCTAGGCAAAATGATATATCTCTTTTGGGGATTACCCTGACTTCTAATCTCTCTTGGCATAAGCACATTACAAATATTGCTTCCTATGATTCTAAAAAACTTGGTTTTCTCTTTCGCTCTCGGCGTTACTTTTCTCCCAAACAGCTGCTCACTCTGTAAAAATCTCAAATCTGCCCAGCCATGGAATATTGTTCCCACATCTGGGGTGGTGCCCCCAAAGCCTCTCTCAGGCTTCTTGATTCCATTCAGAAGAGGGCAGTTAGGTTAATTAATGATTCATCTCAAACAGTCTCTCCACTCGCTTTCTCATAGAAGTACTATTTCTGCTGCATGCCTCTTCTACAGATACTTCCATGGGCACTGTTCTTCTGAATTGGCTTCTATAATTCCCGTTCTCTTTCAAAACAGTCCGAACACGTGCCACCACCAACCAACATCCATTTACTGTCCAACTTCAAACCCACAGAACCAACTTTTCATCTTCCTCATTTATTCATTCAACTGCCGTTTTCTGGAACAATCTTCCTTGATACGTATTTCCTGAAAATTACAATCTACAGAAGTTCAAGTCCAATGTCAACAAAATCTTCTTTCGTCTTCTCAACCTCCAACCCAAGCACGGTACTAAGTACTATAGGTTCTAATACCTCTTGTGTTTGGGGTTCACATAAAAAAAAAAAAAAAAATTAGATAAATATTTTATCAACTTACCACAGCTGCAGTTTGATTCTTTTCCCATCCAGTAATATAGTTGTCGTTTTGTAGCCAACACCTGAAATACATAAATCACGAAATGAGAAAAACAAAAACCCCAAGTTGTTCTTTTTCTATTAGTATATAAACTATAGTTCTAGTCAGCTCTAATTTATCAGGCAGCCAGGGCTGAGTAGAGTCTCAAACAAGTGTGAATGTAATATTAATTATGCAGGGCAAAATGTCAATTTTAATTAATGAATGAGGTCTCTTGCATCCAGAACATAAAATATTTAACTCATAGTTCCTATGATTATATACTGATACTCTGATACTTGGTCTATCACTAGAGGAATCAGAGTATCTTTCAGATACTCTGATCCTTCCAGTGACAGACCAACATTCAGCCACCAAGGCTTGGATGCTTATGCTCAGTAGGGATTACAGCATTATTAACGAGTTAATCTAAACTGCTAATATAGTTTCAACATAAATAGCACCATGATAATAGTTTTGGTAACTAAACACAAAAAAGTTTGTCAACTGGATTTTGTATTTGGGTATCCACTTCTCTCTATGATCATTCACTACAAGTGATGTTAGACAGCTCTCTGCCTTCTAACTTCTCTCTCCACCAATGACAAGATTCCCCAATGTTCAGTTCTTTCTCCCACCTTTTTCTCCTGTATATTTATGACCTTCTTCCATTGACTGGAAATCCAATCCATAGTTTTGCCGATGACAGCACATTGTATTCCACCTTTCACTTTAAGAAACCTTGCTATGCTCAAACAGGTTCAACTCCTCGTACCCACTACCATTTCCTTAAATCTGCTCTCCAGGTAATTTCAATGGAGCAAATATAACTTAGTTGATTTTAATTTTCTTCTATAAGACAGGGCTGAGTTTTAGAAGTTTCCTTCTAAAACCCAATCCTGTCTTATATCTCACAAAAGGTTTCTTCTGCTCCTATGCTCGATGATATTCAGATTTCTAGACAAGATCACATCTCTATTTAGGTATTAGGTATTACAGACTTCTAAATGTCTTTAAGCACAGCACAAATATTGCTTCCTCTACATCTCAAAAACTGGGTTTTTTCTTTCACTCTCGGCATTACTTTTCTTCTAAACAGCTGCTCACTTTGTACAAATCACAAATCTGCCCTACCATGGAATATTATTCCCACATCTGGGGCAGTGCTCCTAAAACCTTTCTCGGGCTTACAGATTCCATTCAGTTGAACTGAACAGCTTCTTTGAATTGAAGAAACTGATTGTATCCTGTATAACACACACACACCATATTTTGCTTGCCCAGTAAAACATTCAGCTTTATTATATTAGCATATAATGCAAGAAAACAATTGCAGCACCAGCAAAAAAAAAAAAAAAAAAACAGCTCCCATTTCACCTCTCCATTCATTCCAAATACCTTTTAAGGCTGAGCTGGATGCTCAGCCTTAAATTTATTTAGGCTATCAACTTCCACAACAAAGGATGGAAGTCTGTTCTACCAACCAACTACCCACTGGCTAAAGGCAAACTTCCGAACATCTATCCTACTCTGTCTTTAATCAATTTGAATTTATGCCCTCTCAGGTGATTATTCTGAGCAAGAGGAAAAATCCCATCGGTATTAAGCATGTTCAAACCATTCAATACACCTCAATCAGATCACCTTGCAGGTGCCTAGTCTCGAGACACTAATTTGCAAAACTTAAGCCTTTCTTCATAAGAGCAACCCTTTGTTCCATTCACTAATCTTGTTGCCTTCTCTGTACTCGTTCCAGCAGCTCTATATCCTTCTTGAAATGAGGCCTCCAGACCTGTATACAGTACTCTAGGTGTGACCTGACCATTGCCTTATACAAAGGGATAATCATCTCCTTATCCCTGCTAGAAAAATTCCTGTATATGATTGACAAGACACCATGAGCTACTCTTGCAGCCCGTCTGCACTGTTCAGAAAACTTCATATCTGCCTGCACAATTATCCCCAGGTTCTTTTCGTTCTCTACCACTGTCAGTGTAGTACCACAGAGTTGATACGTTACTCTGGGGTTACTGCTTCCCATATGTAGTACTTTACATTTGTCAATGTTAAACTTCATTTGCCACCTCACAGCCCATCTGCTCAACTTTTCTAGATCCTGTTGCAGCAGTGTACTGTCATTAGTGTCCTTAACAACCTGCCAACCTTTGTATCATCTGCAAACTTCGACATTAAGCTTGATATACCATCATCAATATCATTTATAAATACAGAAAACAACAATGGACCCAACACTGAACTCTACTAATAACATTAGTCCACGATGAGCAGTATCCATTGATTACCACTCTGTCTTCTCCCACTAAACCATCCCTTTATCCATAGCAGCAATTTGCCTCCAATGCCACACTGCTCCAATTTGTGCAGCAGTCTTCCACATGCAACAGTATCAAAAGTGTTTCTAAGATCCAAGTATATAATATCAAAGTTATTTCCTGCATCCAGTTCTTTTGTGACTGCATCATAGTATCCAATCAAATTGGTCAGGCAAGACTTTCTCTTAGTAAAATCATGCTGTGTCCGAGCTATAACTGAAGTCTTGTCTAGATGATCGTGCAGTGCTTCTTTAACCAGTGTCTCTATTAATTTTCCTGGAACAGAAGTTAAACTAACAGGTCTATAATTATTTGTGTCTCCCTTTGATCCTCCTTTGTGAAGTGGAGTCACATTTGCATATTGCTGCCCCCCCTTTAATATAACTTGATAGATCCCATCCACCCCAGGCGCCCTTTTTTATGTTTATCTTTAACAATTTCTCCTCCACTTTCCTCTCAGTTATTACAAAATCATCTAGCTCGCTACCAGAGTTTAATTCACCTCTGGCATTCCCATCCCTGAATAACTCCTCATGTGTGAATGTAGATGCAAAATACTCAGTTTGTTAGCCACCTGAGCAGGATCACCAACAGTTGAACCAACAATATCCAGTGGCCCAATCTGATTCATCCCTTTCCTTTAGAGTTGACATAGGTAAAGAACTCTTTTCTGTTTTTCTTTGCATCCTTTGCCAAATATTTCTCATAATGTCTTTGCCTGCCTAATCTCCTTTGTGACTTGGTTACAGACCAGCTTATATCTATCATAGGCTTCCATGTCACCCATTAATTTATATGTATCCCATGCATTTTTCTTCTCTGCCATATGTCTCATTAGTTCATCTGACATCCATTTAGGCCTAAACTTTGAACAATATTTCTTAGTTGGTATGTAAAGCCTAGTAGCTTCCAAGATAAATTATTTGAATGCTTCCCATTTTGAATTTGCTATTGGTAACATCATCAGTTGGTCCCACCATAAGAATTTAAATACTGTCTCAGAAGACCACTGTAGTCACCTTTAAGAAAGCAAAAACCCTTCCCTTTACCCATATAATATATTCAAATTAGTATCAGATGCAGTTTAGAGTGAAATGTCCTTTCATAACCGATTATAAATCTTAAAATGTGACAACTGTCACTTATCAGGATTCATTAAGAATATTTGTATGCCTTTTTAAAAATATAAAAAATTACTATTCTAAACAAATGCAGATATTTAGGATGTTCATGCACACTTTATAAAGACAATTTGCAAATTTTAATCCAAGTCCATACTGATTAAAATTGATGAATCAAGGCATAACAGAAAAAAATAATAATAAAATAAAACTCTTTACCTGATGATCCACAGAATGGAGACTCCTGTGATCCATCTTCAAACAAATTCAAAATTTCTTGTTTTCCAACATCACTATCCCCAACTAACAGAAACTTTAAAAGATAATCATATGATTTCTGTTGACTAGATGAGGGTCTGGGTGGACCAGCTGTTCTGCTCATGAGTGCTGATACTCCAGGCATAAAAATTTAATGTGAACATGCACATATATAAAAATGCTGAATAGACACTTGTTTTGTATGGTTTAACCCATTCGCCTAAAATTTGGTAATAAAGAACATACACTATTCCAAAGAATTTAAAAGCAGCATTACAGAAATCCAATGATAGTTGCCTACAAACAAAAGAAAGCAGATTATAAATTTAATCAATGTATAATTTTTCAACGAGAAATATTTTTAGTAATAAAGTACACTCAAATAAATTTTGAAAGTACAGTAAGTCCCGGACACACGTAAGGGATGAGGACTTCTTGCATAAGTAGAGATTTACGTAACTCGGGAATGACTAATAAAATGTTGCTACTATATCCCTGATCTGACAAAATTAAAAAAAAAAAAAACAACCACATGATATCCTCAGAAGAATGAAGAAAACTAATTACATATTTTTAATTAGTCCAATTAAAAACTTTATCTGGGGACAGTACTGAAGCAGCCAGAGTGGCACATAAGAATAAAAATACATAAAAGGAAGAACGAAGGAATGTTATTGTACGGTAAAAATTGATATGTATTTTGTAGCCTTGGTTATTATAGTTGACTTCACTAGTGCCTATCCCTTCACTGCTTCTCTTATTGTCTTTGTCCTTTATTATTGTGTTCACCGTTGATACTGACAAATCTAAATTCCTTGCAATACTTGTTAATGTTTGACCATTTTCATACATCCTTATTATTTTAATTTTCTGATCCAAATTGATCGCTTTCCTTTCCTTTTCTTGGTAGATTTACTAGTAAGATAAGGGATCACTGCTCTTGGCGCATTCCTCCCCCTTATCTCTGGTCTTCAGCACAGCTGCTAGCAAACCGTAACCGGCTAGTACTAACCGACAGATTCCTGCCAAAGCAAATGCTGCCCTCACTGCAAGCCATCGACGGGGACCTCCAAGAAGTGGTCAATAATAAAAAATACAGGAAGGTTATCCTCGTCGAACTGAAAATGTAAAACTGTG
Source organism: Mastigoproctus giganteus (assembly GCF_048544385.1). NCBI lineage: Eukaryota > Metazoa > Arthropoda > Arachnida > Uropygi > Thelyphonidae > Mastigoproctus > Mastigoproctus giganteus. Next base: position 10,516,412 of record NC_143578.1, on the reverse strand, counting down.
CTTTGTTAATAATCTGATTTATCTTTTTTTCTCATGTGTATCTCTTTTGTAAATATGTTTTGTTAATCCCTGGCACCACCATGCCGTGATGGGACTAATTGTATGTCTATCATTGCTGCAATTAAAGATTCTATTCTATTCTATAGTACCTTCTGTCACTTATTCTCTTAGTCAGCACCATAATAACGGTCATAATGAAAGTTTCTGTAAAGAACTACACAGGGTTAAGGCGGAAACACTATCACCTCACGCAAGCTCACATTTTACTAAAACACATTTCTTGAGGTTACCACCATAAAACAAAAACAACTTCAGTTTCCAGTTTATTAGGCTTTTCCATTAGTGCAACTATTATAGACAGGTAGTAAACTACCTTATTGAATTTGCAATAATACCGATAGCTGGAATTCAAATATTTCCTTATTTTGCAGACTTAATTTCAGGAGGTATTCATTATGACACTGACTAAAATGTTGTAAGAATTTCATTTTTATATATTACATTCATTACTTTTATTTTTCTGCATTATAATTTTTCTAATTTTACATTATTATGGTGAAATGTGTGTCCCCTTCACTGAAATCTTCAGTCATATAAGAAACAAATTTTCAGAATCTTTTCTTCATTCCTATTTTTTAAGCTTCATAAACTTGTTACTCCATACCTGAATTGTGCAATTTTGTGCGTGCCGTGTTCTTCATCACTGATTGTTTATTTATTATTATTTTTAAATGTTTTAAATTTTACAATCTTAAAAAAAAAATTATTGAAAAATTTTTTTACGTAACTTACATAAGTCAGGGACTTGCTGTATATATATTAGATTAATAGTGTGTAAAAAATTCTACATGAAAAAAATTTCATGCGGAAGAAAAATTACAAAATAAATTTTACTGTACAATCTCTTAAGTCTTAATTACAAATTTATACCCTGCGTATTTCAGTTTATTTTGCTTTTACATAATTGGAAATAAACAAAGACCTGTACATCCTCAAGAATTTAATTTTAATAAAACCTACAACACATATCCTATTTATCAACTAAAGCTTTACAAATTAATGATCAATGTAGGATATGTAACAGAGCATAACATGTAAGCAGGTTTAACACAAATATAAAATGCAGCTAAAATAGGTCATGAATTATGCAGGTTACCTATTTTTAGGAAGCATGCCCTTGCCAACAAGTAAGTTAACTAAAACTTACTTGTTCTAGAAATCAAATATTTCCTTATTTTGCAGACTTTTTTCATTTCAGGAGGTATTCATTATGACACTGACTAAAATGTTGTAAGAATTTCATTTTTATACATTACATTCATTATTTTTATTTTTTTGTATTATAATTTTTCTAATTTCATTAAAAAAAAAGTTCAAATTTTTCATTTTCTTAATTTAAAAATCAAAAAATAATAAGTCTAAAGATTCAAGCAAAGAAAAAAAAATTAAGTAATAATCTCACCAATTGTTGTAAACATCTCTTCTAGATGATAATCATCATGGGTATTATGGTAGATATACAATAGCTATTTCCTTTATAACAAATCTCACAAAACCTGTTTATTTTAACAGAAAACATGATAAAATATGCTTGATATTTTATACCAGGTAAACAACACTGACTAACTTATCTGATGCAGGGGATGTGGGATTCAAAGATTGTTCATTCTATCCATGTTATTTAGAGGTAGTACTGTAATAAATATCTTGTTAGCTGAGTGATAAAATGTTTTGTTTGATTTTCAATAAACAGTTAAGCCAATCATAATACACCAAACAGAATTTGAATAACTAGGGTGTCTTGCCTCTCCCCAAAAGGCCTAGTCATTTAGGTCTGTTCATTCCATTTTCTCCATTTTTTTTTCCTATTCACCAAGGACTAGTCTAATCCCCCCCCTCTACCAAATCATTCTCCTATTGATCCAGGCCTGTTCCTACCCCTTCTGCTCTCTCCTTATCTTTTAGATAAAAATTATGAAATAAATATATTTAAACAAAGTGTTTAAATTTTAATGCTATGTAGATATCAATAGCATCATAACAAAAAGATGAAATTATGAAAAATAGGAGGGCTTTCTCACCTTTTCTTGTGACCAGCAGGATTTAACTGTCCAAGTATCCTGCCTAAATAACCAATTCAGGCAGGCGAAGGCAGATTAGGAGTTAGGCAGGCGAAGGCAGATTACGAGAAATCATTGGCAAGGGATGCAAAGAAAAACAGCAAAGAGTTCTTTACTTATGTAAACACTCTAGAAGAAAGGGGCTGAATCAGATTGGTCCACTTGATATCAATGGGTCAACTGTTGATGATCCTGCTCAGGTAGCTAACAAACTAAATGAATATTCTGCATCGACATTCACACATGAAGAGTTATCTAGCGAGGGGAATGCCAGAGGTGTATTCAACTCTAGCAGTAAGCTAGAGAATCTTGTAATAACTGAGAGTAAAGTGGAGGAGAAATTGAAGATAAACATAAGAAAGGCACCCGGGGTGGATGGGATCTAGCCAGTTATATTAAAGGAGGTAGCAGAGGAAGTAAGCAAACCATTAGCCATAATTATGAGAGCTTCCTTGGACTCAGGGGAGGTACTGACAGACTGGAGATGTGCAAATGTGACCCCAATTCACAAAGGAGGATCAAAGGCTGACACAAGTAATTATAGACCTGCGAGTTTAACTTCTGTTCCAGGAAAATTAATGGAGGCACTAGTTAAAGAAGCACTGCAGGATCATTTAGACAAGACTTCAGTTATAGCTCGGACACAGCATGGTTTTGTTAAGGGGTAGTCTTGCCTGACCAATTTGACTGGATACTATGATGCAGTCACAAAGGAACTGGATGCAGGGAATAACTTGGATATTATATACTTGGATCTTAGAAAGGCTTTTGATACTGTTGCACATGGAAGACTGCTGCACAAATTGGAGCAGTGTGACATTGGAGGCAAATTGCTGCTGTGGATAAAGGGGTGGCTGAGGGGGAGAAGACAGAGTGGTAATCAATGGACACTGCTCGTCGTGGACTAATGTTATTAGTGGAGTCCCTCAGGGCTCAGTGTTGGGTCCATTATTGTTTTCTGTATTTATAAATGATATTGATGATGGTATGTCAAGCTTAATGTCGAAGTTTGCAGATGATACAAAGGTAGGCAGGGTTGTCAAGGACACTACTGACACTATGCTGCTGCAACAGCATCTGGAAAGGTTGAGCAGATGGGCTGAGAGGTGGCAAATGAAGTTTAACATTGACAAATGTAAAGTACTACACATGGGAAACAGTAACCCCAGAGCAACGTATCAACTCTGTGGTACTACACTGATAGTGGTAGAGAATGAAAGGGACCTGGGGGTGGTTGTGCAGGCAGATATGAAGTTCTCTGAGCAGTGCAGACGGGCTGCAAGAGTAGCTCATGGTGTATTGTCAATGATATATAGGAATTTTTCTAGCAGGGATAAGGAGGTGATTATTCCCTTGTATAAGGCAATGGTCAGGCCACACCTAGAGTACTGTATACAGGTCTGGAGGCCTCATTTCAAGAAGGATGTAGAGCTGCTGGAACGAGTACAGAGAAGGGCAACAAGATTAGTGAATGGAACAAAGGGGTGCTCTTACGAAGAAAGGCTTAAGTTTTGCAAATTACAGTGTCTGGAGACTAGGCACCAGCGAGGTGATCTGATAGAGGTGTATAAAGCCTTGAATGGTTTGAGCATGCTCAATGCTGATGGGATTCTTCCTCTCACTCAGAATAATCACCTGAGAGGGCATAAATTCAAATTGAGGAAAGACAGATGTAGGATAGACGTGCAGAAATTTGCCTTTAGCCAGCGGGTGGTTGGTTGGTGGAACAGACGTCCGTCCCTTGTCGTGGAAGTTGATAGCCTAAGTAAGTTTAAGGCTCAGCTGGACAGGTATTTCGAACGAACAGAGGGGTGAAGTGGAAGTGGTTTTTTTTTTTTTGGCTGATGCTGCATAAGCTTGCTTTCTTGCATCAAATGCCTCTACTAATGCTAATTCACAAAATACTAAACAGGATAAGAAAAATCCTACTTTTCATAATTTTGAAAAGGTTGAAATAATATTAGAAGAAAATAATAATAATAATAATAATAATAATAATAATAATACAATACAATACAATAATAATAATAATAATAGTGTACCGTATTACAAGTACAAACCCCAGGCAGTACTAGAGAAACCAACCCACAACCTGTACTGGAACCGTGCCATAATAATGGACAAGACAATCTCGCACAACAGATCAGACACAACCCATGTCGACATGAAGGTAAAGGGTTGACATAGCAGTGTCCAACGCTGGCAATCTCCAGAAAACACACGAGGAAAAGATCAGAAGTACACGAACCTAAGACAAGAGATCAAAGAGATGTGGCATATGCACAAGTAACAACCATCCCGATCATAGTGTAGACCACAGGTATGGTGCCAAACAATCTACATAATAGCCTAGTAGCAATACTTCTGCCACAAGGTATTCCAGAAAGTCACAACTGTGAACATCTGTAGTATAGTCAGAGTTCCTCAACCAACAGTAGTGCAGGTTGATTGTAGTGGAGGTTGATAGCCTAAATAAGTTTAAGGCTCAGCTGGACAGGTATTTTGAACGAACAGAGGGGTGAAGTGGAAATGGGTTTTTTTTTTGGCTGATGCTGCATAAGCTTGCTTTCTTGCATCAAATGCCTCTACTAATGCTAATGCTAGATATACTTGTGAGCCATTCCAATTTTGTGAAAATTAGAAGTTTTAAAAAAATTCAGGTTATAATCATAAAACTAATTATAAAATAAAAAACGAACCACACCTGAAAGGTAAATACAATGCGTATGTTACCTAATTTGTTAAATTTAAGTTTGTATTAAACTCCTGGAATATTCTGTGTAATCATGATAAAAGTTTTCATTTAAGACTATCCAGAACAAAGTTCTCCATGTAAAATTACAAACTTGTATCAAGATTTAGCCTTCAATATTAATATAAATTAAACATTTGGGAATCCGTAAATGTTATAAAATGTAAAAATTAAGTAAAATCTAAAACTGTTTCGTTTTAAGTTTTACTTAGTCACATTAAAATACATCAGCCTGTGTAGATTTACATTCTGAACTAATAGGAACTAAATGGAAACTATCCAATAAGGATTACATCTCTATGCCCTATAATACTGATAAACTAAATAGAAATTCATCACAATGCTTAGAGAAAAGTCAACAGAGGATATAGTAATAAAAAAAGCTGCAACTGGCTTTAATTCCTTGATATTTTATTTTCTAAATAGATAGAAAAATATCAAGAAACAGCACAAAACTAACAAATCTCTCATATGAAATCTGAATATCCATATAAAAAAATCTGACTGTCATTCTGAACACCTGACTGTGCCTCTTACAAGAGGGTGATATCATATGAGAGAGAGAGAGAGAGATCTGCTAAAAATTAATGCTTGCAAAAAGGGTTTACAGATCTACTATAAGTAGAAAACACTATCCAGATACCACACTGTAAAATGGCTTGTCAACTTACCTATCTATACCATTTTTTTTCCATCAGAGTGACTAGTATTTATACATTATCTCTTTAGAAACTATTATGAAAACTCATTACCATAACTAGCAACAGTTATTATAATTTGTTAAAGGTAATTACTTTCAGTGAAAGAGCTTTATCTTAATGGCAATAAGCTCACTTTTGCATCTAACTGGACTTACTCATAAGAAATGAGGGAAGTGTTCAGATACTCTGCACAAATCAAATAAGGCTTACAATATACTATAATAATCTTAAACTAACAACATGCATTTTTACTCCTTTGCCAACATGCCATTATAGAAATGCTTAGTTTAGCAACAAATAATTGCTGAATGTGCTGTTTCTACAGATCAGGTTAAATGCTTTTATTTTTCTCTTGCTTTATCTTTCTTTTTCTCCCAATATGCACAAAAACTAAAATATAAACAGAAATGAAAATCAGTTTGCAAATGAAACCATCATTCAGCATATTTCCACTGGAAAAGTGTTTTGTCACGTACAGTGTCAGCATACTGGTTTTATATCATCTATTTATGAATTCAATGATTCTGAATAATAAGACTGAATAATGAATGAAATATGATCTCACAAAATGCTGAGCATTGTTTATTCATGATGGAAATGATCACATGTTTCTAAATTGTCAGTGCAGCATTAGAATATATAACCATAGTATTAAAAAATCAATGAAATTCAAGTAGAAATACAAGGTTTGATAATTAAGATCAGGACTGAGTCAAATTGCAAACAGAATAAAAACTTTTAATATATTTAAAATGTATGCCTTGAGAAGCTACACTTGTGAGGTTGCTCACAGAGTTGGAAACAATTCTGTTAATATATTTACACAATTAATATATTTAAAATGTATGCCTTGAGAAGCTACACTTGTGTGGTTGCTCACAGAGTTGGAAACACTTTTTAAATGCATTTAAACTGAATTCCTTTGTCACATTTCTTTTTCCTCTACATTGTACAATGACCATCCCTTCAGTTGGATTTTGCGATGATCCCTCTGCGTTTGATTCAACCACAAGAGGTGACAAATCATGGTGTTTCTGATATGATCAATGAACAAAGAAAAAGCATGAAACAGCAATCAGCTTGCTCTCCAATACAAAAATAAAAGAAAAAAAAAATGGTTTCAAAAATTTTGTTCAATTTCTTTGTCAATGAGATAATTATTCATAATGAATTTGTTTCACCAGGTAACACAATAAATAAAGACTATATGTGGCACAAGTTTTGGATTGTTTTGTTAAAAGAAATAGGAATAAGGGGAACCAATTTCTAGGCAATTCTAGACCACAATCTCAGCTAACCATTCTAGCATAGCATGAGATGCGTAGCCAACCCCCACCCACATTTATTAGTATTTAGCAACATGATGCAAGAAAGCAAAGCTTATATAGAATCAACTGAAAAAAAAAAAATTCAGTTGTCCATTCCCACCAATAATCTGTCCAAACTTCCTTCAACTTTATTCAAATTACCTACTTCCAAATCAAGTACTTTTTGAATGATTTCCAAGCATCTATTCTGCAACCATCCTTTTTCTATTTAATGCTGCCATGTATGTTCAAAAAAGAGTAAACATTCCATCACCAATTTATTTTACTTAACCCTTTCAACGTCTTATACAGTCCAATTAAGTCATCATGCAGATGCCTAGTTTTCAGAGGTTGCATTTATAGAAACCCAGTCTTCCTTGGTAAGAATATCATTTTATGCATCTTAATGAATCTTGTTACTCTTCTCCCTTTCCAGCAGATCTGCATCCTTCCAAAAATGATGTTTTCCAAACCTGGATTCCGTATTCCAGGTGTGGCCTAACTATTGCTTATACATCAGCATAATTACATCTTTGTCCTTGCTGGCAAAGTTCTCGCATACTGCTCCTCAGTATGTGACAGAACCCCACAAGCTGTCCTTGCAGCCATCCTGCACTACTCAGAACTTCATGTCAGGCAGTACAAATTATCAGAGGTTTTTTTTTTTTTTTTTGTTCTCCCCTGAATGTGGTACCACCCAAGTGATAAGTTCTGTAATTACTGCTACCCATATGCAGTTCCTTGCATTTATCAATGTTAAATCTAAATTGCCACTTCTCAGCCTATTTACTCCATTCCATAATTTATTCCATGTCTTGTTGGAGTAGTATACCCTGATTCCTGTCAATAGCCACTCTGCCAACCTCTTATCTGCAAATTTAGCCAATATCAATCCACTGCAGGATGAAGGCCTCTCCAGCAACTTTCCAGTTCCTTCTGTTTTGTGCAATGGCCACCCATTTACTACCCACAAACTCATGAATTTCATCTGTCCATCTTCATTGTTGTCTTCCAGGTTTTCTTCTAGCTCCTATTGGGTAGCATTCTATTACTTTCTTAGTCCATCTGTCACCATGTCTTCGAGCTATATCGTACAGAGAAGGGCAACAAGATTAGTGAATGGAACAAAGGGGTGCTCTTATGAAGAAAGGCTTAAGTTTTGCAAATTACAGTGTCTGGAGACTAGGCACCAGCGAGGTGATCTGATAGAGGTGTATAAAGCCTTGAATGATTTAAGCATGCTCAATGCTGATGGGATTCTTCCTCTAGCTCAGAAAAATCACCTGAGAGGGCATAAATTCAAATTGAGGAAAGACAGATGTAGGATAGACGTGCGGAAATTTGCCTTTAGCCAGCGGGTGGTTGGTTGGTGGAACAGACTTCCATCCCTTGTGGTGGAGGTTGATAGCCTAAATAAGTTTAAGGCTCAGCTGGACAGGTATTTTGAACGAACAGAGGGGTGAAGTGGAAGTGGGTTTTTTTTTTTTTTTTTGTCTGATGCTGCATAAGCTTGCTTTCTTGCATCAAATGCCTCTACTAATGCTAATGCTATATGTCCTGCTCAAGACCATTTTAGTTCTTTAGTTTTGATAACAATGTCCTTTACTTGAGTTTAGTGCCTAATCCAGGTGTTTCTCTTCTTATCTAACAGATTCCCAATATAATTCATTCCATTCTTCGCTGTGTAGTTCTCAGCTTCTCTTCTATTTTTTTGGTGCGTGCCCAAGTTTCACATCCATAAGTCATGGTGGGGAGTATACATTGGTTCATTATTTTACACTACAGACAAATTAGGATATTGCTCCTCAGTATGTGACTATATAAGTTTTAATGTGACTAAGTAATGTATTTAATTTCCTTAACTTCTATTTCCTGAATGTTATCCATCCAAAATCTATTCTTCTCTTGACTTCCAGCCATTTATCATTATTACAGCTAATGACTTGTCCCAGATAAGTACATGACTCCACCTTTTCAGTTACTGCTCCTTCAATCATTATATCCCTTTCTGTGGCATACTTGTTCATCATTACTTTTGTTTTAGCCATATTCATCTTTAGTCAAAAATGCTTACTAACCCTGCATAACTGATTAAGATTTTCCTCTAATTCTTTGGGATCGTGGCTTATGACCACAATGTCATCTGTAAATCATAAATGGTTTAGGTACTCTCCATTCACACTGACTCCTTTTCTGCGGACCAGTCTAATCTTCTGAAAGCTTCCTCAACGACAGCAGTAAATAACTTTGAAGATATGTCTCCTTGTTGAACTCCTTTCTCAATTTTAAATTTACTACTGTCTTGGTCTAGTCTAATAAAGGAGGTAGCATTCTCATATATTTTCTTCAAAATCATAATATATGGGATATCTATGCCTTGTCTTTCCAGTGCCTGAAACATTGCCTTATGCTGTATGCATAAGGAGTCAAATGCCTTTTCATAATCCACAAATGCCAGGCATAATGGTGTTTTGCATTCATTTGCTTTCTCCATTAGCTGTGACATTATGTGACGGTGATTGATAGTTGAGAATCCTGTCCTAAAGCCAGCTTGCTCTTTCGGATGATTCTCATCAAGTATTCTTTCTAATCTGTTAGTAATGATCCTTGTGAACAACTTGTAGATGTGGGATAACAAGCTAATTGGTCTATAATTTACAATTTATCTCTTTTCTTATGCAGCAAAACTATGATTGCATTATTCTACTCCTTCGATGTCATACCTTTTCTAATGCATTTTTGTGAAGAGTCATGCCAGTTTTTGTCATATCTCTTCCTCCCAATTTTAACACTCTATAGTAACTTCATCTTTCCCCGGGGCTTTCTGATTCTTCAACGCATATTCTACCTCATTAGGAAGGATATCAGGTATGTTGTATGTGTTACTAATTTGTGATCCATCTTTCCCACTGATCCATCATTCCCTCGCTACTTGTATAACTCTTTATAGTAGTCTTCTGCTATTTATAAGTACACCATCGCTATTCTTCAGTTTCAGTATCATTTGTCTTTCTGTATTACTGCTCATGGCTGCTGATTTAAATCCTTTGTTTTTCCCTTAATGCTTGTTCTACTTTTCTTGTGTTAAATTTTCTTATATCCTCTCTGAATCTCTTTCTAATGGCTTTGCATAACTCAGTATACGCAATTTTCTCCTTCTCAGTGTTTTTCTTGCTCTTCATTTGTCGCCTTCATTTCATCATGAAGTGTTTCTTGACTAATTTTTTTTTTCCTTTGGATTTCTTTTTACCTATAGGTTTCTTGGGATTTATCACTTTCAGAAAGTTGTAATATTCCTCGTCAATATCTTGGTCCTGAACAGTCTGCACAAGCTCAAACTTGTTCTAAAGTTCCAGTACATACTGCTTTTTCTCCTCTTCTGTTATCTCAAAGACCGTCATATTATTTACTCGAGTCAGTTTTTTCTTTTCTTTTCTTACATCTATATCAAGTGTGCATCTTGCCATTCTGTGATCACTTCCAACATTTACCTTGTTCAGGACAGTAACATCATTCACAATATATCTTCTGTTGGTGAGAATGAATTCTATTTCATTAGTTGTTAATCCATTTGGGCTCTTCCATGTCCACTTTCTGTTCACCCTTTTCTTGAAAAAAAGTGTTCATTACTGACATTCCTTGAGATTCTGCAAATTCCACAAGTCTTTCACCTCTTTCATTTCTTTCACCAATTCCAAAATTTCCTATAGTTCTCCTTTCTGCACTGTTTTGTCTCTTTCCAACCTTAGCATTGAAGTCCCCAATAATGATAGTATAGTGAGTTTTCTGTTATCTAGAAGACTCAATTTCAGTGTACATTTCTTCAACCTCTTCATCATGGCTCAATGTTGGTGCATAAATCATTATAACCTTTAGCTTATACCTCTTAGAAATCCTGAGTAGTAGTCTTGACACCCTTGATGTGCTTTTGAATTCCAAATGTTTTTTTATATCTTTATGGACCAGAAAGCCAACTCCACCTTCACTCCTTTCACTGTTTCCATTCGTGTACAACAGATTTCCACTTGATAAACTTATAAGTGATTCATTTCTTCTTGTTTCAGCCAAACAAATACACTTTTGTTAAATAAATTTAACTTTATCTGTTTTAGGCTTCAGTGATTTTCATTGCTCTGTAAGTCACGTTACATATAGCTTATTATTCATTCATCTTCGCATCTTCCCCATGCTATATATTCTTAGAATAATTGATTGGTGAAACAAACTTCAATTGGGTGTTTTTGAACTGAGTAGTTTGAATGAATTTAGAGGATTATGTTCCACTTACAAATTTAATACTAAAATTTTGTTCCAACTGATCAAACAGCAAAATGCAAAAATTAAAGTGTATAAATTGAAATGGAGAAAAAAAAAAAAAAAAAGAGTAGCTTTCAAAAGTAAACACTTTTTTTTTTTTTTTTTATAAAATGTCAATTTTTAGCAGTGTAAACTGCAGCCATTATCAACTCACTGCAGGATGGAAGCCTCCTCAACAATTCATGCTGAGGGAAATGGACCATAATCTGCCACGCTGGTCCAGTGTGGGCTGGCAGAGCGACCGTATTTAGCAGTCAGGGGCTTGAACCCCGGTCTACTCAAAGACCGTGTGCTACTGCACTCCCACTCCTGACCACTCGGCTACGGAAGCCCTTTAGCAGTGTAAGGCACCTTAAAGACTAAAGGAGCAAAAAATTGTGGGGGGGGGGCAGGAAAAATGGAAAGGAAGAAAGAAAGATGAGACTGCTGAAGTTACATTATTAGTTGGATAGAAACAGGTTTTACAAGATTTTAATACAGCACAATAGCAAAATTAACTGAAAAAAAAAAAAAAAAAAAAAATTCAGAACTGTTGCATCATTTCTTGATAACTCTGTATGCTTATGGCAACATAACAGACGGTTCCCTAGGCAAGTCTTACAAAAATTAAATTGTGCCCCAACATAGCATTCTCAGTCACTAGTTTGGAGAGGTCTAGGTTCAAATCCCATTAGTGACCTAGGGGATCACATCTGGTGAGTATGGGCTTGGCACACCCAGGGTCCTGAGCTGGATATCATTATTCTTCTTTCTTGGTGATTCCCTTTTGACTCCCCCCCCCCTCTCTCGGAATTTTTTTTTTTTTTTGGCTGGTGCAGCATAAGTTTCAGGCTTCCTTGCACCATATAGCTAATAATAATAAAAATTCTTTTAAGGCATCTTCAACTGGGGCTACAGCTGGATAATCGAGGTGGAGAGAGTAAAGTATTTATTTCTCCATCTGCACAACATACAAATCAGTCCATGAACACACATCTGTACAGGGGAAAAAAAAAAAAAAGATGCCCACATCAAGAGTAGTCACCTAATATGGGGAGTGAAGCAGCTGATAACTGTGGAAAGGAGTAAAAGAAAAAAAAAAAAAATTGCTTTCCAGCCAATAATTGCAGAATGTGGTAATAAATTATAAAACTAAAGTAGAAAAAATAAAAATATAATATATTCTGACATCAACAATGAATCAATTTCAGTGATGAATAACTAAAATTAAAAAGAAAATGCTATACCAAGTTTCAGATATACAGATAACTTTAAGAGAAATGCAACTATTCATAGTAATTAAAGATAAGTCGGTAGTAAATTTTATGTCACAAACTGCACAAGCTAAATAACATATTTCTAGGATAAGGATCAGTTAGAAAATAATATCTTTGTTCATACTAACACTTTTTAGCTTGGGTTGGTCCTTGAGGTTGTCACAGACACTCTCAGATATGCCGGACAAGCTGTACTTGCACCTGGGAGTCAAACGCTGATGGAACTGATATTCGGGTGACATTCAAGTCAAGTGGACCCAATTTCGGTGAGTCCGGACGGTCTGTGACAGCCAAATCCTCTTACTTCCACCTTAACGATGGTGGGACTGTTAGTAATCCAGGGTATAACCTCCGTGCACAAGCACACTGTGGGTGACCACCCACACCAAATGGAGGAATGCAGCCCCTCTATGTTACCAGGCAATACTAGGTGGTAGATGACTCATCAACCGGTGCAATACTACCACTTTGCTTATTGGAGGCTTAAAGTGGTGGTGGTTGTTGTTGGTTTGTTTGGTTTTTAGGAGCATTAGCAACTAAGGCCATATTGCTCAGGAGATATGCGGTGGTCATTCCCTGACCTTTCCGCATCCTCCGTATTTGGTGGTCACGGGCTCGAACCCCGGTCTAATCAAGAAGCGTGTGCTACGCACTGCTGCTCCTGCCCACCTGGCTACGGAGGCACCATTTGAAGTGGTGGAACCCATGTTTAGTCTCCAGAGCTAAGTTCCGGTTAACCCTTCCCCACCTCTTCCACCATGCAGTATGACTGATGACTTTTGAGGTTATGATGAACATCATGGCAAGATGCAATCTTCCTTACATTTCGAGGGTACAGCTCTAAAACAGTGTTCGCAGGCCGGCCGCTAGTTAGCACACCGGACCAAATCTATTGGTAACTCTTTAGGAGGCTTCCGGATCAGCTAGTGTATAATCTTGCTACCTCTACTCTACCAGATAGTGACTGGAGGGAGTGCGAGTAGTGTATATGCAGGAGGCATATACACTATGGTGGAAAGTACCAGGCAATAAAATTAATGAGAATGATTGACAGATGGTTCCAAGATGAATGCATAGCCAAAGAAGCATCTATATAACTGACAATTACTAAGCAAGGTTAGATTTGGTGAATCCAAACTTGCTTGGTGAATCTGACCTTGACTCATCATAGCAACCTTGATTGCAGCAAAGTACAAACTGTGAAGTCAAAGCACTTTCTACAATCCAGAAAACAGATTTCAAAACCTTAACCACAAATAAGCCAGTCAGTGAATGGCAAAGAAGACTGCACTATTGTATATAGCAATGAACAATAAAATTATGATGACAAATTATTAAAGTGAGAAATGACAGAGTTTATTCAGACAAAGGAGGATATCAAGATTCTTAACAAATTTTAACACTCTAGCAGGTGCATCAAAGAGTCATAAGCAGGCACACTGTTGCTCAATGTGCAATAACCATTTTGGAAAAAATGGCAAGTAGTAGTTTAAAATGGTGCACTTTATACTTCTATTATTTATTCTGACCCAATATATTTGATAATAAGAATTAATATCTTTAGTAATGCAGTAAATCTTATTATTATTATCTATATATAAAATACCTGACTACCTCACCTCCAAATTACATCATAGAACAAGACCAAAACTCTTAAATTAAAAAAAAAAAAAAAAAAAAAAATTTGAGACATGAGCATACATCACATTTTTCACATTAACAAAGATTCTTTACCATATTTTCCACACTTAACTCTTGCAATTAAAAAATAATTAATAATGGTTTGACACTGAAGAATTTTGGTTTTTTTTGCTCATGCTCTTTAGCCTGCTTTCTTGCATCACTTGGCACTACAAATACTAAATCAAGCCCATTACATCCATTTATTGTTTAACTTCACACTCACAGAACCAACTTTACTTCTTTCTCATTTATTCCTTCAACAACCACACTTCACATGTATTTCCTGAAAATTACAATCTACAGAAATTCAATTCTAATGTCAACAAGTAACATCTTTTGCCTTCACAACCTTCAATCTATGCATGGCACTAAGTATTATAGGTTCTAATACCTTTCATGTTTAGGATTTTCATAAAAAAAAAAAAAAGCCCACTCTGAAGAATGATCATTTATAACTTTGGCTCATATCTTTCACATTCAACCATCCTAAAATCCAAATCAGGATCTTGCTCATAATTCCAAAAAGTTCTTCTGCATCTTCCTGATAACTCACATTTGGTACCAAGCAGTTTTTTTTTTTTTTTGTTGTTAACAAAACTTAAAGAACACCTCAGAGGCAACAGATGACTTTGATGAAGAAACTTTTAGTAGCTGGAGGGGAGGGTTTTACCCCTGAGCTGAATAAACTTTACTTATCCCCAATTCACAAAGGGGGATCGAAGGGTGACACGAGTAACTACAGACCAGTTAGTTTAACTTCTGTTCCGGGTAAAATAATGGAGTCGCTGGTTAAGGATGCATTGCAGGATCATCTAGACAAGACTGCAGCAATAATTCAGACACAGCATGGGTTTGTTAAGGGAAAGTCTTGTCTGACAAATTTGATAGGATATTATGATGTGGTTACAAAGGAACTGGATGCGAAAAATAATTTTGATATCATATATTTGGATTTCAGGAAAGCTTTTGACACTGTTGCGCATGGAAGACTATTGTACAAATTGGAGCAGAATGGTATTAAGGGTAAGTTGCTACAATGGATAAAAGGATGGTTAAGTGCTAGAAGACAGAGGGTGGTAATCAATGGGTGCTGCTCTTCTTGGACTAATGTTATTAGTGGAGTCCCACAGGGTTCGGTGTTGGGTCCACTGTTGTTTTGTATATTTATCAATGATATTGATGAAGGTATATCAGGCTTAATGTCGAAGTTTGCAGATGATACAAAGGTTGGCAGGGTTGTTAATGATAGTAATGGCAGTGTGCTACTGCAACAGGATCTAGATTTGGGCAGATGGGCTAAGAAGTGGCAACTGAAGTTTAACCTTGACAAATGCAAAGTACTACATATGGGTAGAAGTAACCCCAGAGAAACGTACCAACTATGTGGTACTACACTTAAGGTGGTAGAAAATGAAAAAGACCTGGGAGTAATTGTGCAGGCAAATATGAAGTTTTCTGAGCAATGCAGACAGGCTGCCAGGGCAGGTCATGGGGTTTTGTCAATGATATATAGGAATTTTGCTAGCAGGGAAAAGGAGGTGATTATCCCTCTGTATAAGGCAATGGTCAGGCCATGGCTTGAGTACTGCGTACAGGTCTGGAGGCCTCATTTTAGGAAGGATGTAGATTTACTTGAGTGTGTACAGAGAAGGGCAACAAGATTGGTGAGGGGAATGAAGGGATCCTCTTACCAAGAGAGGCTTAAGTTCTGCAAATTGCAGTGGCTGGAGACTAGGCACCTGCGCGGTGATCTGATTGAGGTATATAAGGCCTTGAATGGGTTGAGCACGGTGAATTCTGATGGGATCCTTCCACTTGTTCATATTACGAATCTAAGGGGGCATAAATTCAAATTAAGAAAAGACAGATGTAGAATAGATGTGCGGAAATTTTCCTTTAGCCAGCGGGTGGTTAATTGCTGGAACAAACTTCCATCTGTCGTTGTGGAAGTTGATAGGTTGAATAAATTTAAGGAGGAACTGGACAGGCATTTGGAGGGAATGGTGTGATTTTTTTTTTTTTTGGCTGATGCTGCATAAGCTCATACATTTGCTTTCTTGCATCACATGCCACTACTACTACTACTACTACTACTTGAACAGCATACAAAGACTTATTTGGAACTGGACAAAATGTACTGAGTTTGGTGGGGTATATATGAAAATAATGATATATAAGAGTGAAGATAACTTTTTGAAGTACATTTTTTTTAAAAAAAACTTCTGTATTCCTTCAAAAGTTATGCAATAAAAAGCATTATTTTTCATGCCACACATTTCATAAAAAGTGCCTTTTATACACTTTGTGAAATGCTTGTTTATTTTTCATCAAAGCAACAAAGACCATGAAGCATCACTGTGCTATGTTTGTAAACTAGTCATACTCCGTGGTTGATCTGCATCTGAAAAGCAGATCAACCACGGAGTATGGTGGGGGGGGGGTAGACATTCAACCCCTTGGCCAAGACTGACTAACACAACCAGGGTGTAAAAAAAGAAAGGTCCATAAAAATTCCTTTCATCTTGAAGGTATTTAAATCCAGACCTTTTACACAGTGTGGATGGGCAACAGTTGAAACTATTGTGCACCTGCATAGGCCTCTGAAATGTAGGATAGTAAGAATCATTTTGGCAGCATTATTTCATGGTTTTCTTCAAATAAGACATCAGGAAAATCTTCACTTTACTAATTAGAATTTCTGAAGTATTTAAATTTAAATGGAGATGAAATGACTAATTCTTACACAACTTGAAAATCCCTATTCAAATACCAGTTTCTATTTTGCAAATTGTAAATATTTTCTTCTTGTGAATTTCACATGGAACGATATAAGAGAGGGTTCTGTAATGTTGGAAACAAAATAGGCACATTTTGTAATGTCAACTGAGAGCCTTCTTTTCCATTAAAGACATTTTCAGAAAAATTCCCTATAAATTGTAATACATTAAAAATTCTGCTGCATCATTTAAAATGAAATTTTCATGTTAAATATTAACATAATTTTCCAATACATAGTAATAGAGGCATGTGATGCAAGAAATAAAGCGTTTGAGCTTATGTAGCATTCGCCAAAAAAAAAAAAAAAAAATTCACACAACCATTCCCTCTAAATGCTTGTCCAGTTCCTCCTTGAACTTATTTAAACTATCAACTTTCTAATGTACAAGTTAGTGCATTTGCATCATTTCTGTACATAGCCAACTACATAAATAGTTATAAATTGGCATCATTAAGTATATCTCATATTGTGAGATATACTTAATCACAACGAGTTGCCATGATATTGCACTACCTTGAATAAGTAACGCTTTACCATAGGAGAAGACTATTGTTACTTATTCACCCATACGGAGCTTATTGGCTCTTCATCAGTGGGTGGGCAGGTACCCTGGAGTTGCAATGATGATAATCTAGTTGAAGTATAAATTCACAATATGAGAGATACCTGATGGTGTGGAGTAATTTATATTACGGTATAGTTAAGGGCTAAAGCCTCAGGTTACGTAAATAGTTTAACTAATTAACTATTTACGTAACCTGAGGCTTTAGCCCTAAACTACACTGCTATCAACTTTCATAATGACAGATGGAAGTTTGTTACAGCAATTAACCACCACTGGCCAAAGTCAAATTTCCGCACATCTATTCTACAACTGTCTTTCCTCAATTTGATTTTATGTCCCCTCAACCCATCTGCCCAAATTTCTTCCATGCACAACAGTGTCAAAATGTTTCCTGAAATCCAAGTATATGATATCAAAATAAATTAATAATAATAAATTATTATTTATTAATTATTTATTAAAAAAACTTGACATGTCAAGTTTTTTTTTTATCAAATGAAAAAATTAGTATTACATTTCAAACATCCAGAGTTGATCTAGTCTTTTAATGTATTTTTTAAAATTTATTTTTAAATGGTTATAATTGCTTCACTTATTCTCCTAACAGTATAATTACAATCCTCTGTACTATATAGTTTATCGAAATCGATGACAATCAAGCTCCAATTTACCATAACTAATTTGACACAATAATTCAACCAGCATAGCAGCAATAGTGCCGGCTTATGGAAGGTTATATTTGTTTTTAAAACTATTTCTGAAATTACATTTTTAAGTGACATTTGAGGCACATGATATCTGAGAACAGAATGAAAAAAAAAAAAAAAAAAAAAAAAAATTCAATACACAATATCAGAACAAATCCAAATCTGGGAACGCGCAAATTTCACAAGCAATTAGCAAGACTTGAACACCAAATGCATCCCTGGTTATCCAAAATAAAATATATTACAAAACATTAGGTACATAAGAATATTATATCATCGTCTTAAAAAGAATAACACTAAGCCTACTACTTGAAAGGTATTCCAATTAATAATGACGACGTACCTTTAGAGGCATCAAATATTCCAAATACGTTACTCAACTTAAACTGTGCGGCATGTGACATTCAGCAGAAACTGCTTAATTTGTTGCGAATTCATTTGTTTGAAATTCACTACAGCTCACAGATTAAGAAACGACAAACATTTAAAATACAAAGATCACGCACTACTAAAGATCATGACATTCTCAAATTCTTAAGAATAACATTCCCCTTTGATGTCATGACCTAGTTGAAGCTTGTTTGTCTATGACGCGATCGCCCTCTTCTGGAGAGAAAAGAAGAAGAATAAGAAGAAATTAGAGAAATATGGTAGTAATATGTAGCAGAAGAATCTTTATTGTAACGCTTGGAATGATAATTTACATAATAGTAATTGCAACAGCCCGTCACGGCACAGTGGCCAGGGGTTAACAATGTACTACAGGGACATTATTACCTCAAAAAGCCAAAATACATAAATAAATAATAGAATAATAAATAAGTGAACTAAAGTACAGAAAATGGAGAAATGACTTGAGTACAGTATACTACCTATATAGAACATGAAGTGAGTGTACAACCATCTGTTTCAAAATACAAAATACATACTATAAGGAGATACAGTACATTTAAGTGCATAAATATCTACATGGTTGGATTAAGAATATACATTGTTCAAGGCTCATATTATAATAGTAGTAGCCTTGGCCGCCCACTGAGTATTCTTTTCCTACATTGTCGATCTCGACAGAACTTGTTGAAGTCGACATTTAAGTCCTGGACTCGAGATAACATCTGCTGAGGAAGAAACTGGTCCGACAGATGAAGCGTCTTTGCAGAGGGCATAGCTGGGGAATTGCTCGTAGACGTGCGACTGGGATCCTCCATGTGCAGTTGTCCCAGAAGGAGGAGGAGGAAATGAGACCGGTCATGAGTTTGACTGTTGTGATGAGCCTCCTTTCATTAATGAGTGACATGAGCCTTGGGATGTTAAGTGCATTGGCCATAGCGGTGGTCCGGAGCTGAGGAGGCAGGCTATATTTGTGGCACGCCCACTTGAGGAGCCAATACTCGGATGTGTGTGTGTATATTATGCAATTAGGGCTATGAGACATCAGTGTATCAGTGTTTTGAATAGTGTCTGTTCTTCAGCAGGTTTACCAGTTCGTTGAATGATCAACCCGAATTTTTAGTACATTAAATGTACACATCTTTCCAGACCGACTCACTCGGCCACGTTGTCTAAAAAGTCGTTGAAAGTTCTTTCTATCTAAAATTAACCTTCCATTTTATAAGTGGTATAACATTGTTGTTTTCCATATTTATTAATGATATTGATCAGTGGCGCATTATCCTATAGGTAAAAAAAAAGACATCTGCCTAGAGCTCCGATCAGAGGGGGCCCCAAAAATCACAGTTTCAAAAACTAAAACTTATTGCTGTTTTTTGCTAATTAATCTCTGTCAGAAAACTCAGTTGACCTTGGCGAAGGCCAGCCAGGGAATGATGGGCACCCTGACTCACCTTCCAGTGGTGGTGGCGGCGGCAACGAAGGCTTCCACTAGGGGGCCCTGGGCCAAGAAGCCAGAGACACAAAAGCAACAGTACATAACACTAGTCTGACACAAACTAGACATTACACTTTTTCTAGCTTTTATAGAGATTCTGTACTTCTTTACAAAGTACTAAGGCACAGATGTGGGAAACCATTGGTGGCGCCTTCCACAAAACACTATGCCACTGTTTTTTACTAATATTTTTAAGCGATTTTTATCGGAAATTGAACTTTACTTGAAGATTAATTTGAAAAATGCTTTTTTTTTCAAAAATGGTTTTACCGATTTTGATGAAATGTTAGATTTAGTTCTTAGGTCATAATTTGTTTGTTTTGTTGTTGCAATATAATGAAATTGAAAATGTTCTTTATTATTATTTTTTTTAAATGGGGCCTCCAAATTCGATTTTACCTTGGGCCCCCATGGAGGTATAATGCGCCACTGATATTGATGAAGGTATTAGCATTAGTAGAGGCATTTGATGCAAGAAAGCAAGCTTATGCAGCATCAGCCAAAAAAAAAAAAAAAAATAATAAATAAATAAATAAAAAATAACCACTTCCACTTCACCCCTCTGTTCGTTCAAAATCCCTGTCCAGCTGAGCCTTAAACTTATTTAGGCTATCAACTTCCACGACAAGGGATGGAAGTCTATTCCGGCAACCAACCACCCGCTGGCTAAAGGCAAATTTCCTCACGTCTATCCTACATCTGTCTTTCCTCAATTTATATTTGTAAAGTGTTCTTTTATAAAACAATTAACAAATGCAAATATATAAACTTCATAAATAAAACAGCAGTAATAATAATTATTAGTTTATTTCTGTATTTAAATAATATACATAAAGAGGGAACGCAAATATACCCCATTGTCCCAGGTGCCACATAACCTCGCTAAACGAGTCAGTAAGTTAGGCATCACTGCAACGTTTCTTTGTTGACCAGCAATGTTATTTTACTGTATTTTTTTTAGGTTTCCCTTGAGTACATAGCTTCAGTTCAGCTGCAGTTCAGTTGCAGCATAACACAATGCCACACTGCACCAAGGAGTAGAATTTTCAACCAAGTCTTCTGAGTTTTAGATGTCATGTACACATTCAAAAACACATCATAAACATGTATAATTACACCAGCCTACCAAAAGTCATGGACGCCTCTTTTTGATTGCAGAAAATTGTGTCTTTATGAATAATGCAAATATCAATCAATTTTTTTCCATAATTCTGAGTACAAGTACAATGACACACAGAGCCGCATAAGTAACAGTGCTAGAAGTTGGGTAGAAGCACAGATTAATACTTTACTAATCTGTGGGTAGAAGTATATAACAAAACAAGTAACACCTGGCTTTAAGACGGGCCTGATGTAGCTAAGTTGTCAGAGAGAGAGAGAGAGAGAGAGAGAGAGAGAGAGAGAGAGAGAGAGAGAGAGAGAGAGAGAGAGAAAGAGAGAGTGTGTGTGTGTGCGAGTGCAGTAGGACACGCTCTTTGAGTGGACCATAATCCAAGCCGGTAATTGCTGTATACGATTAAACATTGTATTCATGATATATTGTAAACTTCTCTGACTTGATGGTCGTGTCGGAGTATAAAAAAAGATCATGACGGAGGGAAATTGAATCGGGTGCGTTAAAATGCATTGATACAGATGTGTTACACTTTTGGGGAGGGAAGGGTATATATGTCGTATGAATTGATGAAATGGTTTGATATAGCATACAGCCAGATTTACGCAGTTTCTTAACATATTGTATTTGTTATGACAAATGGGCCTGGAGTACTGGTGTCCATGGTTAAATCAATATTAACGTATTTATCCAGTAAATCATATATTTATTTAACTATAAATACATAGGAGCTTTCGAGACATTCGTATCTCTTTATCAACTAAATTTGAACATGAAGGCACGTTATTCATTAAACTGGTTTCTACTGTGGCCGCACGGAGTTGCGCTGTTTTACTCCAGCGTTTGTTGAGGCATAAAATGGTGGTCTCTAAGATGGGGTGCAATCTCATGCCTTTGCAGCGGTTTATGGCTTTCGAACTGTTCAATATATTGAGTGACTCTAATCATAGACGGTGGCGAAAGTGTCGTGAGTGGTCTAATAATTCGTAGTCACGTTTTGGTTTGAGATCGTGGTGGGTAGTCCAAAAGTGCTCCGCGACTGCAGACTGGTCGGTCTCAGCAAGGCAGATTGCTCGGTTATATTCGGTAAGGCGGTCTTGAAGAGACCGCCTTACAGAACATAACATGCAGAGACTGTGACAGCTGCTACATAGGCGATGTCTCGCCTATGTAGCAGCTGTCACAGTCTCTGCAGGTTATGCGGTATATTACATTGCTGCGTAAGAGAGGTGTGACAGGAATCTTTACACTGGAGACAAGAGCACGTAGACTTCTGCACGGCAACTGCACGCATTTTATGCGGTATTCTTTGAGGACTTTTGAGATCCGTCCTGACATACCTGAATAGTAGGGAACGTAGGCAGTCGGTGTATTGTCCTGGTTCGTGGTTCTTGGGTGGAATGTGAGCTCCTGTGCGTGAAAAAGGCACCTGTCTAGCACGTGAGTTGGATCGCCAGTGATAGCCACATGAGCTGGAGGTGCCTTTTGCAAGCACAGGAGCTGACATCCACCCAAGACCCCCGAACCAGGACAATACACCGACCGCCTACGTTCCCTACTATCCAGGTGTGTCAGGACGGATCTCAAAAATCCTCAAAGAATACCGCATAACATGTGTGCAGTTGCCGTGCAGAAGTCTACGTTCTCTTGTATCCAGTGTAAAGACTCCTGTCACACCTCACTTACGCAGCAATGTAATATACCGCATAACCTGCAGAGACTGTGACAGCTGCTACATAGGCGAGACATCGAGATGTCTTCAAGACCGCCTTACCGAACATAACAGAGCAATCCGCCTTGCTGAGACCGACCAGTCTGCAGTCGCGGAGCACTTTTGGAGTACCCACCACGAACTCAATCGAAATCGTGACTACGAAATATTAGACCACTCACGACACTTTCGCTACCGTCTATGGTTAGAGTCACTCAATATATTGAACAGTTCGAAAGCCATAAACTGCTGCAAAGGCATGAGATTGCACCCCATCTTAGAGACAACCATTTTATGCTCGGCAAACGCTAGAGTAAAACAGCGCAAGTCCGTGCGGCAACAATAGAAACCAGTTTAATGAATAATGCGCCTTCACTCGGCTCATTGCACGCATAACTGTATACGTTATGTTCAAATTTAGTTGATAAAGAGACATGAAGGTCTCGAAAGCTCTTATGTATTTATCGTTAAATAAATATATGATTTACTGGATAAATACGTTAATATTCATTTATATTGTATTTGGATTCCTTCCGTAGTAATGTGACACTACACACTCACACACCGGGTGCTGCTCTTCGTGGACTAATGTTATTAGTGGAATCCCAAAGGGTTCGGTGTTAGGTCCACTGTTGTTTTTTATATTTATCAATGATATTGATGAAGGTATATCAGGCTTAATGTCGAAGTTTGCAGATGATACAAAGGTTGGCAGGGTTGTTAATGACAGTAATGGCAGTGTGCTACTGCAACAGGATCTAGATAATTTGGGCAGATGGGCTAAGAAGTGGCAACTGAAGTTTAACCTTGACAAATGCAAAGTACTGCATATGGGTAGAAGTAACCCCAGAGAAACGTACCAACTGTGTGGTATTACACTTAAGGTGGTAGAAAATGAAAAAGACCTGGGAGTAATTGTGCAGTCAGATATGAAGTTTTCTGAGCAATGCAGACAGGCTGCCAGGGCAGGTCATGGGGTTTTGTCAATGATATATAGGAATTTTGCTAGCAGGGAGAAGGAGGTGATTGTCCCTCTGTATAAAGCAATGGTCAGGCCACGCCTTGAGTACTGCATACAAGTCTGGACGCCTCATTTTAGAGAAGGATGTAGATTTACTTGAGCGAGTACAGAGAAGGGCAACAAGATTGGTGAGGGGAATGAAGGGATGCACTTACCAAGAGAGGTTTAAGTTCTGCAAATTGCAGTGGCTGGAGACTTGGCACCTGCGCGGTGATCTGACTGAGGCGTACAAATTTGTATAAGGCCTTGAATGGGTTGAGCACGCTGAATTCTGATGGGATCCTTCCACTTGTTCAGATTACGAACCTAAGGGGGCATAAATTGAAATTAAGAAAAGACAGATGTAGAACAGATGTGCGGAAATTTGCCTTTAGCCAGCGGATGGTTAATTGCTGGAACAAACTTCCATCTGTCGTTGTGGAAGTTGACAGGTTAAATAAATTTAAGGAGGAACTGGACAGGCATTTGGAGGGAATGGTGTGATTTTTTTTTTTTTTTTTTTGGCTGATGCTGAATAAGCTCCTACACTTGCTTTCTTGCACGCATGCCACTACTACTATTACAGCACTAGGATTAGTACGATTCGTAGGATACTATGATTCCTTTCAATGATATAAATCAGATAGGGTAGATGAGCTATTATTAGTTGCTGTTTTTTTCTATGATATAGATTAGATATTGCAGATCAGCTATGATCAATTGCTGATCGAATCAATAGTCTAGTGGCCCATCTAGTGGTAACCTATGAAAAATATTTTAAAGCTTTATCCTCAAAGTGTAAGAAATATTCTATTTCACCACTATGACCATTATAACCGTAAAAGACATGCCTTGTACAGAATGATTAATGAGATGTGGTATGGACTTTGGTCTATGTTCAATGTGGCAATTCTCACTTCAAACCCCCATTAAGCAAAGTTACACCAAATGATAAAAATAATCTAAATATTCAGGACTAAAAATAATCTAAATAATGCTTGGACCTGAGAGGTAGCCGTTTCTCCTTGTATTTTGGGTTCCATACCTGAGCTCCTGCTTGAATTGGTTCATATATAGCAAGGCATCCCCAGAATACTCTGAATGGCATGTTTAGACTTTAAGCATTCAGGATATACTCAGTGTTACTCAGCATCGTAATCAGGTATCATTGTAAGGGAGGGGACATGGTGACTCGGTTTTTGAGTGTATTTTTTTAGTTTATTTGAATAAAAGCATGCTAATAATAATAATAACACCTGGGTAGCAGAAATGATGGAAGTGCCATACCTATGCATAAACAATTACTTTCAATAATACGTATTAATCATAAAAAATAACAATACTATATAATTTCCAAACATTTGGCAATACAACATGCGGAGCTTTTGCTTTAATTTCGAATTTTTGATTAGGGGGAATATTCCCCATCTCCTACGAATACGTCCCTGGTGTTACCATCAGTTGCACCAGCACAAAAGATCAATCGGATGAAGAAGAGAATACAGCAGGGCCAGTGGACAAGTAGCTTTTGGAGTAGTGTGTTTAGTGGGAAACGGCACCAGGGGTTTCTCCCATCCATCTCCGCCTAGTATACATTGTGGGTGTGAAACAAAACACTGTCAATGCCAGAGGTTTAAAGGTATATGGATTTTGTATATGTGTGGTGTCATGTACCATTGTTCCTCTGGTCATTTAGCCCCTGGGCCCTAATGGGTTCCAACGTTGCCTACATTAGCATTAGTAGAGGCATTTGATGCAAGAAAGCAAGCTTATGCAGCATCAGCAAAAAAAAAAAAAAAAAAACCCACTTCCACTTCACCCCTCTGTTCGTTCCAAATACCTGTCCAGCTGAGCCTTAAACTTATTTAGGCTATCAACCTCCACCACAGGGGATGGAAGTCTGTTCCACCAACCAACCACCCGCTGGCTAAAGGCAAATTTCCTCACGTCTATCCTACATCTGTCTTTCCTCAATTTGAATTTATGCCCTCTCAGGTGATTTTTCTGAGCTAGAGGAAGAATCCCATCAGCATTGAGCATGCTTAAACCATTCAAGGCTTTATACACCTCTATCAGATCACCTCGCTGGTGCCTAGTCTCCAGACACTGTAATTTGCAAAACTTAAGCCTTTCTTCGTAAGAGCACCCCTTTGTTCCATTCACTAATCTTGTTGCCCTTCTCTGTACTCGTTCCAGCAGCTCTACATCCTTCTTGAAATGAGGCCTTCAGACCTGTATACAGTACTCTAGGTGTGGCCTGACCATTGCCTTATACAATGGAATAATCACCTCCTTGGAGGTGGAATAATCCTCCTTGGAGGTGTAATACAATGGAATAATCACATTCTACCCCGTGGAGGCAGACTAGGTACACCAGTATTATAGTTATTTACTCTGGCAGTCCTGCCACCTAATTTCCTGAGATTTCAGTGGCTAAGACCTAAAAAAAAAAAAAAAAAAACCGCTATAGATAGGGATCAGCCAAAAGGAGTAAGTATTGGTTATGCGATTTGATGTTGTTATTAAGTTTTTGGGTGTAGGGCTCAAGCAATTTAGAAATGATTCGGACTCCGGTTGTAAGGGGTCCATAGAGAAGATGACCCCCAAAATATCAGAAGTTCCATTTTCTAAAAGTGGTGCTTGATGCAGTCGCTCTCCATATTCCATGTAAATCTGGATTCTTCGCAGTGGCGTAGCTACCATGTAGTAGTAGTAGTAGTAGTAGTAGTAGTACTAGTAGTAGTAGTAGTGGTAGCCAAAAAAAAAAAAAAAAAAAAAAAAATCACACCATTCCCTCCTGTCCAGTTCCTCCTTAAATTTATTTAACCTATCAACTTCCACAATGACAGATGGAAGTTTGTTCCAGCAATTAACCACCCGCTGGCTAAAGGCAAATTTCCGCACATCTATTCTACATCTGTCTTTTCTTAATTTGAATTTATGCCCCCTTAGGTTCGTAATCTGAACAAGTGGAAGGATCCCATCAGAATTCAGCGTGCTCAACCCGTTCATGTAGGCAGGCAAAGCAATTGCCACCGGGCCCGGACCATTTAGGGGCCGAGCGTCTTTGGCTGTCTCCTGTTTTTGCAATTTTCATTAATTAAGTAGGGGCCCGAAGATGTTCTTTGCCTCCGGGCCCGAAAAGGGTAGCTATGCTGCTGATTCTTCGTATCAGTTTCCTGATACGATTTTTCTTAGTTAATCGAGCTCTGCTTTATCGCTGCCATCTGCTATAATAATAAACTTCTAAATTCCTCTTTGCACTGCTTATTTCTTAAATACTAATTTCTACTTATTACTACTAATTCAACTTATATTTTTTTATTGCTAGTATAATAATAATAATTATTATTTTCGATTTATTTTTTCCCCTTATGATTCGTACTTTTAGCACTAGGTAGTTAAAGTGCTGCGTAGCGTAAGTTGGCGCGGTTTGTGTTTGTGTTCTGGCGGATTTTTCGAAGTATCTGATATCTCTGCCTTTGAACGTGGCTTGTTCGAAGTGTAGTGTTATTGGATTTCTCGCTCTCTGGAATTAAGAGTGATTTCTTTGAAGTAGCCTAGCTGTTGTGTTTTCCAAAATGCAGTTCAGTAATGTGAGTCAATATGAGAAGCGTAGGTTGCAAAATATTGAAGAGAATACCAGAATTCTCATCCAGCTTGGCGTATTAAGTGCTGTAAGTGTGCTGTTCTTACTTTCGCAGTAATAACGTACACATTAATTTTTTTCCATGGAATTCTAATGTTTACTAATTGAATTAATAGAGCACCCTAGGCAAATTGCGGATTTTTTTTTTTTTGGCAGTTCAGCAGAAGCCTGTGGCTTCTATGCACATATGGCGAATACTATTATAATTATTATAAAATCTTGTTAAGCATATACCATTCCCCTGCAAAAGGATATAGGCTTTCCTTATTAGATTATGGGTAATACGGGTAAGGTACTTTACCCATAATCTGATAAGCAAAAGAAGCCACTTCCACCACCGGAAGTGGCTTATTTTTCTTGAGTGCGCCTCGAATTACTGGCGTAAACTAACATAACCTATTTTTTTCATCAGCCAGATAACGAAAGTGTTTTTTTTAAAAAAAAACAAAACACTTGCTTGAATCCGTCCCGAATTTGGCCATGCAACGCGATTACAAGGTGTACCCATAATCTGGAGTTCAGCCAAATATTGTTATTTGGTATGCCACATTCTTGGCACAGTTGTCCGATTACTGGTTCTGGTCAACCCAGTTCCCTGCTTCCCGAAGCATGGCACTGACTTGTTAGAATTTTCTTGTGTATAAACAAAATCAGTGAATGGTAGCTACAATGTAAATGCACCCTGAAAAACATCATTGTGAAGGACGAGCTGTTAATTTAACAAATGAATAAAAACAGTTTTTTTTTTTCACCCAAGTTGTTTACATACCACTCCCTCGCTCTCCACGAGATTGCCGACCGGGCTAGCCGAGTGGGTAAAGTACCTGCCCGGCAATCCAAAGGTCGCGGGTTCGATTCCCGCCTCGGGCTTGGATCAAAGTACTGCAAAAACCTTGGGAGGTGCAATATGGCCACAGAAGCCGATGCGCCAACAACTACCAAATCAAAAAAAAAAAAAAAAAAAAAAATCCACGAGATTAAGGTCAGTTGCAATTGTTACGGCAGTTCAAAGAGCCTTTTAGTAAACTAGTTTATTGTACCCCTTGGCCAACGACCGGTTCCCCCCCCCTTCTAATTACAACCATTTTTCTCAGTTCAAGCCCTCCAAGCAACCTTCTGTTCGTCACAAAGCGTAACAGGAGGGGTACCGTAAACTAAATTTCACCCAAGTCTTTTGCTATTGTATACAGTAATCTATTTTTTGTGCCATTTTATCTGATTTGATGTCTTTTTTGGAACTTGTCTTTAAATTTATTTAAAGTTTGTTTGTTTATATAAAATCTCATCTAGCAGTGTTATGGCGACAAAACATAAACGGCTGGAATTAAGCCCTGAAATTAAACTAAAAATTATACAAGAGCTGATAGGATGGAATGAAGTAAAATGGATATTGTAAAGGAATACAACATCCCTTTAAATCCTACTTTATCTACAATACTGAAAAAAACTGGAGCAGCAATAAAAAACAGGAAATGAATTTGTAGTGCAAAACACAACTTGAAACAAAACTGGTACCAACAAATTTGTCAATATGTCAACAGATTTGTCAATATCATGTTTGATTTTGCAAAAAAAGGCAAATTATCTAGCTCAGGAACATGGAATTAGCAACTTCAAATGCAGCAGTTGGCAGCTCCAAAGATTTAGAGACAGGAATAACTTGGTTTTGCGAAATGTTTGCGGAGAGTCTGGATTCATTTTGAATATATGGAGCAGCAAAAAAAATAAAAAGTCTATAGACTGGTTGTGTTCAGTATGGATCCATTCTTGAAAAATATGAGGCAAGGATATTTTTAATATTGAGTCTTTTCATGGTGGAAAATTAAGTAAACTAAGTAAGAAAATTAAATTAAGAAAAAAGTAATTGAAGTGGATAATTTGAAGGAGCATCTGTTATGCTGCAATTCAGATGGCAGTACAAAACTAGACCCACTTGTGATTGGTATATTTTCTTAGCCAAGATGTTTTAAAGAATTTAAATAACTTCCCTGTGATTATTGTGTCAATAGAAGTTCTTGGCTTATGGTCATAATTTTTCAGTCTTTCTTATCAAAAGAGGACAGAAGAATGGCTTCAGAAAAAAAGGAACATTTTGATGATTCTAGATCATTGTACAGCACATTCTGCTGAGTTGACAAATATCAGCTGTTCTTTTTACTTCCAAATACCACCAGTTTTCTGCAGCCACTGGATCTAAGCATTATTTATAACTTAAAAAGACCATATAGAACACACCTGATAAGGTACTTGATCCACAACATAGGAGGGAACAATTTGCAACCAAATTGGAATGTCTTTGTGCTATCCGTAACCTTGTTATTGCTTCCAATGGTATTGCATCAAGTGTAATCAACTGCTTCAGAAAGAGTGGCTTTGGAGAGAATATCATCGAAAACCATTGTCCATATTTTTCTGTAATAGCAACATTGAGGAATGAGAGAATTTGAAGGAACATATGGATTTTGTTGGCAAATTTGAAGAGTTTGTGAACATGGATGATGAAGTTGCTACCACAGCAACAGCAACACCAAAAGAGCTGCTGAGCACCAAGCAAAATGTTGATGTTTTTGTTAGCAGCAACAGTGAAAGTGAAGAAGCACATACCCTGCCATCTAAAAAAGTCAAAATGCATTCAGCATAATAATGTGTTGGCCTGCATTAATGTTGATAAAGAAACAACTATTGCGTTTTAATGTCTATTCTGTAGTTAAAAATGCACATTAGATTCTTTCTTTAAGTTAGATTAATTTATTAAAAAGTTAATGGTTTGTATGTCTCCTTTTATATTAAGATTATAATTCTTTTTACTGTGATACTAAAATATTGTATATATCAAAATATATACTGTACAATATTTTCATTTCCGTTAATGCTTTTCTTTTAGTTTATTTTACAAATAAAATAAAATAAAATCTTTAAAAAAATGGGTTATTCCTATTACTGTATTGTTAGACAAGGCTTTTGTTTTTATTATTTTTATTGTTTTATTTTATTAATTTAAATTAATTTATGTTTTCATTTATTTTTGATATTATTATTCCATAGATATCTAGTATATACCAAAAAAAAAACAGTGAAATTTTGACACTTTTGGCAGGCCTCGTTACTACAAACCTCATTATTACAAAACGTGAAGATTTAGCTCCCTTGAACTTTGTATTAACAAGATTTGCCTGTATTATTATTATTGTAGGGGTTTAGGTGCATCAGCAACTTGTAAATACTACTATAACTATTTTCCAACCCACAATCTTCTATACCTTTACAGTAACAAACAGAAAATAATAACACTGAACAAAATTAAGATGCAATAAATATACTGAAATCTAATATTTATAAAAGAATAAGAGAAGTTTACTTCAATATGATACATAGAACACTTCCATATGATACTCTCCAGAAATTAAAATGCAAACAATTAAAAAATCTAAAATCTTACATTACAGTAAGATTTCCTTCCTGAAGCTGTCAGCTTCAGGAAGGAAAATCGTTTTGCAATTGTTTACTTAATTTTTAATGGCGTTAAATTGATTTTTAATTATTGTTAATTATTTCTTACTGTAATTAGACTAAGGCGCATTTAGGGCTAGAGCCTCAAGCTGCGAACAAATTTAGACTATGTATATAAAGTGCTTAGCATCATAATACACAGCCATTTCTGAATAAACAGAAAATTTTTAAGGTGGCATCGTTTTAGGTTATATCTCATATTGTGAATACTTTCACAACGAGTTGCCATGATATTGCACTACTTCGAATAAGTAACGCTTCACCTAAGGAGAAGACTAGTGTTACTTATTCTCAGATAGGTACCACCACCCAGACAGCACTGTTTCAGGGCTATTTGGCCCTTCGTCAGTGAGTGGGTAGGTACCCAAGTGATGCAATGATGGCAAAAACAGTTATGAAGTATAACTTGTGGAGTTATGAAGTATAACTTGTGGAGTTAAGGTCGGTACCAGCACTTGTGGCTCACCACAACAGGCTTGTACTCACCGAAAGATTTCTGCCCAATCAGATGCTCGCTGCCCTCAACCGTGTGGACGCCGACATCGACACCATAATAAGTAAAAAGGACAGACACAAGTTTATCAAAGCTCTTGAAACCTGAATCACTGCCAACTTGTATTTGTTTTTCTTTATTTGTGTTCAGCTCCTTGTTTTTATGATGTATTTGTATTTCTTTTTGCATTTGTAATCTGTATTTTGTAGCCTTTTGTATGTGTTCGCTATATTTTGTAGCCATTTGAATTTGTACTTATGTTATCTATATGTGAACCCCTGGCGCTCGTCGCCGTGATGGGATATTGTGCTGTAAATCTACTTCACAATAAAGATTTATTTATTTATTTATTCGAAGTAGTGCAATATCATGGCAACTCGTTGTGAAGGTATTCACAATATGAGATATAACCTAAAACGATGCCACCTTAAAAATTTTCTGTTTATTCAGAAATGGCTGTGTATTATGATGCTAAGCACTTTATATACATATTCTTACTGTAATGTAATATTTTCGATTTTTTAATTGTTTTCGTTTTAATTTCTGGAGAATATATGAAGTGTTCTACTTATATTGAGGTAAACTTCTCTTATTCTTTTACAAATATTGGTATCAACGTAGAACATATTGAGCATTATAGCTCTGGTTCTTACTATCACACTGAAATCTAATGAATTTAAAGAATAATTCATTACATTTCAATAGAGAAAATAGTATTATGTGTCCACTGGCGTTAAATTAAGTCAACAAAACATTTAATGGGAAAAATGGCCAAAGGTATAATGAATCATGTTCAGGGGGCAATTTTTATATTTATAAATAGTGAATATCTGCTGCTAATTTAATTATTATTACACATAAAATGTTAATAGTTAAACTTCAGTAAGAGACTCTTACCCATGGATCTTTGAAATTTGGAGCAATGAATAATCTAACCTAAAAAAAAAGATATCAAGCTTCTTGAAAGGGGCCAAAGACTGGTAACTTGCTCAGTGAGATCGACAAAAGGGCATTCATATGAGGAAAGACTTCGAATATGTGGGCTTCATAGCTTGGAAACTAGGCACCTTAAAGATGATTTGATTGAGGTGTTTAAGGCTCTGAGAGGCAAAAGTAAAATGAATGAGGATGAAATTTTCACAGATATTAATGTTTCTAGAATTAAGGGCCTGTTTCTAAATTCAAGTTACGGGGGAGGAATGTTTAGATTGGATTGCAGGAAGTTTTAATTTAGCCAGCAAGTTATAAGTTACCTAAGTGGGTGTTGAGGCTCACGGCTTGGGGAAATTCAAAGGTCAGCTGGATAGTTACCTATAGGAGGAAGGAAATGCATAGGTTGTCTATTTCCTTTTCTTTTATTAATTATTTTATTATTATTATTTTACTCTTCTTTTTTTTTCTGGCTGGTGCAGCATAAACCTTAGACTTCCTTGCACCATGTGATTAATACTATACTAATGGATGGGCCATTCGTCACAGTGGTGGAGTGGCAATCATTTATAAAAATTCCTTTCTCAACATAGTACCAACTCAAGGAGTTCTGAAAATGTTGAAGCCATCTCTGTAATCCTTGACCTTGATGAAATTAGAATACAGGTCTGCACTATCTCCCTCCAGAACACACCCTAAAGGTTAGAATAGAACCGGGAGCCTGGATTACTACCAACCCTCGACCCAATCTTCCTGCTATTCTTGTAGGGGGCTTCAACATGCTCCTGCCAAGTTACTCAATGGCTCAGTGTTCTCTAGAAAACGTACTATACAAGCTCAGCCTGCATTCCCTTCAACCCCCCCCACCCAACTTGGGGAAATCAGCAACTCAACCTCATTTTTCATAACATCTGTCACGAAGAACTTATCATGCCAACCTTCTCCTTCAAATCAGATCATCAACCATTGCACTATGAATTTTATGCCTTCTCTAGTCCCTTGGTTGAAGGATATGGCCTTCTGCATATAAAAAAAGTCTTTTCAATCAAGTTTATAAACCAGGAAATAATCCTCTACACCTCACTACATATAAATGGAATTGTCTGTTAGAAAAGTCAGGACCTGAAACTGCTGCCGTCCTGGCTGAAGAATTATATCAAATAACCCGTGTTGGTCTGTCTAAGGAGACTCAGATCACACATCAGTGTAACTGGTAGTTTAACAAAAACATCAGAGTAGTGTTTGTAAGAAAACCAAATGCTTTCAGAAATTGGCAGAAAATCAGAACCCCCGAAAATTACATCACTTACAAAAAAAAAAAAGAAAGGGCATGTTTTTTAAAGCACAAACACCAAGAGTACAATTTTGCTATTTCTAAAAAGCTTTAACAGTCTAAAAGAATCAATAGCAACAAAAATATTAGCTTCACCATGGAACCTTATTTAGGGAATGGACGAACAGTACCTTTGGAAACTATACAGATCCTAAATTAAAGTTTAATTCTCCCGCAGCAGACAATACCAGTTGGCTGGTAAATTACACAAACAACGTGATTCCATCTGGATCCAGTCTTGATATTAGATCTCTCCTAACAGAAATCACCATAACTGAAGAAAATGTAATTCGGGCATTAAATAGTCTCCTAAATAAATTCACTGGCCATGATACGGTCCTCCTCTTCATCATGAAAGTAAGCAGTCCATTTATTATTGAAGTCTTCGCTACACATATTTAGAGAAATCCTTCACACTGGAGTTATCCCTGAACTATGGAAACATAATTCAATAATTAGAATATATGACCCCTGAGGGGGCATAGATTAAAATTGAAGAAAGACAGATGTGGAAGTTTGCCTTTAGCCAGCAGGTAGTTGATTGCTGGAGCAGACCATCTGTTGGTTGTGGAGGTTGATAGCTTAAATAAATTTAAGGCTGAACTGGACAAACATTTGGAGTGACCAGATAGGTGAAATGAGAAGATTTTTTTTTGGCTGATGCTGTATAAGCTTGCTTTCTTGCATCATATGCCTCAACTAATGCTAATAAAATAAAACCCATGCCTAATGTCAAACGTCCAAAAAACAAGGCGGTCTTTCAGCTCGTCTATAAGCTGCAATTTATTAAAACTGTTCGAGAAGACTTTGCTGCCAATTCTTGTCATGCATTGTTTCCAGAAAAGACCCAGATTTACACACTGATTGTTGTGCTGTGAATGTGTGGGCATTCACACACAGGCTATTTACAGTCTAAATATTTAGCAAAGGCACAAATTGAAATATATTAACAGATCATTGACATTGTGCACTAAAATTACACTGAGAAATCACATTATTTACAGATTACAACATATACAAAACAAACCAGTTTGTGTTTTGTTGAGCCCTTTGTGTATAAAACAAATGTTTATCAGAAGGCACTTTACTGTTGTATTTCTGCATTCAGTTTTTTGAGGACTGTTTACTAGTACATATCATCAGTTGAAGTTGTTGTCACAGTATAAGTTGTTAGTAGGAAGTAAATCTATCCATGATATGTAGCCTTGAACAAACTGGGCAATGTGAAGGTGGTGATCTCGGTGTTTGTTCAGAGATTCTAGATGCAATTTTCCCATATATTAGGAGAAAGGATGATGCCAGATAACATCCTGATGGTTGCAATTGCCCTGATGTCACTAATTGTAGAAGAAAGCCTGCAAAGGCTTAGAGTAGTTTCTAGAGCAGTTGTGCTGTGAACTACAAGAAGGTTGCATTTGTTATGTTATTTATACATAGCCTGGCACAACTGCCAACATTCAATTGCAAACAGAGGTTTTACAATAGTGGGAAATCTACAGCCTAGATCTCAGCTCCATAAGCTGAGATCTAAGCTCTATGATTGGAGCTACATTTCATACATAACCAAGTGTTGCTTCATTATCTATCTTAACTTAGGTTATAGAAATCTATGATGTATGATAATTGGGAATCAAGAAAGGGAGCAAGGCTGGTATCACTTCAAATGGCTGACCTCCAAAATTCTTACTGCTTTCAGAATGCTTTACCTTGACTGGTGCCAATGATGTAGTATATGAAGGATTTGATGACTGAGGTAGTGACAAAATTGAGGGCTGGAATAAAAAATTCATGAAAACACAAGCAAAATTTCTTCTACTTTTCATTATTTGTTTTTAAAGTTATCAGTGCTTCTAGTTTGTCATGATTGGTATTTTTCCAGAACTAAAGTTCATACTTTTGCTGAAGTGTAATTTCTCCTGATCAAGCTATGTTAACCTATGTTAACATCCAGGAGCTTCAACAGTTTTTAATAATTATGTAATGTATTTTAATAATGACCAGTTTAGGCAAAATTTTAGTGTACATTTTTTCTTTTCTTCTAGAAGCAAAATGTCGTTAAGCACACTAAAGAAAGAACACCAACCAAACCACGTAAAAAATTGCAGCAATTAGAAGTTGATAGTGCAAGACGTTCAGATAGGCTACAGGGAAAGGTAAGTTGTATACACTTTAAACATTAACTTAAATTGTATAGTTTACAAAATGTGTTATAAAAGTTCGGAAAAAATTTCAGAAATCTTGTTCTTTTTGTAGATTGAATTTTTGCAATTATTGATTGCAAAAATTCAAGCGCAGGAAAGTGGCAAGAGAAATCTGCCTTTGAAATTTTTTGAAATAAAGCATATAATTAAAAACTTAAAATATGACTTTTATTTCGAAGTTTTTATTCTTAAATACTATAATTAATGTACTCTTTTGGTAAACTGCAGATGATATGCAACTGTCCTACAAAGTTGCTTGAAGTCATGAAATATGCTACTGTGTGAACAGTAGATTGTTTTATGAATTCACTTGCTTATGTTCTTGCTTTATTTTTTCAGAAAGACTGAATTCTTTGGCTACCATGATAATCATCCATCAGTGATTTCAAATTTCGTTTTTATAATTAAAATTTTCATTGAAACTGGTTCTCCAGCCATATCTTGAAATTAGTTGATTGAGCCTTCTGTAGCTGTTTGTTATCACTGTAAACAGTTTGAAGGGTTTAGAATTTTGATACCCTTAACAAGGTATTAAAGCAACCTAGGATGAAACTGGTGATTGATGATGAATTTTTACTGGAAGAAACTGGCCAGAATATGCCATGGAGTTTCAAGGATTTCCCAATATTGGAGAGGTACAGGGAATGAGGATTCAAAGATCTACAGGTGGAAGATGCAGAAGAGCTGCTAGCCACAAAATTGGAGCAACTGACCAGTGAAGATGTAATCAAGTTGCTCTGTTATAAAGAAATGGAGAAAAAGAAAATACAAAAAAATTTTTGACTGATTTTCAAATTTCAAGAATTGATTTAACTCCCAGTGAAACAACTAACTTGCAATTTACTTTGAAGAGAAGTTTCTCAGCTTTTGTCATCATAATCAACAAATCTCAGGGTCAGACTCAACAAAGTTGCCGTTTTTGCTCATGGACAACTTTACGTAGTAGTTTCCATGTCCAGATAATTTTTGTGCAATAATTGTAATTTTTTTAAAGGACAATATAGTCATACATGTAAAAAATTATCATATTGCATTTTTACCTGAGTCTGTCCCACTGGCAACTTAGGTTTCCTTTGGTGAAGGGAACCGAAGCAAAGGTTTTTGTAATTACTACGATATTAATCCTTACTTCTTCTCTAAAACAGTTTTGGTGAAATATTTGCCACAGGTATTCCAGTAGTATCATAAACTGCATTTGTTTTGCAGTGGGGAACAACACTCACTTGATACCAATCATTTTTATCACTGGTCCATGGGAATACACTGCATATTGGTAAAAAGGTTGCAGTTTTAAAATTTCTTTACATGATTATCTTCTCTTCCTGCAAGGAAAGAAGGAACCCTTGGGCCACTGGTCAAAATCTGCAACATTACACTAAGGAAATGATCATTTTACACTGGGAAAATTCACATGCAACAAAGCTTATGTAACACATAACAAACCTTTTTTGGTAGTTTTTGAAAACTGTCTGTAGCATTGCATACCATACATAGGACAATCTTGCTATCAATCTGGAAAGCCAAGGTTGGTAGTAAGTAGTGAAAGGTCTGCAGTCAATTGCTTTCAATCACCAGGAAAGTTGGCCATAACTTGGAAGTTTTTATATTTTTTTGTTCATAGATATGACTCTTTTCGAAATGCCAAATAACAGAAACTTTGTGCATTCTATTCTGTTCATTACCTTTACTAGTGAGTTGAATGAAAAACCTATCTTGTTTTTCCAGTCCATGTGATTGCATTAGCATTAGCATTAGTAGAGGCATATGATGCAAGAAAGCAAGCTTATTCAGCATCAGCCAAAAAAAAAAAAAAAAAAAACACACCACTCCCATTTCACCCCTCCGTTCGTTCGAAATACCTGTCCAGTTGAGCCTTAAATTTGTTTAGGCTATCAACTTCAACAACAAGTGATGGAAGTCGGTTCCACCAACCAACCACCCGCTGGCCAAAGGCAAATTTCTGCACGTCTATCCGACATCCGTCCTTCCTCGATTTGAATTTATGCCCTCTGAGGTGATTATTCTGAGCAAGATGAAGAATCCCATTGGCATTGAGCATGCTCAAACCATTCAAAGCCTTATACACCTCTATCAGATCACCTCGCCGGTGCCTAGTCTCCAGACTCTGTAGTTTGCAAAACTTAAGCCTTTCTTCGTAAGAGCAATCCTTTGTTCCATTCACTAATCTTGTTACCCTTCTCTGTACCCGTTCCAGCAGCTCTACATCCTTCTTGAAATGAAATTTCTCTATCTTAAAATGATTAAATATAAATACAAATTCCATACTCAAAATGAATTGCAGTGAGAAACTATCCATAAAATCCCAATATATGTATAGTTTTTAGCTCCCATAAATTTATCAAGGTACAGAATAAAAATTGAGTATAAAGGATTAATTTCAGATAATCAGTTTTTTTGAATCAGTTCTTAGAGACTTGAACTTATCTGTGTGAAGAGTTTATAAAAATGTAAAGAGTAAATCTTACTTGATAAAAGATTTTAAATATTGGAACTATTTCTCAGTATATTCTAGTTACTGTGTAATTGTGATTAATATTTTAAAAAGAAATAAATGAGGTTATAACTGTTGAATGTGGCCTTTTTTGCCATCACTATGGCATTTTTTGATTTAAATGGCAATTAAAATTTTAATTAGGCAAATAATTATTGAGTAATAACTAACCATAGTAATAACAGTTTATTTTAATTCAGGCAGTTTCATACGTATACAGAGATATAGAGGAAGTAGAGAAAGAACAAAGGCGTCTTTTTATTCCCAGAGACAGAGAAAATGTATTTGGAGCTATACCAGGAGTAGAAGTAGGTGCTGTGTATGAAACCCGTATGGAATGCTGCCATGTTGGCGTTCATAGGTACAATAAACTTTACTGGATTTTATTTGAAGCAAAATTATGCACATTTACAAAAATAACAGCTGCCCATATAGAACACAAAGTTTAAAGAAATAATGCCATGATAGACATTACAGTAAGTAATAAGGCTAATTTAAATAAAAACTACAAAAGTTATGTAAAAGCATTTAATCAGCAAATAAGCTAAACAGATACATTAAAATCCCATTACAACAAATTTCTCAGGAGTATATGCGTGATCATTTCGTTGTATGGAAATTTTGTTCTTATGAATATCAATCAAAATTATTTTAAAACCGTTACTTATTTAAATAAATTCTATTGCATTTGTCTAATATATAGAAGTGTCAATTTCTGCTTTATTTAACTTAAATGATAACTTCAAAAATCAATAATAACTCAATAAAATGGTTATAATATGTAATATAGAATAAATATATTTTTATAGAGATGATTATTTTGAAAGCATGTATTATTTACAGGAAATATAGTACTATATAAAATAGTAATAAACTTCACATTGAAAAGTACGGTACTGTATATTTAATTTATCATTAATTTTTGCATATCAATATATTAATTTTTGTTTTTTAATGTTTAACTCTATTTTTTGTGATTAATAAAAAAAAAATGCAAGTTCAGTGCTATCTAAAATGTGTGAATGCAGATTGCATTAAAGTTGAATAAGATAATTAATTTCTAATGCTTTTTACCAAACTGTTGTTTTCTTTGATTTGAAGAATAATTTTTTTTTTATGAAAAAAATTTACTGGTACAGGAAATTTTCATCTAACAGTGTCTTTACATATTATTCCCCCCCCCCCTTCAGAAATGTGTGAAAACATACAGGGTTTAATACCGAATTATTTTTCCACATCTTTAAAAACCTTTTTTTTTTTTTTATACAAGGGACATTCAATAAATTATCTACCTACGGTACTTCCCATAGTTATATTTCATACTAATTTTGATCCCACTATGTTTTTAGGTTGTGCTGCTGTAACAGAAAGAAGGAAGAGTCCTGTATCAAAGTATAGATTTGCTGAAATTGGAGTGTCATTCAGTCATCAAATTTCTCACCAGAGAAGCAAATGGGCCAGAGGCCATTCATGAAAGGATGTTGGCTGTGTATGGCAACGGTGCACTTTCACAGTACCAGGAGAAATTCTAGTCAAAACAGTTAAAGTGGGGTAGAGAGTCCATCGAAGATAATCCACGTTCAGGAAGCCCAGTGACCACTGGGCTTCCTGAATGTGCCAAGCTGTGGAAATCCTTGTGCTGAATGACAGACATTTAAAGGTGTCCTAAATCTCTACGGAATGTGACATATCTGAGGAAACAGTTATAACCATCCTTCGTGAATATTTAGGGATAACTAAGCCCAGTGCAAGGTAGATCCCCCAGATTTCTGATCCCTGTGCAGAAGCAATTCAGAGTACGGTGTTATGAGGAGAATTTAGAGCTTTATGGAAGGGATCCTGAAACTTTCATCTACAGAATTGTTACAGGTGATGAAATATGGGTTCATCACTGGGATCTTGAGACCAAGCAAGAATCAGTGCAATGGAAGCACAAGGAACACAACCTTTAGCTGGCAAGATTATGGTTGCCATTTTTTAGGATGCTGAGGGAATTTTGTACGTTCACTATTTGGAACACAAGCAATCACTGGGAATTCATATGCGTCTCTACTGTACAACCTAAGGGATGTCATAAAGGAAAAAAAGCCATGGAAAACTTTCCAGAGGTGCGCTGCTTCTTCACGACAATGCACCTGTTCACAAGTCACATGCTTTTGCTAACGCTTTGAGAGACTGTGACTTTACAGAACTTACCCATCCACCTTAAAATTCGGATCTGACCCCGTAAGGTGTCAAAACAGGAAATAGTTTTCCTGTTTTGACACCTCAAGAAAAATGTACGTGAACGTTGCTTTGCTGATGAAAATGAATTTAAATCTGCTGTTTCTGCATTCTTTGATGGACAGGACAAAAAATTTTATTTGTCTGGTATTTTCTCATTGCCCACAAAATGAAACAAATGTATTGAAGTGCAGGGGCTCTACATTGAAAAATAAAAAAAAATAAAAAAATTTTTGGCCCTATCTTATTTCCTTTGTAGGTAGGTAGATAATTTATTGAACACCCCCCCCCCCCCATAGCATACATACACCTGACATGGCATTTTGCCGAAAATGACAAAACCAAACCAAATTAATTTATGTTTACCTACTGTGGGTAATATGCCTGCATACCATGTATTCCTCAAGAGAGAGAAATCCCTTTGGATGGTCTCAGTCATTCATGCCATCACCATTTTCTAGGTGTAATATTGATGGTAATATAACACTTCGGACCAAATCTTCTGTATCATATCCACTAAACCAACTAAGTGTTAAATACGGTGCTGTTTCTTGTTAACTCCTCTGACCATGTGGTCATCCCGGAGTATAAACAGAAAATTTATTTATTTATCATGCTGCAACCATTCACCTGGATAATGTGTTAATTTGTCAAAACTTACTTGGTCATTTGCTCTTCTCTTCTTTGTACTGTAACAATCAGCCTCAGTAAATTCCCTTCTGCACTGAGTAAATTATAGATTGCATTTCAATTTTCATGCATGACTAGTGAGCTACCACCTTATAAGAGTGTGGCTCCGTCTGCAGATGAATTAGAGCATTCACTCACTATTGCAAGCAGACATTAAGTAAATAACATCCCACAAAGTTGATTTTAGAAGATTTCTTTGTTGATTAACTGTAGATTAAAATAAGAAATGATTAAAGTTTTTAAAACTTATTCAGTTAGGCTCCATTGCCCTTCTGTAGTATTATGAATAGAGGAAACAAAAGAAATTTAAAAAAACTTAACTTTCTCACACCCTTGTTGCAACTAATAGGAAATGAGATTGTTTAAGACATTTAGTGAAGGTGTAATATATAGCAAGCTGTTTTCTCAAGAGTTGTTTTGTGGGCACTGCTCTTATTGGTTGGGTGCTTATAAACTGCTGGTTGGTTGGAAGATTTCTATTTTTCAGTGATCTTGTCAGATCTCCTGGGTCTGGTGACATTGGTGATATTTTGGGAGTCCTTGTCAGATGTAGAATTGTTATTGGTGGGAGATTGTGTGTATTGAGAAATGCAGATATTTGATTGTCTCCTACTTCGGGAGTAGCCTGTGATATATTGATGGTTAGAAGGAGCAAATAGAAAACTATCTGGTTAGAAGGAATGATGGGAAACTCCAGGTGGACCTTGGAACAGCAAAAGGAGTTATAAAAAAATTTGTTTTGTGGCAGGGGGATAATTTTCGCTATCTCCTCTTCCTGCTGATATTCTTGATGGCTCAATATATGATGAAAGACTGTAGGCTTTTACCATACATGCAACAACCTTTCATTAAGACTACATTAGAAGATGCTACAAAGAGTTTCATTATTTTTTCCCTTTTCTCTAATGTTGACAAACTCTGATTTTCACTTGATTAAAATCTTCAATTTTAATTTTCCTCTTTGAGCTGTGCTTTGCTTTAAAAAAATTAATGCAAAATGTCTAAGTATAAAAAGGAATGAAATTTAAAAAATATAAAAACAGATTAAAACAATGTTTTAGACCTCCAAAAAGGGGGGGGGACTGAAACAGCTACTTCTCCTGCCTTATGATTAAACTTGCTCTGAACTTTGAGCCAGCTTTAAAACAAAAATTACAAAATTCAGCAAAATTGTGTCATTAAAGGCTTGATAATGCAGATTATGGTAATAAATGTGAAATAAGGCATTGCAATGCATTCTTGGAACTAATTTTAATAAGCAAATAAGTGTTATTAAATTAAATTACAAAAGGATTTCACATTCTGGTTCAAGTCTTAGAATTGTCTTCAGTGATGTTAAACTGTAAAATTAAACTATAACTGAGATGATATATTAAACTAATAGCAAAATACACAAAAATAGGATTGAAAAAATAATAAGAATGAAGGATTCTTATTTTCTTTTATCAATATATTAATAATGTATATATTAATATTTAATATTTAATATATTAAATATTAATATATAGTTTACAGAAATTACATCATTTTTATGTGATTTAATTAAGTTTAGTTACTTTAAGCTAATTTCATTAAATTAATATATATAAAATATATCTCACTTATGGTATTATGATTGAATTGCAGGCCAACTGTCTCCGGAATACATGGTAAC
Source organism: Mastigoproctus giganteus (assembly GCF_048544385.1). Lineage (NCBI taxonomy): Eukaryota > Metazoa > Arthropoda > Arachnida > Uropygi > Thelyphonidae > Mastigoproctus > Mastigoproctus giganteus. Next base: position 10,473,317 of record NC_143578.1, on the reverse strand, counting down.
ATTTTGGAAGGATGTTACTCACTAGCATTGTCTGGTGGCTATGAAGATGATGTTGACTTGGGCCATTCTTTCACTTATACTGGATCTGGTGGGCGAGATTTAAAGGGAACAAAAGCAAATCCTAAGGTACACTTGATGACATTTATATATATAAATATACTTGCTGTCAATAAATGTTATGCTGCAGTTAGATGTAAGCATATTTGATACTCAAATGGATTTTGCATAGTTTGAATTTTTGAAGACTACTATTTCCTGAAAGGAATGCCATCAAGAATTAAGCAACTGAGGCATATATATATATATATATATATGCCTCAGTTATAATATGCCAAAGGCAATAACTTGCACTCTCTTGTGTTAAGAAAATGCTGTCTTAAATATAATTTTATTGAACTAGGCATTGCAATTTGAATTACCTGTGTCATTTGAACTTCTTTGATCACTGTCATCTTGTGTACTTTTCTGCTGTACCTTGCAATAAAATTGCTTAACATGATAACTTCTGCCTATATCTGAGAGAGTGCATTTAATTTGCCATAATTTTTGAAATGTTATGAAACAAAATATATTGAAATCCTCGACATTCCAAAAATTCTTAAATAATGATTGAAAAGTAAGTCTGGAATTCATAGTTAAAAGCAAACACTTACTTTTGTGCTTGCTCAGGTATAAATCAGAACATACCTCAAAATTCGATCAACAGTTATTTCTGTGTACATAACCCAACATCAACACAAGCAAAAACACACAAAATCGTGTACCAAGCTATAAACAAAAACCACATATTGCTGCTAATAGCCAAGAGTTCAATCAGTGTTCCAGCAGAATCAAGCAGTTGTTAATTTCATGTGCCTTTATCTTTACAGCACTTGTTTAATAACCACTGAAGAATGATTGCCCATGTGCGTTACAGCATGGTACTTGGATTTTCTTTGAATGCTTATATACACAATGGCACATCACATGTTGTGCTGTTTGATGATATTAGCATTAGCATTAGTTGAGGCATATGAGTTATCAGTTATGCAGAGTTAGTAAGGATTTTGGACTAAAGATGAATATGGCTAAAACAAAAGTAATGATGAATAAGTATACCACAGAAAGGGATATAATGATTGAAGGAGCAGTAACTGAAAAGGTGGAGTCATATACTTATCTGGGACAAGTCATTAGCTGTAATAATGATAAATGGCTGGAAGTCAAGAGAAGAATAAATTTTGGATGGATAGCATTCAGGAAATAGTCACATACTGAGGAGCAATATCCCAATTTGTCTGAAACGTAAAATAATGAACCAATGTATACTCTCCACCATAACTTATGGAAGTGAAACTTGAGCACTCACCAAAAGAATGGAAGAGAAGCTGAGAACTACACAGCGAAGAATGGAACGAATTATATTGGTAATCAGACTGTTAGATAAGAAGAGAAACACATGGATTAGGCAGCAAACTCAAGTAAAGGACATTCTTATCAAAACTAAAGAACTAAAATGGTCTTGGGCAGGACACATAGCTCAAACACATGATGACAGATGGACTAAGAAAATAATAGAATGGTACCCAAGAGGAGCTAGAAGAAAACCTGGAAGACAAAGGCGGAGATGGATAGATGAAATTCGTGAGTTTGTGGGTAGTAAATGGATGGCCAGTGCTCAAAACAGAAGGAACTGGAAAGTTGCTGGAGAGGCCTTCATCCTGCAGTAGATTGAAAATGGCTTGTGATGATGATGAGGCATATGATGCAAAAAAGAAAGCTTATACAGCATCAGCCAAAAAAAAAATAATAATAATAACCTTCCCATCCGGCCACTGCAAATGTTTGTCTAGTTCAGCCTTAAATTTATTTAAGCTATCAACTTCCACAACAACAGATGGAAGCTTGTTCCAGCAATCAACTACCCACTAGCTAAAGGCAAATTTCTGCACATCTATTCTACAACTGTCTTTCCTCAATTTGAATCTATACCCCCTCGGGTTCTTAATTTCTGAGCAAGTGGAAATATCCCGTTAGCATTGAGCCTGCTCAAACCATACAAGGCCTTATACACCTCAATGAGATCACCTCACAGGTGCCTAGTCTCCAGATGCTGCAACCTGCAGAACTGTATTAGAAGCTGTGGATGTGTTAAAATAAATTGCTTAAAAGTTAAACTGGTTAATTACAAAAACAATAACTATGTGAAACTTAGGCTTTGAGTAGATTTATTTTGTAATGGGTATCACACTCATACATTTTGGCTATATTTTGTTGCCTTCTATCGTATGGTACAGCTAAATGAATTTTCTTCATAAAAAGGAGATGGATAGTGAAGTTGTGTATAGTAGGCTATGATTTCGTGGGTTTGTGGTTGTAGTGCTAAATATCTGAAGGCTGGCCCTGTTATGGGTAATGATGTTGAATTGGAAAGAGTTGGTTTATAACACCACTGAAAAACAAATGGCAGAGGTACAAGTTGCATTCATGTGCTAAACTAAGTATTCTTTCTTGGCTAAGAAGCAGTGCTTCTGTTGCCTTATTTTTTCTTAAATTTCTTATAATTTTCAACAACGTTTGATTCTAATTTTAATTAGAATTGTTTTGTATGTTGAGTGACACTTTTTTTAATGTTCATTTGGCTTGTGTGAATTATGTCCTGTATTTCTTATAATTTTTTTTTGTTCTGTATTTTCCTATATCTTTGTATTTTGCATACTATTTTTTTCTGCCATAGGACAAAAGTAGTACATAGTACAGGATAAATTGCAATAGAACTATAGTTTGTCCTATTAATTTTTAAGGTTGTTGTAAGCACCGAAGAAATTTTAGGTGGACAATCCCCCATTTCTAGTTAACAGAAAACAAGTATTTGTAAATTTACCCTTTCTTGCAATATTTAATAAACTGTTTAAAAACTTAAACTTCTGAATGAACTAGTTGATATCTGGTTTAAGTTTATTTTAAATTAAAGTTTGAAGCATTGTGTTTTGCTTTACAACAATGTTAAAGAAGTTCATTAATTATTACAAGTTCAAGCATGTACATAATTAATCATTAATCAATGTCAGAACCAGCGTATGATAATTGCACGTGTTAAATTTTATCTTGATAATATTTAATCTTACGAGGGGGTATCAAAAAGTTCGTACCCTTACCTAGAAATAATAGCCCTAGTAAAGTTAGTTCCTTCACAGGAACTTTAATCTTTTTCTATGTATTCTCCATGTATAGTAACACATTTCTCCCATCTATGATCAGTTGTTTAATGCCTTGATCATAGAATCCGCACTTTATGCCTGAAAACACGATTCCACTTCATTGATGACTTCCTGAGACGAATCAAAGTGCCGTCAATGCAATTATTTCTTCTCAGTGGATTATACTGGTTCACCCAGCATTTGGGTGAACCAGTATGATCGTTATTTGTCACTAACCGATCAGAAAAGTCTCAACATCCGCATTACACAAATCCAGCAGTTCGTGAGAACATTGCATTTGACATTGTTTCTGCAAAGGTGTCAGCAATCTTGGAACCTATCATGCAGAGACCTTAGACATGTGCAGATGGTCATGTAAAATGCCGTAGGCAGATCCATAACTAATTCCCACTGCATTTGTGATGAAATGATTTGTCATGCATCTGTCACTCAGCACCAGCTGCTCAACCTTTGTAACTGTCTCACTGTCTGTGGATGTTGGTGGCCTTCCTCTCTTGGCTCGTCAAAGACACTTATATGACCTCCCGTTTCCTCTTTTTTGTAGTGTCACAGAATGGACAATTCTGCCCATACACAGCTTTCATTTCTTCATCATTTTCCTGAACTTTCTTGCCCTGCAAATGCAGGAACTTGATCACCACTCGATACTCCACTTGTCAACCATAGTATCTTTCCTCAGATTCTGGGCTCCGCTTCTGGTGTACGATCACCTACGGGAATGAAATTTCACATTTTAGTTATTTGAATATGTAGACAACTTATATTAAAAACAGCATCTTCCTACTGATGTTTTCTCTAGGTCAGGGTATAAACTTTTTGATACCCCCTCGTATATTTGCTTGCTAAATATTAGCAATCTGATTGCTGATAGTTTCTAATTTAAGCCCCTGTTAAGAGTCACATGCTGTTGTGTCAACAGTTCCATTACCTGTTATTGATTGGCATGAAATCTGTCATTTGCAACCTAGTCATGCAATCTTTTAACAGTTCATATTGTACTACTCTTTCCCATTTATTGGTGTTGTTCAGCTGGTTTGGATAACATAAACCAGAAGAACTTGGTTGTAGAACACAAACCTTCCCTAGATTTAGAAATTCAATAAACAAAATGTGCTTTACTAACTTATTGTATATTAGCATTAGCATTAGCATTAGTAGAGGCATTTGATGCAAGAAAGCAAGCTTATGCAGCATCAGCGAAAAAAAAAAAAAAAAAGTAACATAAATAAATAAAAATAACCACTTCCACTTCACCCCTCTGTTCGTTCGAAATACCTGTCCAGCTGAGCCTTAAACTTATTTAGGCTATCAACTTCCACGACAAGGGATGGAAGTCTGTTCCACCCACCAACCACCCGCTGGCTAAAGGCAAACTTCCGCACATCTATCCTACATCTGTCTTTCCTCAATTTGAATTTATGCCCTCTCAGGTGATTTTTCTGAGCTAGAGGAAGAATCCCATCAGCATTGAGCATGCTCAAACCATTCAAGGCTTTGTACACCTCTATCAGATCACCCCGCTGGTGCCTAGTTTCCAGACACTGTAATTTGCAAAACTTAAGCCTTTCTTCGTAAGAGAACCCCTTTGTCCCATTCACCAATCTAGTTGCCCTTCTCTGTACTCGTTCCAGCAGCTCTACATCCTTCCTGAAATGAGGCCTCCAGGCCTGTATACAGTACTCTAGGTGTGGCCTGACCATTGCCTTATACAAGGGAATAATCACCTCCTTATCCCTGCTAGAAAAATTCCTATATATCATTGACAATACACCATGAGCTACTCTTGCAGCTCGTCTGCACTGCTCAGAGTACTTCATATCTGCCTGCACCACCACCCCCAGGTCCCTTTCATTCTCTACCACTGTCAGTGTAGTACCACAGAGTTGATACGTTGCTCTGGGGTTGCTGTTTCCCATATGTAGTACTTTACATTTGTCAATGTTAAACTTCATTTGCCACCTCGAAGCCCATCTGCTCAACCTTTCCAAATCCTGTTGCAGCAGCATAGTGTCAGTAGTGTCCTTGACAACCCTGCCAACCTTCGTATCGTCAGCAAACTTGGACATTAAGCCTGATATACCATCATCAATATCATTTATAAATACAGAAAACAATAAAGGCCCCAATACTGAACCCTGAGGGACTCCACTAATAACATTAGTCCACGATGAGCAGTGTCCATTGATTACCACTCTCTGTCTTCTCCCCCTCAACCACCCCTTTATCCATAGCAGCAACTTGCCTCCAATGCCACACTGCTCCAATTTGTGCAGCAGTCTTCCATGTGCAACAGTATCAAAAGCCTTTCTAAGATCCAAGTATATAATATCAAAGTTATTCCCTGCATCCAGTTCTTTTGTGACTGCATCATAGTATCCAATCAAATTGGTCAGGCAAGACTTCCCCTTAACAAAACCATGCTGTGTCCTAGCTATAACTGAAGTCTTGTCTAGATGATCCTGCAGTGCTTCTTTCACCAGTGCCTCCATTAATTTTCCGGGAACAGAAGTTAAACTCACAGGTCTATAATTACTTGTGTCAGCCTTTGATCCCCCTTTGTGAATTGGGGTCACATTTGCACATCTCCAGTCAATGGGTACCTCCCCTGAGTCCAAGGAAGCTCTCATAATTATGGCTAAGGGTTTGCTTACCTCCTTTGCTGCCTCCTTTAATATAACTGGATAGATCCCATCCACCCCAGGTGCCTTTCTTGTGTTTATCTTCAACAATTTCTCCTCCACTTTGCTCTCAGTTATTACAAGATTCTCTAGCTTACTGCTAGAGTTGAATACACCTCTGGCATTCCCCTCGCTGAATAACTCCTCATGTGTGAATGTCGATGCAAAATATTCATTTAGTTTGTTAGCTACCCGAGCAGGGTCATCAACAGTTGACCCATCGATCTCAAGTGGACCAATCTGATTCATCCCCTTCCTTCTAGAGTTTACATAAGTAAAGAACTCTTTGCTGTTTTTCTTCGCATCCCTTGCCAAGGATCTCTCGTAATCTGCCTTCGCCTGCCTAACCTCCTTTGTAACTTGGTTACAGTTCAACTTGTATCTATCATAGGCGTCCGTGTCACGTGTTAATTTGTATGTATCCCATGCATTTTTCTTCTCTGCCATATGCCTCATTAGTTCATCTGACAACCATTTAGGCCTAAACCTTGAACAATATTTCTTAGTTGGTATGTAAAGCCTAGTAGCTTCCACGATAAGTTCTTTGAATGCTTCCCATTTTGAATTTGCTGTTGGCAATATCATCAGTTGATCCCACTGTATAGAATTTAAATACTGTCTCAGTCCATTGTAGTCGCCTTTACGAAAGCAATACCCCTTCCCTTTACCCCTAATGGTAGTTACCTCTTTGAGTAACTCCCACTTCAGCACACTGTGATCACTGCCACCAAGTGGTTCATTTATCTGCAGATTCTTAATGCATGAAGAATCACTACTGATAATCAAATCAAGAGTATTACTCCCTCTAGTTGCCTCCCGAACATGCTGATGTAGAAAACAATCATCCAATAAATCCACAAAAGCCTTGCTACTGTGTGAGTGACCAGCCCCCAAATTCCAGTCAATATCTGGGAAATTAAAATCCCCCATTATAAGACTCTCTGATTTACTGGCCCACTCTATTTCTCCGAACAGTTTCTTACTCCTACACTCCTACTCTCAATTTTGATCTCCCAATGCTTATGCTTATATAATAATATTCCCTTTGTAATACCTTTCTCTCAACAGTGCTAATTATTCATGGATGTTAAAGAGAAAATATAAATTCATTCTGTTTTATTGCAGAATCTAAGGACAGCACCTCAGACTAGTGACCAAACCTTGACTCGGGGCAACCTTGCACTCAGTCGAAATGTAGGAAATAGGCGACCTGTACGAGTAATACGGGGCTATAAACTTAAAAGTCCATATGCTCCAGAAGACGGGTACAGGTATGATGGTAGGTCTGATTAGTATATTGAAATTATTTTAATTTTTTGTCTAATCCTTTATGGACACACTGCAAGTAGTTTTGTGTAGTGTTTCATTATCTGATAATTCAGCCATTCCTCATTTCTAGGTGGACCTGCCCTACAGCAGATAGTTTTCTTTTCAGATCTGCTTTCCATTGTGTGGCTATAAGGAATTACCATATTGTAATTTTTAGTTTTTTATTTATTAATTTTTTTTGCTGCATATTTTGAAGCGATTCTGTTAAAATATTTTTCTCGTAAAATGGTGTATGAAGGCACAGTTCTTATATACATAGTTAACTGGATAATTAATATTTATGCAGTTAGCTATGTTTGAAACTTTAAAATGTTATGATTTTACAATCTTGGGTTTCCATGGAAGTCTATTTTTCTTGTTACATTATTCATGCTTCTACATGGCAGTAAACAGAAGCGAGAATGGTGTGTGTGCGCGTGCGTGCGTGCTTGAGCATGTGCTGATCAAATTTACCTGTCAAGATAAGAGGAACTTTTTTTTTGCTGTTTTTAAAACATGACTTAGTCGGATGAGAGTCGTGCAGTTTTTCTCCCAGAATTTTTTTCAGCAGAAATAATCACTGAAAATGCATGCAATTTACAGACAAAGCACTTTCATGTGGAGTACAGTGAGTCACTTATAGTCTCCAAGTTATGGGAGTTCTCCCTTTCAGTTTTAAATTCCAGTTGAGACAGACCTGAAATGACTGGAGCATGGCTGTTTTAAGACAGGGATTGTTATCTTGTTTATATATGACTTAGTGTCTAGAATAGACATAGTTCAGCATGTGAGCTTAGTTAAGAAGTGCACAAAATCTAAATCTGAGGATGTGCACCCTGTTAACAGGGATTGCCAGTACATTAGTAGAGGCACGTGAAAGAAAGTAAGCATCACCATACAGCATCAGCAAAAAAAAAAAAAAAAAAAACCTTCCTATTTCACCCATCCATTCGCTCCAAAGTTTTTCCTTGAATTTTTTCACAGTTAAGGATTCACAGTTTTTCCTTGAATTTATTTAAACTATAAATTTCCATAACAACAGATGGAAGTTTTTTCCAGTCATCAACCACCCGCTGGCTAAAGACAAGTTTCTGCACATCTATTCTACAACTGTCTTTCTTCAATTTGAATTTAAGCCCCCTCAGGTGTGTAATCTGAGAAAGAGGAAGAATCCCATCACCATTGAGTTTGAATAGTTTGAGTATTCATGCTCAAACCATTCAAGGCCTTATCCACCTCAATCAGATCACCTCGCAGTTGTCTAGTCTCCAGACACTGGGATTCTTCTTGCTCAGTCTACGCATGAGGGGGAACAAATTCAAATTGAGGAAGGATGGTTGCAAAGTAGATGCGTGTGAAGTTTTTAGCATTAGAATTAACAAGGGCACATGATGCAAGAAAGCAAGCTTATATAGCATCAGACAAAAAATAAAAATAAAAAAAACCCTTATTTCACCCATCTCCTCGCTCCAAATGTTTGTCAAGTTCTGCCTTGAATCTGTCTAAGCTATCAACTTCTGCAATGACAGATGGAAGTTCGTTTCAGCAATCAACCACTCGTTGGCTAAAGGCAAACTTCTGCACATATATCCTACAACCATCTTTCCCCAATTTGAATTTATGCCCTCTCAGGCGATTATTCTGAGCAAGAGGAAAAATCCCATCAGCATTGAGCATGCTCAAACCATCATTGAAGACTTTATACACCTCAATCACCTCGCAGGTGCCTAGTCTCCAGACACTGTAATTTGCAAAATTCAGCCTTTCTTCGTAAGAGCAACACTTTGTTCTGTTCACTAATCTTGTTGCCATTCTCCGTACTAGTTCCAACAGCTCTACATCCTTCTTAAAATGAGGCCTCCAGACCTGTATACAGTACTCAAGGTGTGGTCTGACCATTGCCTTATACAAGGGGATAATCATCTCCTTATGCCCTGCTGGAAAAATTCCAGTATATCATTGACAAGACACCATGACCTACTCTTGCAGACTGTCTGCACTGCTCAGAAAACTTCATATCTGCCTGCACAATTACCCCCAGGTCCTTTTCATTCTCTACCACTGTCAGTGTGGTACCACAGAGTTGATACGTTACTCTGGGATTACTGCTTCCCATGTGTAGTACTTTACATTTGTCAATGTTAAACTTCATTTGCCACCTCTCAGCCCATCTGTTCAACTTTTCTAGATCCTGTTGCAGCAGTGTACTGTCATTTCTAGATCCTGTTGCAGCAGTGTACTGTCATTTCTAGATCCTGTTGCAGCAGTGTACTGTCATTAACAACCCTGCCAACCTTCATATCGTCTGCAAACTTCGATATTAAGCCTGATATACCATCATCAATATCATTTATAAATACAGAAAACAACAATGGACCCAACACTTAATCCCGAGGGACTCCACTAATGACATTAGTCCACGAAGAGCAGTGTCCATTCATTACCACACTCTGTCTTCACCCACTCAACCATTGCTTTATCCATAGCAGCAATTTTCCTCCAGAGCCACACTGCTCCAATTTGTGCAACAGTCTTCCATGTGCAACAGTATTAAAGGCCTTTCTAAGATCCAAATATATGATATCAAAGTTATTTTTTGCTTCCAGTTCCTTTGTGACTACATCATAGTATCCAATCAAATTAGTCAGACAAGACTTCCCCTTAACAAACCCATGCTGTGTCCGAGCTATAACCAAAGTCTTGTCTAGATGATCCTGCAATGCTTCTTTAACCAGTGCCTCCATTAATTTCCCTGGAACAGAAGTTAAACTAACAGGTCTGTAATTACCTGTGTCTCCCTTTGATCCTTTGTGGATTGGGGTCACATTTGCACATCTCCAGTCCACGGGTACCTCCCCTGAGTCCAGGGAAGCTCTCATAATTATGGTTAAGGGTTTGCTTACTTCCTTTGCCGCCTCCTTTAATATAACTGGATAGATTCCATCCACCCCAGGTGCCTTTCTTATGTTTATCTTCAACAATTTCTCCTCCTCCACTTTACTCTCAGTTATTACAAGATTATCTAGCTTACTGCCAGAGTTGAATACACCTCTGGCATTCCCCTCCCAGAATAACTCCTCATGTGTGTATGTAGATGCAAAATATTGATTTAGTTTGTTAGCTACCTGAATAGGATCATAAACAGTTGAACCATTGATATCAAGTGGACCAATCTGATTCATCCATTTTCCTTCTAGAGTTTACAAAAGTAAAGAACTCTTTGCTGTTTTTCTTTGCATTCTTTGCCAAAGATTTCTTGTAATCTGTCTTTGCCTGCCTAACCTCCTATGTAACTTTGGTAAAGACCAGCTTATATATATCATAGGCTTATGTGTCACATGTTAATTTATATGTATCCCATGCATTTTTCTTCTCTGTCACGTGTCTATTTAGTTCATCTGATATCCATTTAGGCCTAAATCTTGAACAATATTTCTTTGTTGGTATGAAAAGCCTAGTAGCTTCCAAGATTAATTCTTTGAATGCTTACCATTATGTATTTGCTGTTGGTAACATCATCAGTTGGTCCCACCGTATAGAATTTAAATACTGTCTCAGACCACCGTAGTTACCTTTACAAAAGCAAAAACCCTTCCCTTTACCCTTGATGGTAGTTACCTCTTTGAGTAAATCCCACTTCAGCACACTGTGATCACCGCCACCTAGTGGTTACTTTATCTGCAGATTCTTGATGCACGAAGAATCACTGCTGATAATCAGATCAAGAGTATTACTCCCTCTAGTTGCCTCCCGAACATGCTGCTGTAGAAAATAGTCATCCAATAAATCCACAAAAGTCTTGCTAGTGTGTGAGTGACCAACCCACAAATTCCAGTCAATCTCTGGGAAATTAAAATCCCCCATTATAAGACAAAATAGTTGATAGCTTAAATAAATAGAAGAACTAGACAAACTATTGGACAGAATAAATAGGTGAAATAGGAGGTCTTTCTTTCTTGTTTTTTTTTTTGTCTGATACTGTATAAGCTTGCTTTCTTTTAACGTTTGCTAATGCCAGTGATAAGATTTCAAGATAGATATTTTCTCACTGCTGCAGCACTAAGTCTGGAAAAGGAAGTCAAAAATCTCACTAAATAATTTTTAAGTCAGCACTATAAACTGCACAATTCATTAAGTAAATCAAAACGACTAGATTGCAGATGCACAGGAACCCATTTCATGTTCATTTATTGGATACTACCTAATATATTGCTGCATATTAAAAGGGTATGCAGAATTCTCAAAATCGAATGTATTTTAGTTTTCTCAGAAGAACTAGGAACTGCTTTGTAAAGTGAAAGCAGACTTTGTTTACAGAACAGCTATATCATCTCTAGCAGTCCTTGAGCAATTGCAGCAACCTGTAAACATGAGAGACAGGGAAATGAGGATTCCCTTGAAAGAGCAATAATAATTTTCTGTTTATACTCCGGCACAACAACCAAGTCAGTAGAGTTTACAATAAATCGTCAATACAAATATTTATCGTATTTAGTAGTCACGAACTCGAACGCCGGTTCACTCAAGGAACCCGTGCTATGCACTCTCGCTCCTGACCACTTGGCTACGTCAAGCCTATGTTGGGTCCTAGCAAGTCCATAGTAGCTGAAGGAACTTAGTAAGTCACAAGGTTAAAAAGTAAAAGAATACTGGAGAAATATTAAAAATTAATAAAAATATTCAATGAGAATAGTTATGTTAGGAAAATATAGACAAATAAAATTGATAGCAGCCTTACTGGGAGCATTTAGAAACAGTTTCTTTCTTCAGTCTAGTGTGTGGGTGTAATACAGTAAGGATATAAAAACTTGTAGAAAAACAATTTCATCCAGTAGATGCACCTAAAACTAAATGCATATCTGTATAAGTAAATGAAATATGACACAACAAACATTTTACTACAACAATAACATTGTTATATTGCGTGTTTTGTTTGTTGTTTCACCATTAGAAAATACAGCTGCAAGTTACAGGCTCTGAAAAAAACGATAATTGTTTGCTTTTTATTTACATAATTGTTATTTTATATTGTACTTAATACGTAGTCTTATAGTTCTAATTACGCTGGTTATTTTTATTTTAATTTATATAAACAGTTTTTGTAGATATACGTAATACTTTATAAAACCGTTCGAATCTTGCAGGCATTGTTTTTTCTTTATAGTGACAGGGAATTCAAATTTTTAATTGAGGTAGCTAGGTAGCTCTAACGTATAATTATAGAAACAGTAATACGCTTCACTGTTTCTATTAGTAAAAAGGATAGGTGGATAGTATTGACATTTAATTTAATTTAATTTATTGATCTTATTAATTTAAAATATCATGCCCCAAACTAGAGCAGCAAAGCAACGGGCACAAAGTGGCAGGAGTGCTGTGACTCGTGGGAGAACTGAGGGGGGCGATTCTCCAACGCATCACAGCCTAAAAAAATGTGCAGCTTGTGAAATGTTTGCTGAACTATCTGGAATGGAACATGATAATGCCATGGGGGATGTCTTTGTGTGTGCGCTATGTAAGGAGTGTAAGGAAATCAGGCGACAACTCAGCGTTGTTATGGGCCTATATGAGAGTTTGAAGGACAGGGTGGATGCCCTCGAATGATCTAAATTGAGGGGCCCATCAGGCTCTCAGCTGCCCACATCAACGCCAGAGCTTGCACTTGGTCATCATGCAACACAGCGGCAACCCCCAAGGCAGATTGCGCTGGTCCCAAAGGAACTAGTAGTTGTTGGTGACTCTATTGTCAGGGAAACGGGGAACATCCTTTGTAAAAAGGATAGGTGGAACAGGACCAGGGTATGTCTGCCAGGGGCAAAGGTTGATGACGTAGAGCAGATATCATCTTTTAGGGGCACAAAAGGTGACATAGTTGTACACGTTGACACTAATGATATTAAGAGTAGGAGACCGGCAGAATTACTTAACAAGTACAGGTCACTGTTGAAAAAAGCCGTGAAATAGGGTTGAATTGGAAAGTGTCTGCAATTCTACCCAGACACGATAGGAGGGAGTATATGATGAGAGCCTTGTCGATCAATTCGGCCCTGGAAAGATTGTGCAAGGCTCAAGGGATAGAATTTTTTTCAGCCTGGACTGTACTTGTTAACAGGAGAGACTGCTTCTACAGGGATGGGATACACTTAAATAGAAAGGGTACAAGAATATTTGGGTCGGAAAACTGATAGCTTGGGGGGGGATACAAGGACTAATAGTTTAACAGTAGCCATAGGCAGAGGTGAAGGTGATTCTTGCACAACTTCTATTAGAATAAGTAGCGACCTGGAGCGAGGGGTGTTAGGGGTTTCAGGGACGGATGGCAGTCATCGTGAAACAGGTGGGTATATGGGATGTGTTAGAGTAATTAAGAATAAGAATAGGTGCATGTATACTTGCATGTATACCAATGCTAGAAGTATAGTAAATAAATTTGATGAATTTGAAGTGTTGGTCAGGACATCAAAGGCGGATATTGTTGGGATGAGACGTGGTGTCACACAGATATAAGGAATGCCGAACTGGAATTTGGGGAGTACAATGTGTACAGAAAGGATAGACAGGATAGGAAGGGAGGAGGTGTTATGCTGTTAATAAAGAAAAACATAAAATCAAAAGAAGTGCATCCAGTTGATATAGATGAACAGTGCACTGTTGAGTCAGTTTGGTGTGACATAAGCACTGCGAAAGCAAAAATAAAGAGTAGGAGTGTGTTATAGGCCTAATGACTTGAATGAGTACAGTGAACAATTGTACAGAGAAATAGAGTGGGCTAGTAAATCGGAATGACTTATAATGGGGGATTTTAACTTCCCAGATATTGACTGGAACTTGTGGGTTGGGCACTCACACACTAGTCAGACTTTTGTGGATTTATTGGATGATTGTTTTCTGCAGCAGCATGTTTGAGAGGCAACCAGAGAAAGTAATACTCTTGATCTGGTTATCAGCAGTGATCATTCATGTATTAGGAATTTGCAGATAAAAGAACCACTAGGTGGCAGTGATCAGTGTACTGACGTGGGATTTACTTAAAGATTTAACTACTATCAGGGGTAAAGGAAAGGGTTTTTGCTTCCGTAAAGGCGAGTACAGTGGTCTCCGACAGTTTTTAAATTCTGTACAGTGGGATCAACTGACGATGTTACCAACAGTAAATTCTAAGTGGGAAGCATTCAAGGAATTAATCGTGGATGCTACTAAAAGGTTCATACCTATTAAGAAATATTGTTCAAGGTTTAGGCCTAAATGGTTGTCAAATGAACTAATGAGACTCGTAATAGAGAAGAAAAATGCATGGGATGCATATAAATTATCAAGTGACTCAGAAGCATACGGCAGATATAAGTTAATCTGTAATCAGGTCACAAAGGAGGTTCGGCAGGCGAAGGCAGATTACGAGAAATCCTTGGCAAAAGATGCTAAGAAAAACAGCAAGGATTTCTTTACTTATATAAACTCTAAAAGGAAGGGGATGAATCTGATCGGTCCACTTGACATCGATGGTTTGACTGTTGATGATCCTGCTCAGATAGCAAACAAACTGAATGAGTATTTTGCATCTACATTCACACGTGAAGAATTATTAAGGTTTGAAAATGGTAGAAGGTTATCAAATTGTAGCAAGATACTTAATGATTTTGTAATAACCGAGAGCAAAGTAGAAGAGAAATTGTTGAAGTTAAACGTAAGAAAAGCACCTGGAGTGGATGGGATCTATCCAGTTATATTAAAGGGGACGGCAAAGCAACTAAGAAAACCCTTAGCCATAATTATGAGAGCATCCTTGGACTTGGGAGGTTCCCACGGACTGGAGATGTGCAAATGTATCCCCAATTCACAAAGGGGGATCGAAGGGTGACACGAGTAATTACAGACCAGTTAGTTTAACTTCTGTTCCGGGTAAAATAATGGAGTCACTGGTTAAAGATGCATTGCAGGATCATCTAAACAAGACTGCAGCAATAATTCAGACACAGCATGGGTTTGTTAAGAGAAAGTCTTGTCTGACAAATTTGATAGGATATTATGATGTGGTTACAAAGGAACTGGATGCGAAAAATAATTTTGATATCATATATTTGGATTTCAGGAAAGCGTTTGACACTGTTGCGCATGGAAGATTATTGTACAAATTGGAGCAGAATGGTATTAAGGGTAAGTTGCTACCATGGATAAAAGGATGGTTAAGTGCTAGAAGACAGAGGGTGGTAATCAATGGGTGCTGCTCTTCTTGAACTAATGTTATTAGTGGAGTCCCACAGGGTTCAGTGTTAGGTCGACTGTTGTTTTGTATATTTATCAATGATATTGATGAAGGTATATCAGGCTTAATGTCGAAGTTTGCAGATGATACAAAGGTTGGCAGGGTTGTTAATGACAGTAATGGCAGTGTGCTACTGCAACAGGATCTAGATAATTTGGGCAGATGGGCTAAGAAGTGGCAACTGAAGTTTAACCTTGACAAATGCAAAGTACTACATATGGGTAGAAGTAACCCCAGAGAAATGTACCAACTGTGTGGTACTACACTTAAGGTGGTAGAAAATGAAAAAGACCTGGGAGTAATTGTGCAGGCAGATATGAAGTTTTCTGAGCAATGCAGACAGGCTGCCAGGGCAGGTCATGGGGTTTTGTCAATTATATATAGGAATTTTGCTAGCAGGGAGAAGGAGGTGATTGTCCCTTTGTATAAGGCAATGGTCAGGCCACGCCTTGAGTACTGCATACAAGTCTGGACGCCTCATTTTAGAGAAGGATGTAGATTTACTTGAGCGTATACAGAGAAGGGCAACAAGATTGGTGAGGGGAATGAAGGGATCCTCTTACCAAGAGAGGCTTAAGTTCTGCAAATTGCAGTGGCTGGAGACTAGGCACCTGCGTGGTGATCTGATTGAGGTATATTAGGCCTTGAATGGGTTGAGCACGCTGAATTCTGATGGGATCTTCCCACTTGTTCAGATTACGAATCTAAGGGGGCATAAATTCAAATTAAGAAAAGACAGATGTAGAATAGATGTGCGGAAATTTTCCTTTAGCCAGCGGGTGGTTAATTGCTGGAACAAACTTCCATCTGTCGTTGTGGAAGTTGATAGGTTGAATAAATTTAAGGAGGAACTGGACAGGCATTTGGAGGGAATGGTGTGATTTTTTTTTTTTTTTGGCTGATGCTGCATAAGCTCATACATTTGCTTTCTTGCATCACATACTACTACTACTACTACTATTATTAATTATGCCATTTTTACTTTTATGCCATACTTCTATTCTCAAAGTGATTCATTTTAATGCAAATTTGCAGTAAGATTAATATTGTTGAAAACTTGATCCCTCTGTTTAGAAGTGATCCAATACGACAATCCATTTCAGAGGAGAGCAGATTCAGTCATGACAGTTAAACATAGGTAAAACTTTTCAGACAAAAAGTTTTGGGTGTAATTAACTAGAGTCATTCTTTATATACATGAATTGCACATTTTATATCTGAATCATAAAGTATATTGTTAGCTATGTGATAAATTGTAACGAGAATAATTATCTGCCTTATTTTTAATATTGCTCTTCACCTTGCAACAAACAGATTCAACATGTAGAACTAAAGCTAAATTTGTTGCATGCTTCATGCAGTCACTGTCCAGTACCTACTAATATTCCGTCTGTAGTTCCATCTAGTACTGTTCCACTTGTGGTAGCCTAGGTATAGGCTACCAAAATGTTTAGTATTCCATTAAATTTGACTTGGCACATTATGGCCTTAGCTGCCAATGCACCATTAAAAACAAACAAAAAAAAAAAACTGTCCCTCTCAGGGTGCATCAGTGGTTCAAAGAGTGCTAAAATTAATTGTGATCATTTGAACAGAATGAGATCTGAATGGGCAACAGCCACTCTGCCTCCCTCCGTGGTGGTGGTGGTGGATTTGATCTAGAAGTTGAAACCTGTTTTTTTTCTTGAGCTCCATGGTTAGTAGTTGGGCTACTAACACATGCCCTTCTGTTGTGCCATCTTTGTAGCTTTCAATTTAATCGGTCTTATAATGGTTTTATTTTTGCAGAGTCACTAAGGGAATATTCAGAAAATCACTGATGAAACAGGCACCACCCAATTAAATCAGACTGAAATGAGAACTGTTGAAATGGTGGTAGGGATGAAACTTTGTTGTACAATAAAACATGGTGATATCTGTTGAAACTGAAATTGATTATTTGTCTAGCTATTCATTTTTTAAGGTTTTTGTTTTTGTCATGTTAATAAGATAATTTTGTTATTAGGTTTATACTATGTTCAGAAATACTGGAAAGCTACTGGTTCTTCAGGGTTCCAAGTATATAAATTTGCTCTTCAGAGGTGTGAAAATCAAGCTCCAGCTCCATGGCTAGTTAGCAAAGAGGTAAATAAGTGCTGTTAATAGTTTGCTGTGTTTACTATGTTTGTTAGTGTAAATTAAGAAATGTACCACGACTCGTTATCAACATATGTTAAATAGTTAAAAATTTCTACTATTTTGGTCAGCATACTGAAACTTCAGAAATCTTGTGTTAGTATGCAGTTGGGTAACCTTGTATGATAAGTCCTTGCTTAACAAGAGGGGTGCATTTCTGAATGAAAATTTTTCAT
Source organism: Mastigoproctus giganteus (assembly GCF_048544385.1). Classification (NCBI taxonomy): domain Eukaryota; kingdom Metazoa; phylum Arthropoda; class Arachnida; order Uropygi; family Thelyphonidae; genus Mastigoproctus; species Mastigoproctus giganteus. Next base: position 10,455,517 of record NC_143578.1, on the reverse strand, counting down.
TTTCCATAGTAATTTGAAGATAGAGACTAGGAAAACACTTTTGCCACAAACAAATTTATTTAAAAATTATGTATTGAGTACATAAATTTTTGTTTAAAAATTGTAAATATTTTCTCTCTGGGCATCTGGAATGCTTTCTTCACATTCACCTTAGCATTAGTAGGAACATATGATGCAAGAAAGCAAGCTTATACAGCATCAGCCAAAAAAAAAAAAAAAAAAAAAAACCCCTTCCCATTTCACCCATCCATTCCCTCCAAATGTTTGTCTAGTTCTGCCTTGAATTTATTTAAGCTGTCAATTTCTACGACAGATGGAAGTTTGTTCCAGCAATCAACCACCCACTGACTAAAGGAAAATTTCTGCACATCTCTTCTACAACTGTTTTTCCTCAGTTTGAATTTATGCCCCCTCAGTTGCGTAATCTGAGCAAGAGGAAGAATCCCATTAGAATTGAGCCTTCCCATTCCTTTGTTCCATTCACCAATCTCATTGCCCTTCTCTGTACTCGTTCTAGCAGCTCTACATCCTTCCTAAAATGAGGCCTCCAGACCTGTATAAAGTACTCAAGGTGTGGCCAGCCTGACCATTGCCTTTACAAAGGGATAATCACCTCCTGTACTGCTGAGATAACTTCATATCTGACTGCACAATTACCCTCAGGTCTTTTTCATTCTCCACTACCCTGAGTGTAGTACTGCAGAGTTGGTATGTTACTCTGGAGTTACTGCTACCCATATGCAGTACTTTGCATTTAACAATGTTAAACTTCATTTGCCACCTCTCAGTCCATCTGCTCAACTTTTATAGATCCTGTTGCAGTAGCATACATTCATTACTGTCATTAACAACTCTGCCAACCTACATAATTGTCTGCAGACTTGGACATTAAGCCTGATATACCTTCATCAATATTATTGATAAATACAGAAAAGAATAAAGTGCAAAGTGTGTTAGTTGTCTGATGGCACCAGGGGTTTCCCCCATCTCCGCGTTGTGTACTCTGTTCGTGTAGCCCAGAACTCTGTGAAGGCCAGAGATTTAAAAAGTGTGTGGGGAGTGGACGGTTGTGTAGTGTTGTGTACCGTTGTTCTTCTGACCATTTAGCTGTTGGGACGCATCATTACCGCACTTGGCCCTGGGGAGGCAGGTCAGTACCCAGTAGATTTTTTGTACTCTGGCAGGCCCTGCCACCTAGTTTCCAAAGATTTCAGTGGCAAGGTCCTATGTGAAGAAAATGCACAGAAACGTTTTTTTTTTAATATTGGAAGCAGTCTCCATTCCTCTCTGTAGATTTTACAAAATTCTTCATTAGACCTAATTTAACACGAAGCAGTGTTAAAAATGTATTAGGCACACTATGGCCTTAGTAGCCCTTGTGCCATTACACAACATACCAACAACAACAAAAATGTATTTGGCCAAGTAGTGGCTTATAGACCAAATCAAATTTCCCACTTGCACACACAAAAAAAAAAAAAAAACCCAATATTTTGTATTAGACCCAAAAGGATTCCAAGGACGTTGAAATCTTTGCAGATATGCCAGTTGTATTTATTGTACTGTACTTTTCTTAAGAGAAGTTCTGCATTCTCATTGGATTTCTTCATGTGGATAGCATGGCAAGCTGGCATAGATGGGTGTATGTTTCCATTATGGAAGAATTGATGAAAAGCTTCCATTCTTGGTTTATGTTCCATTCCAAGGACATCAAGCAGTCCAACAACATTAAGGTAGCAAAGTGAATCTTTCACAGCAAAATAATAAGAAAGCTCTTTTTGTCATTTATGATGTAGTTGTGTTTTTCTTTTTTTTTTTTCGCAGAAAGTTCCATTCCTTTCAGCCTAGATCCTAAAAGATTTGCTGTGTGATTTAAATCATGCACAAGATTGCTTGATTCACTTTGACTTTTAAGATGAGGCTTGTTTGGGTTCAAGCATTTATATTCTTATTCAGAGCTTGTATGAACTGTTTCCATTAGGTCATCGATTTGATTTCTTCGTCTAATGACCAGGTTCGTTTTTGGAGGAATTCCTCCAAAACAGAACCTGGTAAAAAAGACTGCAACCAACTAGTCTAATGGCAGATGGGATATTTGGATACTTCAGTCCCCCCCCCACTTTTCTCCTTCCATGTTTGAGTTATGCAAATATATCAGTTAATTACATGGTTTGTTGGCTTCCGTCCACACCATGGGAAAAGTGAATGGCAGTGATGCTTTTATTTTTTAACCATCTTCGGAAATGTGAACACACTTAGTTGCAACAGGTCCAAGACAACTTCTTGTCATGATCACCTAATTTACGGCTGATATAAAGTTCATATACTTTCTTTAATAGGGGCATCATAGACTGAGATTTAGTTTTGTAATTAGCTGCACACAAAATGAAAGCTGTCCAGTCGATTAATTAAATTACCATTTAATAACATAGTATTTTAAAACTACATACAACTGCAATTGTCACCATGCTCATTTTATAGCTTTTACTATAAAAAAAGCATCAGTTTACCAATCTGTATCATTAACTCACACTTATAACTTACTGATCTGTCTGGGAGGTTTGTTTTGTATAAAGGCATGCAGGCATAGGTAGTGCAGTATGCAACCTGTTGACAACTAATCCTTGCAGTAAGGTCTAGAAAAACTGGTGACTCCAGAACTTCTCAATTAGTAGTCGAACTAACATGAACAGGAGATCACAATCTAATCATGCAAAAACATATGGAATATCTTATAAACAAGATATTGTTTTGCAGATTCAAAATCAACTTTAAAAATACTACACACACAATCTAATTCAAACATTTCTATTGAAAATGTTTTCATGTTATATGCAGATTAAATAACCTTTAGATAATTGGTTAAAAAATTCTTATTTACTTTTTCTCTCCCAAGCTTGAATCGAATGCCAATTCTTCTAAAGATGCTCAGGAAATTGCAGAAAGTGATTCTGGTGTTGAAATTGAAGATGTAGAAGATTGCAGTGTTCAGTCCGATTCTTCTGAAAAACAAGATATAACAATATATGAGACAGAAACTGATATTACTAATCGATTTTCCAGCATAGTTCAACATTTTAAATTCAAGAATGAATTATTGAGGCAGTACGAAAAAACACTGAGGGAATCGCCAATTACTTTTTAACTTTTATAAAGTGATATTTAGAGTCATACCAAGCACAAAGAACTAATTACACAATGAATTTTCCACATCCTGCTGGTTTCTAGTGCTATATTTTTATAATTGCTTTTTCTGAAATAGTTAAAGAAATGATGCCACACCAGTTTGTGTAATTGTTTTTAATCTTTCAGGAGGCAAATGCGAGTAGGTATTTGAGAATCTGGCATATTCCAGTGCATTTAAATACTTATAGCCTGTCTGCTTATGAACATTTCTCATATTGTTTTGTTCTCTGTCCTGCTGCAGTGATGTTAAAAATGGGTTGCAGCGTCTAACAGGTTGCTGACAGGATGTAAATAAATTTATAATCCAAGTGCCTTATAATCTGATAGCATCCTAAGCACTCATTACTTGATAATTTTCCATATTTTTGGCTGTGCATAATTTTAAGAATAACGGAGATCTGCTAGACCCCGATATGCTTACTGATAGGTTAAAAGAACTTATTAAAAAAATTTGTTAAATTTTAGAGGAATTTATAGTAAGATGTTAGAGATTGTTACTTTTCAACTGGTTTGTATATTACAAGATGGTTAGCATCAGCAAGCTCTATCAGCTATAGTTACCTAATTTCATTCCTTTATGTATTGAAAACTAATTATGGCTTACACTAACGAGCTGTGTATAACTGTATCCTGTATATTTTTATATGTATACTTTATTTTAGTTAGTGGATGAAATACCTCTTTTATCTCCTTCAAATTGAAATTTTTATATTATACATTGTTATGAACTTTACGTCATGTTAAGGAAACTGACAAAAGATATGATTAAAATTCTTGAATTTCATTGACTAAACTTGAGTTCTTGAGTAGAAATTCTGAACGTATTGAAGGAGAACATTAAGCTTCTAAGAATGTTTAACAACAATTAGCCATTTCAGCACAGTCCCCCACTCCCATGTGTGTTAGCAAGCATCAACACTGGTGTTATTGCCATGAGTGCCAAGCAATTTAGTGATTAAGCAATTTCTGCTGCAATTTATAGCAAACTCCACAAAGAATACAGTACTATAATTTCAGAGATATTAAAACCAAATCTCTTTAATAAGGACTAAAGTCTAAGGGAAAGTAATCAAAGAAGGAAAATCACCTGTTAATTTCTTTTTGTTCATTAACAAGACTTATCACTAACCCATTAATTTCCTTTGCTTTGTCACTACATAACATTGCTCCTGCTTATCTGTGGCAGGTCCAGTAATGTAAGAAGAGAGTACACTTCCAGGACAAAAAAGAGGTAATCACAGAATGCCCAGACCCAGCTCAAGCTGGTCTTTCTGATTTGGACTTGACAGACAGAAAACAAGATAATGATTGCACAAAAAGACAAATGATTGATACACACCAACTCCTACTTGCATTATCTTGCATTCTCTGTTTCAGTGAAAATTGTGTTGACATCACCCTGACTATGAGTAGAAATTCTGAATATATTGAATATATGAACATAAATCAGTAGATCTAGTTGAAACTTCCCATTACAGGCACTCAGAACTGTTTCTCAGTGTTGCCCACAGTATCTGTTGGAATCCCAGTCAAAGTTACTCCACATTTAGCTTTCAACTATTCAAAAGGGGTAATAACAATGGGACTTAATAAACAGCACAGAGGAAGAAATAGTGCAAGAATTAAAAGACAAGAAAGTAAAATAGACCAAAATAATTTTGGTTAAAAGAGATGGTGCATTTGTTCCAACTAGGAACATCCTTATATTCAGTTCAACTCTCCCAAGCACAGTGAAAGCAGGTCATTTGATTTCTAGTTTAAAACCATACATTCCGAACCTGATTTGGCATTACAAATACCAGAAATTCAGTCATTCAGAAACAGAGTGCAGAGGAATAGCTGTATGTGCACTTTGTGGATCAAAGGTTCATTAACAGAGTGAGTGCAGTCAACAACCCTAACAATGCCCAAACTGGAGGCAGAATCATTCAGCCTTCTCCAAAGACTGAAATATGAAAAAGGGAGAAGCAGATCCTGTCAAGATACCAAAAAGCACACTCCTGTTTTACAAACTTAATGTTCGTGTGCAGCTGTGATTCAAAAATATGTTGCTGCAACATCACAAATGTAAGTCTCAGTATTGCCAACTATGGCAGACTGATTGGGCAAGATCTCTCACAACCAAAGCAGCAAAGAACAGACAAAAGAAGCAAACAATACACCAATATCCTGGAAAGCTCAAGTATGCTTCCATAACACTGGTCTCCAAAAGAGCAACAAGTATATGGACTTGGACTGTTCGTCTACACAGATGTTCCAATTCTTGAATTGCATTCAAATGATGTCACTGGCAGACGTATTTTCCAAAAAAACAAAATTGATCAGCATAAGCAAACCCGCAGAAACAAAAAGCCAAATAATCTGAACTAGTTGCAGTGAACTGGAGAGGCTGAGGTAACCTCAAAGATTTTAAAGATCTTTTGGCCATGTATAACCCAGCAAGCACCTGTCTGCAAGATACTTATCTCACTTCTGAAGTAAAACTGAAACATATTTCTACCGACAGGATTGGACAACTTCAGCAGCTGCTCATGGTAGGGGAAGCAATTTTAGTGCAATCCAATATTCCATCCAATGGAATATTGGAATATAAATCTACTTGGAGGCTGTTGAAGTGAGAATTGTGATGGGAATCACCCTTACTAAGGTCCTGCTGTGTCTATCACCAAACTGCTTAATGTCAAGATATAAATCTCAATTCAACTTCCTCCATTTTGAATTATGGGCTGAACATCATCCTTTATGGGGATCTGAACAGCTGGATAAAAGGACAAATGATTGAAAAGCTTAAAACTAACCTTGAATACAGGCGTGTATGTTTACCTGCCCACAGGAGTAAGTTCAGTAATCGATCCCACTATCTGCACCCCAGCATTATACCCTGCCACAGAATGGTCAGCCATGTGGTCACTATCCAATTGCATGTAAGTTGATTACAGGGAGTGCCCTGATATCCATACAAAAGGAAAATTGGAAATTTAAAGCAGCAAACTAAAACTGGGAAAAATATTAGGGTTGTGCCTGTCATTTTAGTAGAAACTAAATTCACATCCTTGGATATAGATGAAGCAGCTGCATACATAACACAAAATTACCAGTGCGGCAAAAGAAGCTATTCCCAAGTTAAAATTCGTGCAACACAATTCATACAAGGCATGAATAAGGCATGGAATTTCTTTTGAAAGTTTCTTATACCTGAAACATCAAATGTAAACAAGCAAGGCTTGCAATATCAGGTGAAAAGGGTAGAGTCGGATGCAATTTGCTTCTTTAATAGATATTGACATTTGCATCATACGGAAGAAAACCAGACCACTGGAAAAAACAATCCCGATAATAAAATGGAACGGACAAGACATCACAGAGTCAGAACAGAGTGCAAATATTCTGTGTGTACTTTTAAAAGATCTGCTACAGTTTCATGCTTCCTTATCCTTGGTTTATAAACAGCATGCTCAAAACAAAAACTACACTACTCAGAAAATTTTATATAACCACCCTCAATAACAGCACTACAAAGGAAAAACCAAGTGCAGCAGGTTGAGACTAGATTTACTATCAAATGATCCAGCAGCTTAGTGAAGTATTACTGTTTACTCTACTAACTAAAAAGTTACTTAATCTCATCTTATTTGTGATCGGAATAAACTATAACATGAGAAACACCAGTGTGTAAAGAGATACCGTGTGCAATAATAATAAAAAAAAAACAGTTGCAATTATTTTTTTCAGAAATGAAAAATATGCACAAAACTAAAAATAGGATCAAAATATATCATTTGCCCCTAGTATTAGATTTCTTGGTCTACTAATACAAAGTGAAACTTTATAGAACATATTAAAAGCTTATGTACCACTCACTTAAAACCCTGAGCAATATCTGCATTAATGTGAGGAGAAGGCTGTTGCACGTGCTAAATTTAAATTGGGTTATGATACAATCCAGACTTGATTATGGAGGACCAGTTTATGGCTCTACATATAATAGTGCCAAAATGTGACTGGATCTCAAGGGACACCAGAGTTCCTTGAGAGTTCCGCTGGGTGTATTATGGCTTTAGATGCCAGTGTGCCATAAAACAAAACGCTTGAGAGTAACTACAGGAGCCTTTCACGCGTCACTGGTAAAAAGTTTGTATATAAAGGCCTGTGAACCATTTACGTAGACAGTGGCTTTTATTGAATTATGCCATAAAAATTCATTGTCTCAGTCATCCAGAATGGGAATATTTTCACAAACCAAAATGGGAAATTGTATAATTGTAAACCAGCAGGTATACATTTGTGAAATCTGCTCCTTGAGTGGTAGATTAATTTGGATATTATTACAATAGATAGCCAAGCACCAAAATTTCTCCAATGGGACCTCTTGCTCCAAAATTAGAAATATTTTTACAAATTTTTAAAAAAATACCATCTGAAATCGGAACATCCAATGACTACGTGCTACTAATGTGAAAAATTCTGCAGATTATCAGCACATCTATACTTACTGATCAAAATCAGACCTGTTTCTAGACGTTGCAGTAACTCATTTGGACACTTATTTCCCAAGAGCTGTAGTGTGTACTGCAGAGGTGACTGCAATGCAAATATTGTTAGAATATATTGTATAGTGCTTCTTCCTGAAAACCATTATCTTTTGCGACTCCGTGAGTGCATAATCTATGCATGGCAGCGCTTCAATACTGTTAAGATCCACAGATAATGAAATCCATGCCTGGTTAGTGTACCTCAGAAGAGCGAAACTAACAGTGGAACTATGTTGGGATATCCCGGACATGCAAGGATTTTAAACAAAGCATATTGAGAGGCAAAAATTTCAGCATCACAATATCAGGTTCCATATTACGATTAAAGTTCTGTCTTTCAAAAAGTCTAATGAAAATGTCAACATGTCTGGAAATGTCAAGTTGGGAATAAATTATTTAAAAAAAAGGAAGCACCTCAACCCTAGGAATTATGCTTCCGGAAAGGCATATGAAGAAGTCATTCTTACAAGATTATATGTATTGAACGTTACAAGACGTATTGGGCATACACATTGAATATTTACTAAGAAAAGAAGAGCCACTGATATGCTGAAGACTGGTGCAGATGCAGTCACTTTCACATCAGGTGAAAGCACCTAGCTACAGCTTATGTCCAAAGGATTGTTTCATCAAAAATTGTATTGTACCAAATGTACTTTGGTGAGGTGGTTTATTGGTTGTCAACGTTGAAAACACGAAGGTGATGACTGCTGCAAAATTCTGAACAATTCTGTCTTACCCCGATTGAGAAAATACTTCAAAGAGGAGCAGTATTTTCTGTTTCGTTTGACATTTTATGTGACAGCCAGAAAACAAACAAAAGCTGTTTTTCATTGGATGAAAGGTCATTAATCTCAGATATCCAACAGCTGATTTTCCTCATAGCCTTTTTGTCATCTACATCTCCTTTTGTCGTCTGCTGGACAAAGTTAACAGAACAAAATGTTTTTTATGAATATTTTATGAAGTCTCACCGAAGGTGACTATTTGATGTAATAGGCATCCTGGCATGCAAATAACGAGTATCCAATAGAAATCGAGCTACCACCTTACAGAGCTGCAGATTATGTAAATTATTCATGCCTATAAAAGCAGGTTGCGGCCACATCACTTCATTCCGTTTTTGGCTTGTTATGTCAGATAGCGACATCTCCATTACTTAGGGTGGCAAGTCATTGTCATTTTGATGATTCTTTGAGATGGCAGGCCATTGGACGATTTAAAGCCAGGCAGATGAAAGTGGCACATTGGCTTAATATGTTAACTGTGTCTCAATACTATGGAAGCAGTTTTGGAAGATGAACCATTACAAAAAGAGCTAGCCAGAGTTGCACAAGGGCTACATCAACCAGAGCAGGCCACAATCTGCCTCTGCCTCAAGACAGAACTGTATAACGTCCTGTTATCAACTGTTGCTTGAGGTTCGTGTGGCCACAGGTGAAGACATTTTCGACTGGAATGTGGATTCTATGCAAGAGGAAGCCAGTGGTTTGTATCCCATTAACTCCAAACCACCAGAGCTCATCGAAACTGGTTCCATGAACATGCGCCTTGGAGCCCTGAAACTGGGGTACAATTCTGTTCTCTGATGAATCCCGTTTTAACCTACAAATAGATTCTGGACGTTATTTCATCTGGAAACAACCAGGAATGCAGTACCATCTCTCCAATACCAGAGAAAGGGACATATGGTGAAGGCGCTGGTCTGTGAGGCAGAATAATGATCAACTGCAGCACCCTTCTTCCTGCTTTTGATAGGAGTACCATAACTGCAAAGATACCGAGAATAGTCCTCCACACCTATATGCGACTTTTTAGGAGTACGGCTGGCCCATGTTTTCTTTTCATGCATGACAGCACCACTGCATGTAGAACTTAAGTGGTGGAGGAATATCTTGAAACTGAAGATATCTAACAAATCCAGGCTTAAAATCTGATCACACGTGTGGGATGCCCTTGGATGTCGCATTACACACCGACAGCCAATCCTTGGCCACTTTGTGATGGTGGCAGAATTGGATCGAGCATGGTCAGGGGTTCACATCTGGTGTGTATGGGCTTAACACGCCTAGGGGGGTTATTAGCTAGATATTATCATTCTTCTCTCTCTCTCTCTCTCTCTCTCTTGGTGATTCCCTTCTACTTCTGACTCTTGTTTTCTCTCTCTCTCAGGGTAACTCAGAATTTTTTTTTTGGCTAGTGCAGGAAAAGCCTCAGGCTTCCTTGCACCATATGGCTAATAATAATAATATGGTTCACTGCTGTCAGCCCTGTTTAGCAGTTGGAAGGGACTATGACATACTGATTTAATGTGACCTTATTTTCGATCATCTTGTATCTTCTGTAATGTGACCTTTTTTGGTAATTATGAAACCTATATAAATGTCTCTTATACCTATCCGAAGTTTCTCGCTGTCTACTAATTTCGTCATTATTCATTTGGAAACCATCATACCAAATTTTGTCCTGCTTCACCGCAAACTGCACGAGTTAGAAGTGTGCTGTTTCTTGTATTCTGTCTATCTTGTAAAACTCCTCTGACCGTTTGGTGGTCCCGGAGTGTAAACAGAAAATTTATTTATTTTTTATTTTACATATTATGTTAATTTTGTCGAATAGTGTAGATAAGAGATTTCAGATCACACAGCTAAGGCTTTTGGCAGTGTATGTCATAACTTATGAAAAAACAAACACAATACAAAATGTTACTAAAAATAATATGCCAAATTTATTTTTCTAAAATATCAATTCAAAAGTGTCTGATTCACTCGTTTTACTGCAGTTTATTACATTACAGTGATTTGTCCTAGTTGGAATGAGAGAAATCACACTAAAGGCATAAATACCTTTCTCTGGAAAAATGGCATTCTAAGTGAATCATTACTGATACGTTGGAATCAAAACTGAATTACGATAAATTATCTAACCCCTTTCCAGTAACCCCCTGTTCTTGCTATGTGGGCATCACTCCTTTAAGCCAGAACTTCACAACTGACTGCACAGTTACTCCCAGATCTTTTTAATTTTCCACTACACTGAGTATAGTTCTACAGAGTTGGTACGTTAATCTGGAATTCCTGCTGCCCATATGTAGTGCTTTGCATTTGTATATATAAATGGTGGTTAATGACAGTAACCGTTATTACTATCATTAACCACCCTACCAATCTTCGTATCATCTGCAATCTTGGACATTAAGTCTTACATACCCTTCATTAATAAATATAGAAAACAACAATGAACCCTTCGGGGATTCCACTGATTACATTAGTCCTTGATGAGCGGTGTCGATTAATAACAACTGTTTTCCCCCACTCAACCATCCCTTTATCCATAGCAATAACTTTTCCCTTAATGCCACACTATTCTAATTTGTACCACAGTCTTTTATATGCAATAGTATCAAAAGCTTTCGTGAAATCCAAGTATATAAAAATTATTTTTTGCATGCAGTTCCTTTATCACTGCATTATAGTATTCAATCAAATAGATCAGACAAGTACCTCCTTAACAGATCCATGCTGGGACTGCCGTATAATTGCATTCCTATCTAGATGGACCTGCATTACTTTACCAGTGAAATTTTCCCTGAAGTTAAGATAACAGGTCTTTTACTCTTGTCATTCTTTGATTCCACTTTGTTTGTTATTTGTTATTTGGTTTTTTAGGAGCATTAGCAACTAAGCCATTTTGCTCCGGATATGCGGTGGTCATTCCCTGATCTTTCCTAATCCTCCATATTTGGTGGTCTCGGGCTCGAACCCCTGTCTAATCAAGAAGCGTGTGCTACGCACTTCTGCTCCTGCCCACCTGGCTACGGTGACGCTATTCCACTTTGTGGTGTGGCGATATGCCTATACGCAGAACTTCCCCTAAATTCAAGGATGCTGTTATAATTATGGCTCAGGGTTTGTTTTCCTCCTTTGCTGCCTCTGTTAATATTAGATAGATCTCGTCCACTCTAGGTTCTTATATTTAACTTCAGCAATTTCTCTTCCACTTTCCTCTCAGTCATTATAAAAGCATTTAGCTCCGGGGTAAATATTGATAAACTTCTGGCATGCACTTCCCAAAAGAACTGCTCATGTGTGAATATTGATGCAAAATACTCATTCAGGTTGTCAGCAACTTCTGCAGGATCATCAGCACTTGAACCATCGATATAAAGTGGGCCATTGTGATAAAAAACATCCCGTTCTTTCTATCTTTTACATAAGTACAGAAGTCGTTTTTGGCATTCTTTGCCAGAGACTTCTCGTAATCTGCCTTAGCATGCTTAACCACCTTTGAATCTTGATTAAAGACTAATTTATATCCGCCATAGGTTTTTATATTACCTGATAATTTATATTATCTGAGATGTGTCCAATATCCGCTGGTCTTAATATTCTTAAGTCACTTATAAACTGTGTAGAAGCCACAGCCACGACTCACTTCCGACAAACGCACCGGCCCTCAGTACACAATATTCATTGTATATAGATGATCATTATAAAGTTACAATTTCTTGATAAAGCATCTAAACAAGTTAATAATAAAGATAAGGCTGTATGTCACAGAAATTCCCTATTCTACTTTAAGAAGTAAAGAATTTGCGAAAGTCTTCGAAATTCCGGACATTAAGAGCAAGAGATCTGCAGTTTACTCAACAAGTACAGGTCAATGTTGAAAAAAGTCGCGAGTTATGGTTGAATGTCAAAGTGTCTGCAATTCTACCCAAACACGATAGGAAGGAGTATATGATGAGAGCCTTGTCGATCAATTTTGCAGTGGAGAGATTGTGCAAGACTCAAGAGGTAGAATTTTTTTCAGTTTGGTCTGTGCTTATTGACAGGAGAGACTGCTTCTACAGGGATGGGATATACTTAAATAGAAAGGGTAAAAGAGTGTTTTCTGATGCTATTGAGACAGTTAGGTTGGTTGGAAAACTGCTAGTTTGAGGGGATACACAGACTAAAAGGTTACGATGGCCGCAGGCAGAGACAAAAGCCATTCTTGCCCTACTTCAATTAGAATGAGCAGCAGCCTGGAAAGCAAGGCAATTGAGATTTCCAGGACTGTTGGGAGTCGTAGTGGAACAAGGAAATACATGGGCTGTGTTAGGGTAACTAAGAGTAGAAACAGGTGCATGTAGAATAATGCTAGGAGTATACCGATGAGCCAAAACATTATGACACCTACCTAATATGATGTTGGTCCTCCATGTGCAGCCAAAACAGCTCGTACCCGGCGAGGCATGGACGCTACAAGCATGGGCACTCAGAGTGGCCTGTGGCTATGCAGCCCCATTTTCAGCAGGGTTCGATGTACTATGTGTTGTAACACATTACTTCCCTCACCAGCATTCCAATTATCGGCGAGTTGCGACACAGTCCCTTCTTGTTGCCACGTACCATCCGGGAGAGCCTCGCTCACCTCGAGCATCAATGAGCCGTGGTCGTCCAGCACCTTGCTGGCGGTTTGTGGGTTTCTCCTCCTCGGACCACTTTCGATAGATACTAACCTCGGTTGACCGAAAGCATCCACCAGCCATGCCGTTTTGGATATGCTCTGACCCAGTCGTATGGCCATTACAATTTTGCCTTTGTCAAACTCGCTTAAGTCCGTTGCCTTTCCCATCTGAAGAACAAGAGTAACACTGATTAACGGAGCTCCGTATCAGGTGTTTTTTATACCGTGTCCCGACCCGCGCACGCGCCGTAGTTCATCTGCAGTGCTTTGATTTGGATAACGACTCGCTGATCATAATGTTTTGGCTCATCGGTGTAGTCGAAGTCGAGAGAAAATTGCATTATGTTCAAGAATGCTTTTATACCATTCTTTTCTTAAAGTTCCTTCAGGTCTAACGATGTCACTCCTCCAGAAAAACGGAAGCTACCCCAGATTATGATGGAACCACCACCGTGGGCAATAAACAATTTGGTACCATTTTAATTTCAGTTGATCGTCTCACATAAACTCTGAGTTTGGATCCAAAATTTTAAATTTAGATTGATCCGTCTACAATACGGTTTTTCACCCTTCAGTTGTCCAATGTTGATGGTTCTTGGCCAAACCAACCGATTTTTCCAAGCCAAACACTCTTTTTGAATGGCAGATGTTCGATTTTATGTTACATCTCCTACTGTACAAATTATATTATTGAAAAAGATTTTAGAATCATCTACAATCTTTAATAATATTGAAACAATACTCCCACTTCCTAGAATATTCTTGAATCATATACAATGTTCAGGATTATAATACGATATTCAACCATATTCGTGAGTCATCTATATATTTCTGGAATATTCCTGAATATTACTGAAACATTATTTAATTGTTTTGATTTTTATAAAAGAAAATATTTTAATAAAAGTTGGTAAACAAGTCGGTCCTATTTTAATAGAAACTTTGAAAATTAAGAAAAAATGAAACATGATTCCAACTTTTTGGGGGAGCGTAGTGAAATTTGTATTCTACGCGTGTAATGATGGTTGGGTCACAGAAATACAGTTGTTGATCATATTGAGAAACACTGACAAATGACATTATAAACAGTACTGGGTATGCACGTCCCTTAACCAGAGGAAAGTATTTTTTATTCTTTCTTCCTGGTAAACATCCTGCCCTATTTTTCTCCACTGCTGCTCTGTTGTATCAAAAACATACAAAACGATATATTTCGAAACCTTCCTGTAGACCAGTCAATAAAGGAAAAGGAAATAGGCAACCTATGCATTTCCCTCTTCCCTTAGGTAATTATCCAGCTGACCTTTGAATTTCCCCAAACTTTCTGCCTCTACCACCCATATAGGTAACTTATTCCAATAATTTATAACTCGCTGGCTTAAATAAAACTTCCTGCAATCCAGTCTAAACAACTTCCCCTGTAACTTGAAATTATGGTCTCTAGTTCTAGAATCATTTATAACCCCCTAAAAATTTTGTCCTTATTCATTTTGCTTATGCCTCTCAGAGCCTTAAACACCTCAATCAAGTCTCCACTAAGGTGCCTAGTTTCCAAGCTTCGCAACCCAATATTCGAAGTCTTGCCTCATATGGATGCCCTTTTGCCGATCTCACCAGGCGAATTACCAGTCTTTGGACCATTTCAAGAAGCTCAATGTCTTTCTGTAGGTGCGGTCTGCATACTTGAACACAGTATTCCAAGTGTAGGCTAACAATAGCCTTATATAATGGGATTATGATGTCCTTGTCTCTACTAGCAATTGTTTGATAAATCATCGATAGGACACCATGAGACCTCCTTGCAACCATTAAGACATGTATAGTATCTTATGTAGGATGGCACCTGAACGAAAGTTAAACTCCGCCTTTGTACACTGTGATGATTACAGAGAGCACTTCAAAAGACCAGAAATATGTGTAATTTTATGTTTGTGCCATGTGTATGTTGTTGGGTTGTTTAGTTGTTTCTGACAGTTTTGTCACCACAGCTACGCATGAACCAAGCCCAACCTCAACAGTCACGCACTGAATGTCTAAAGCGAGTTTGGAGCCATTCAAAAGAACACCAACAGTAAATTCTAAGAGGGAAGCATTCAAGGAATTAATCGTGGATGCTACTAAAAGTTTCACACCTATTAAGAAATATTGTTCAAGGTTTAGGCCTAAATGGTTATCAAATGAACTAATGAGACTCGTGACAGAGAAGAAAAATGCATATAAATTATCAAGCGACTCAGAAGCCTATAACAGATATAAGCTAGTCTGTAATCAGATCACAAAGGAGGTTATGGCAGGCAAAGGCAGATTACATGAAATCTTTGGCAAGAGATGCTAAGAAAAACAGAAAGGATTTCTTTACTTATGTAAACTCTAAAAGGAAGGGGATGAATCTGATTGGTCCACTTGATATGGATGGTTCGACTGTTGATGATCCTGCTCAGATAGGAAACAAACTGAATGAGTATTTTGCATCTACATTCACACATGAGGAATTATTAAGGTTTGAAAATGGCAGAAGGTTATCAATGATTTTGTAATAATTGAGAGCAAAGTGGAGGAGAAATTGTTGAAGTTAAACATAAGAAAGGCACCTGGGGTGGATGGGATCTATCCAGTTATAATGAAGGAGTCGGCAAAGCAACTAAGCAAACCCTTAGCCATAATTATGAGAGCTTCCTTGGACTCAGGGGAGGTTCCCATGGACTGGAGATGTGCAAATGTATCCCCAATTCACAAAAGGGGATCGAAGGGTGACACGAGTAATTACAGACCAGTTAGTTTAACTTCTATTCCGGGTAAAATAATGGAGTCACTAGATAAAGATGCATTGCAGGATCATCTAGACAAGACTGCAGCAATAATTCAGACACAGCATGGGTTTGTTAAGGGAAAGTCTTGTCTGACAAATTTGATAGGATATTATGATGTGGTTACAAAGGAACTGGATGCAAAAAATAATTTTGATATCATATATTTGGATTTCAGGAAAGCTTTTGACACTGTTGGCCATGGAAGACTATTGTACATATTAGAGCAGAATGCCATTTAGGGTTAGTTGCTACAATGGATAAAAGGATGGTTAAGTGGGAGAAGACAGAGGGTAGTAATCAATGGGTGCTGCTCTTCGTGGACTAATGTTATTAGTGTTGTCCCACAGGGTTCGGTTTTGGGTCCTCTGTTATTTTGTATATTTATCAGTGATATTGATGAAGGTATATCAGGCTTAGTGTCGAAGTTTGCAGATGATACGAAGGTTGGCAGGGTTGTTAATGACAGTAATGGCAGTGTGCTACTGCAACAGGATCTAGATAATTTGGGCAGATGGGCTAAGAAGTGGCAACTGAAGTTTAACCTTGACAAATGCAAAGTACTGCATATGGGTAGAAGTAACCCCAGAGAAACGTACCAACTGTGTGGTACTACACTTAAGGTGGTAGAAAATGAAAAAGACCTGGGAGTAATTGTGCAGCCAGATATGAAGTTTTCTGAGCAATGCAGACAGGCTGCCAGGGCAGGTCATGGGGTTTTGTCAATGTTATATAGGCATTTTGCTAGCAGGGAAAAGGAGGTGATTATCCCTCTGTATAAGGCAATGGTCAGGCCACGCCTTGAGTACTGCGTACAGGTCTGGAGGCCTCATTTTAGGAAGGATGTAGATTTGCTTGAGCGTGTACAGAGAAGGGCAACAAGATTGGTGAGGGGAATGAAGGGATCCTCTTACCGAGAGAGAGGCTTAAGTTCTGCAAATTGCAGTTATATTGTTATTATTTGGTTTTTAGGAGCATTAGCAACTAAGGCCATATGTTAGGTGGTAGATGACTTTCATCAACCGGTGAAATACCACCACTTTGCTTATTGGAGGCTTGAAGTGGTGAAACCCATGTTTAGTCTCTACAGCAAAGTTTCCGGCATCCCCCTCCCCCCATACTTCTCCTTCAACCCATGCATGGTACTAAGTACTATAGGTTTTGATACCTTTCACGTTTGGGGGTTTTCATAAAAAAAAAAAAAAAATATTGCTCCGGGGATATGCGGTGGTCATTCCTTTACCTTTCCGCATCCTCCGTATTTGGTGGTCACGGGCTCGAACCCCGGTCTAATCAAGAAGCGTGTGCTACGCACTGCTGCTCCTGCCCACCTGACTACGGAGGCGCCTGCAAATTGCAGTGGCTGGAGACTAGGCACCTGCGCGGTGATCTGATTGAGGTGTATAAGGCCTTGAATGCGTTCAGCTCGCTGAATTCTGATGGGATCCTTCCACTTGTTCAGATTACGAACCTAAGGGGGCATAAATTCCAATTAAGAAAAGACAGATGTAGAATAGATGTGCGGAAATTTGCCTTTAGCCAGCGGGTGGTTAATTGCTGGAACAAACTTCCACCTGTCGTTGTGGAAGTTGATAGGTTAAATAAATTTAAGGAGGAACTGGACAGGCATTTGGAGGGAATGGTGTGATTTCTTTTGGCTGATGCTGCATATCTGGCTGATGAATATTTGGCTGATGGCTGATTTCTTGCATCACATGCTACTACTACTACTACACCGTGCCAGCAACTGCACTGGCTAAAATAAAACTTCCTGCAATCCAGTCTAAACAACTCTCCCTGTAACTTGAAATTATGGATAATTTCGCGCGTGCACACACACACACACACACACACACACACACACACACACACACACACACACACACACACACACACACACACACACACACACACACACATGCATTTCCAGGAGACAGGACAGCAGAAGAAGGAAAAATAAAGAAGAGAATATCCTAAAGTAAAAAAAAAGGAAAAAAAAGTTTTCTCCGTGTCTTTGCCCATGTCTTCATGCTGCTCAATGTAGACCACAAAGAGAAAAGGTGTACTGTCAAACAAAAGTAGCAATGTCATCCAAAAACAGATCAGCAGGAACAAAATTATAGATATGAATCTATTTTGTTAATCTGGAGTGGTATCAGAAGTCACTGGTTGATGAAGGTATCAATGAGAAGAGGAAGGATTTAGTTGTGGAGGGTCTTGATAAAGAATGAACCAGAAAATGCAGCATCTGTTAAAACCTTCGTGTGTTCTTGAAAACCAGAAAAAGTTTGGACATTACATCATCAGGACGACAAATGTGGCAACAGGTTGTATTTTCGAAGTGTTTTCAGTTTGATTGCTTGCATTAACATTAAAAGACTTCCTGTAATTAAAAGCAACATTGCAGAAGGTTTGAAGGGCCTGGAAATAATTGAGAGATATGAGTGTCTTCTGACATCCAGGAATCACCGGTCTACAATGCTCGGAAAAGTTCATTCCTGACCGTATCGAAATACCCAAGTCCCTTTTGACCACTACCGGCTTTGGTTCAACTCCACCAAGTGTATAAGTCATTTTGGGGTGCCGTACTTTACACTTTGTTGGATTAAAGCAAAGTTGCCATTTTTCTGACCAGCCCTGAAGTCTATCTAGGTGATGATTAGCAGCAATCATTAAGTACTCTACCAATCTTTACATCATCTACAAATTTAGACATCCCGCCTTATATTGCTTCATCCATGTCATTTATGAAAATTAAACACAACAGTGGTCCTAATATTGATCCCTGGGGAACTTCACTTCTTACATCAACCCAATCTGAGGAATAGCCTTTTATCATAACCCTCAAACTCCTGCCCTGAAGCCATCCAGCTCTCCATCTAAGGATTTTTTCTCTGATTCCAACCTGTTTCAGCTTACAAAGTAACCGCTCATGTGGGACTGAGTCAATTGCTTTGCTGAAATCCAAATAAACAACTTCGAAATTATTCCGTAAGTCCAGCTCTTGAGTGACCCTGTCAAAATAGCTAACGAGATTAGTTAAACATAATATTTCCTTTACAAAACCATGCTGAGTATTCTAAATGATCCTGAATTCCACCCTTGATCATAGTCTCCACGATTTTCCCTACTACTGAAGTTAGAGTAATGAGCTGGTAATTTTCTGGTTATTTTCATGGCCATCGCTGGGTACTCCCTTTTCCACTCAACACACTCTCACCGCAAGATCCTACCTCGATATTGTTTCGGACCAGGTTTTGCTCTACGTGGTGGTCTTCTATCCAGATGGCACTGGTCTTTTTCAACAAGATAACGCCCATGTTACAAGGCTCGCGTTGTATAAGAATGGTTCGAGGATCATATCCATGTGTCTTAAGCATGGACATGATCTTCGAACCATTCTTATACAACTCGAACCATTCTTATACAACTCTGCACGGCTTAGAGCTGTGCTTCGGGTCTTGTTGTGATAGAAAATTTCTACCACAAAGTCGAAGTCCAGAGGATATTTCATTATGTTCAAGAATGTTTTTATTTCTTAATGTTTCTTAAAATTCCTTCAATTCTGACGATGTTTTCCACTCCAGAAAAACAGAAGCAACCTTCATGAAGGAACCACTACCGTGTGCTTGTCTGTTGGTACTAAACAATGTGGCACAATTTTGAAGTGAAACTTCTTTAGGCGCGCTCTATGCATTTTTTTAGATGGGAGTAACTTGCGTTCGTGGATTCACAAAAAACGCAACAAAAAAATGCGACACGAAATGATTACCAGGATTGAGGTAGCCAAGTGCTCATGACAGCGAGTGCAGTAGCACATGCTCTTTGAGTGGACCGGGGTTCAAGCTCGTGACTGCTAAACACGATTAACATTTGTATTGAGTGATTTATTGTAACTTCCACTGACCTGCTGGTCGTGCTGGAGTATAAACAAGAAACAGGAAGTTTCACACGAGCGACACATAACCCAATCGAAACCCCAACTTATTGCATCATGCTATTTCCTTCGTCATTCTCCACCGTATTTAATAAAAAATTTCGATGGAAAAGAATTTATAATTCAACAGGCTGAAGAAATGGCCCGAAAGAGTGGATTGGCCCTAAGGCTTGGGACTGAGATCTTCCATCCGCAAGTTAGCCCAGCAGTGTGGTTCACAAATAATAATGCAACCATCATTTTGACGGTAAAAACGATTCTTCCCTCGTGAATGATGGCAGGAAGGCGTCTGATGCGTCTCACACTCTGTCTCGAAGGTGGTATAGAAATTGTACTATACGCGTTCGGCAGTATCAAGAGAGTATCTGGAATACGCCATTTCCGGAATAACATCTCATCGTGGACAGTGAATAGGTTATGGGAGCCGCCGAACCACAGAGTCCCATTTCTAACACCACGACACGGGACTCTAAGCTTCAATTGGGCGAAAGAACATCGCCACTGAACCTTGGATGATTGGAGACAGGTCTCCTGGTCCGATGAGTCCCGTTTCCAGTTATTTCGAGTGCACAAGACGGTGCGTATCTGGCAGAAACCGCACGATGTTATGCACCCGTCATGTCAACAAGGAATTGTTCAGGCAGGTGGATGGTCGGTAACGGACTGGGGCGAGTTCAACTGGCACACGTTGGGATCTCTAGAAAAATTCCTGTATATCATTGACAAGACACCATGAGCTACTCTTGTAGCCAGTCTGCACTGCTCAGAAAACTTCATATCTGCTTGCACAATTACCACAGGTCCTTTTCATTCTCTACCACTGTCAGTGTAGTACCACACAGTTGAGACGTTACTCTGGGATTACTGCTTCCCATATGTAGTACTTACATTTGTCAATGTTAAACTTCATTTTCCACTCTACTAATAACATTATTCCGCGTACAGCTGTGTCCATTGATTACTACTCTCTGTATTTTTCCCACTCAACCATCCCTTTCTCCATAGCAGCAATTTGCCTCCAATTCCACAATTTGTACAGCAGTCTTCCATGTGCAACAGTATCAAAGGCTTTTCTAAGATCCAAATATATGATATCAAAGTTATTCATTACATCCAGTTCTTTTGTGACTGCATCATATTATCCAATCAAATTATTCAAACAAGACTTTCCCTTAACAAACGCATGCTGTGTATCCGAGCTATAACTGAAGTCCTGTCTAGATGATCCTGCAATGCTTCTTTAACCAGTGGCTCCATTAATTTCCCTGGAACCGAAGTTAAAATAACAGGTCTGTAATTACCTGTGTCTCCCTTCGATCTGCCTTTGTGAATTGGGGTCACATTTGCACATCTCCAGTCCATGGGTAAATCCTCTGAGTCCAAGGAAGTTCTCATAATTATGGCTAAGGGTTTGCTTACTTCCTTTGCTGCCTCCGTTAATATAACTGGATAGTTTACATCCACCCAAGGTGCCTTTCTTATGTCTATCTTCAACAGTTTCTCCTCCACTTTACTCTCATTTATTACAAGATTATCTAGCTTACTGCCAGGGTTGAATACACCTCTGGCATTCCCCCTCCATGAATAACTCCTCATGTGTGAATGTCGATGCAAAATATTCATTTAGTTTGTTAGCTACCTGAGCAGGATCATCAACAGTTGACCCATCGATATCAAGTGGACCAATCTGGTTCATTCCCTTCCTTGTAGAGTTTACATAAGTAAAGAACTCTTTTCTGTTTTTCTTTGCATTCTTTGCTAAGGATTTCTCACAATCTGCCTTCGCCTGCCTTCCCTCCATTGTAACTTGGTTACAGACCAGCTTATATCTCTCATAGGCGTCTGTGTCACGTGTTAATTTATATGTATCCCATGCATTTTTCTTCTCGGTGACATGTCTAGTTAGGTCATCTGACGTAAATTTAGGCCTAAATCTTGAACAATATTTCTTTTTGGTATGTAAAGCCTAGTAGCTTCCAAGATAAATTCTTTGAATGCTTCCTATTTTGAATTTGCTGTTGGTAACACCTTCAGTTGGTCCCACTCTATAGAATTTAAATACTGTCTCAGTCCATCGTAGTCGCCTTTACGAAAACAATAACCCTTCCCTTTACCCCTAATGGTAGTTATCTCTTTGAGTAAATCCCATTTCAGCACACTGTGATCACTGCCACCTAGTGGTTCCTGTTTCTGCAGATTCTTAATGCACGAAAAATCACTACTGATAATCAAATCAAGAGTATTGCTCCCTCTAGTTGCCTCCCGAACATGCTGATTTAGAAAACAATCATCCAATAAATCCACAAAAGCCTTGCTAGTGTGTGAGTGACCAGCCCCCAAATTCCAGTTAATATCTGGGAAATTACAATCCCTCGTTACAAGACACTCTGATTTACTGGCCCACTCTATTTCTCTGCACAATTGCTTATTATAATCATCAGACTCATCAGGCCTATAACACACACCTGATACTCTCATTTTTCCTTTCGCAGTGCTTATGTCACACCTAACAGGCTCAACATTGTATTGTCCACCAACATCAATTGGATGCACTTCCTTAGATTTTATGTGTTTCTTAACTAACAGCATAACCCTTTCTGTCCTGTCTATCCTTTTGCACACATTGTACTCCCCAAATTCCAGTTCTGCACTGCTTATGTCTGTGTGACACCACGTCTCTGATATCCCTACAATATCTGCCTTTGATGTCTTTACTAGCACTTCAAACTCAACGAATTTATTAACTATACTCCTTGCATTGGTGTACATGCAAGTATACATATACCTGTTCCTACTCTTAGTCACCCTAACTCAGCCCATGTATTTACTTGTTCTACTGTGACTCTCAGCAGTTCTGGAAATCCCCATTGCCTTGTTTTCCAAACTGCTGCTCAATTGCATTTCAATAGAAGGAGTGCAAGAATCACTTTCACCTCTGCCAGCGGCCACTGTTAATCTATTAATCTGTGCATCCCCCCAAGCTAGCAGTTTTCCGACCTACCTAACACTGCCTCGATAGCATCAGCAAATATTCTTGAACCGTTTCTATTTAAACATCCCATCCCTGTAGAAGTAGTCTCTCCTGTTAACAAGCACAGACTACGCTGTGAAAAATTCTACCCCACGAGGTTTGTACATTCGCTCCAGGGCCGAATTGATCGACAGGGCTCTCATCATATACTCCCTCCTATTGTGTCTGGGCAGAATTGCAGACACTTTCAAATTCAACCCTAATTCACGGCTTTTTTTCAGGAGTGACCTAATTCCGCCGGTCTCCTACTTTTAATATCATTAGTGCCAACGTGTACAACTATATCACCTTTTGTGCCCTTAAAAGATGATATCCGCTCTACAACGTCATCAACCTTTGCCCCTGGCAGGCATACTCTGGTCCTGTTCCACCTATCCTTTTTACAAAGCATGTTTCCCGTTTCCCTGACAATAGAGTCACCAACAACTACTAGTTCCTGTGGGACCAGCGCATTCTGCCTTGGGGGTTGCCGCTGTGTTCCTCGATGTTCAAGTGCAAGCTCTGGCATTGATGTGGGCAGCTGAGAGCTGATGGGCCCCTCAATTTAAATCCCTCGAGGGCATCCACCCTGTCCTTCAAGCTCTCATATAAGCCCATAACAATGCCGAGTTGGCGCCTGATTTCCTCGTACTGGTATATGTATACTAATCCCCTCAGAGAGGATTAGTATACATGTCAGTCAAATTCAAAGTTCGTTTTACTAATCCTCTCAGAGGGGATTAGAAAATGAACGAGGGCGAATTATCAGTGAGTAAGACCAGAACTAGAGGACAAAATTCTAAAATTTTGTGTTAATTTGGACAGGTGGGAAAGAACGGCAGACTGAGACTTTCATCAGTCCCACCTGACCAATAGTTTTCCAGTCTTTTGGAATATACTAGAGTTTATATGCAAGGATTCTACATTTACTGGTTTCTACATTCTGTGGTTAGTGAATACACTAACCACCGAAAAGTATCGGAGCAGACCTAGACTTCAGCCTGAAGTCACTACGTTCCACTAGCATATTCAATACATATTGACCATTCATCTAACAAAGGATAGAGTGCAGTTTGTTGTATAATCCTCCATTCCTCCTGCAGAACAGTGAGTAGGTGAGGCACATGTGAACACGTGTTATTGTTAAGGGGGCTCCTGGAACGTCAGTTCAAATTCGTCTCGAATTACCACAGGTTTCAACAGGCTCTAGTAGGTAATGCACGGATATTGCACGACTTGCTTTTCTAGGAAAGTCCAATGGACTAAGAAATGAAATAAGAAATGGTGTAATTTAAGAATATAATTAGGTTTTTGCTTAAGTAATAATAATTTTGGAGAGTTAACTGTCCTTAAATAGTAAAATTCCACCTCTTATTATTATTAACTTTTCTTCTCTTTATGGGTTTCTTGCCCATCCCAGCAAATGTTACTTGTACTGGTACTAGGTACATTAGGTGATCGTTATGTCTGGCTTTTATTGATGGTCAAAGAACTTTGAGACTTTCCTACAGGTGTTCCGGATCGCGGCATGGTTGTCCGTGTCGTGTCAACCATGTCACCATGACATGGTTGACACAGTGATCGAGATATTCGTTAATTGTTCCATATGTCAGATCTCTTTAACTTCTTGTCGAAGGTCTTGTACTTTTTGATCTTTTCCTCGCAGGGTTTCTGGAGGTTGCTGGTGTTGGGCACTGACATGTCGATCAAGTAGGTAGGCATTTCTTTCTTGTTTATGAGGGTTGCGTCTAGTGTCTTGTGCGGGATCGTTTAATAACCTTCTTATGGCGTTGTCCCAGTATCCCAGCAGGATACTGGGATACTGGATACTTTATCCTGCTGCCCACTTACTTTTCTTCGGCATCGTCATCCATCTATAGAGGGGAGGGGACCTGTTTAGCTTCGGCTTACGTCCAGTGGTAGTTCTTGGGATCGACAGCAAATGGCGCCATTATTTTGCCTCAGCCGTTACTTACGCATTTGGGAAGTAGTTCTGCTGAAGCGACTTTCGCGATTTTTTTTATTATCATTATTATGTCGGTCTCCCAACGTGATGGAGATGCGTTTGCTTCTGCCAAAGCCGGACTCGAACCGGGTCTATCAGACTGGTAGTCCAGTGTTGAACACCACTGGGTCATCGTGCCCTATTATTATTATTTTATCATTATTCTGACAGCAAGTAAACGTTCAAATCTCCAACAAAAATTGTCTTTAACGTAAATAATTTAAAACGTAAAAAGATATTATTGTTTATTTGTTTTCAACTCATTTTTCTAGCAATAAATTTCTTGAAACAATTCATTGAACATTTAAAGCAGAAGCTTTCCAATTAACGAAATGAATTTTCACATTAGGAGAGGAGGGCATTCAGATTGAACAGGGATATGTGATTCGTTATCGTGTCAGATGGGCCGTAAATGCATCGGAAACAGTTGAAGAGATGAATGAAGAGTATGGTAATGAATGTCTTGGTAAGATGGCCATATTCTGGTGTGAAGAGGTTTCTACATTAAGACAATGCCAGGCCCCAAAAGGGTGTAAAGTTCAAGGAAGAGTATTTCGAGGAGAAATCACAGAAGATTCAAATGATGACAATTAAGATAGGATCTTGCACCAGTCCTCGAATTAAATGATCACCCCTTGTATAACTCACCACTAGCTCGGGGGAATGGACAGACTTAATAGTTTAACTAGAGTCGCAAGGAGAGGTGAAAGTGATTCACTGGAGATGTAACCGGAAATGTAGTATCGATAAGAAAAGTGATTTCTCTCAGTAGACGTTTGATGTAATGATCACAGTAATTCGGCCGATAATACACTCCTACTCTCAATTTCGTTTTTCCAATATTTATATCACACCAAACTGACTGAACATTGCACTCATCATTAAGTCAACTGGATGTTGACTTGGTGATGAGTCAACATTCAGTTGACACTGCTTTAGATTTAATGTACTTCTTAGCTAATTTATTAATTAAGAATCTGCAGATAAAGGAATCACAAGGTAGCATCGATCACAGTGTGCTGATGTGGGATTTACTTAAAGATGTAACTACCATCAGGGGTAAAGGGAAGGGTTTTTGTTTACGTAAAGGTGAATACAGGGATCTGAGAGTGATTTTAAATTCTATACAGTGGGATCGATTGATGATGTTACCAACACCAAATTCTAAATGGGAATTCAAAGAATTACTCTTGGAAGCTACTAGGCTTTTTGTCCCAACAAAAAAATACTGTTCAAGATTCAGGCCTAAATGTATTTTTAAAATATTTTGTAAATTAATTTCTACTAAGTAAATTCTTTCCGGTAACTTCAGAAGCTAAATTTTAACTACACTACTGGATAAAGTTTTGTTATCAGTTTAAATTGCTAGACAAAATTAACAGAACATTTAAAAAACTCGGCGTCATTCGTCTAGCTTGCGATGAAACGGGACAAACTTGGTGTGGTGGAATACCATATAATAACGATGAAACGAGGAGACAGCGAGAAACTTCAGACAAGTTTCTCGCTGTCGGGGTTCTATAGGGGTTCTATAAGAATTACCAAAAAGGTCTGGTTACAGAAGTCGATATAAGATGCTGGAAACTGTGCTTATATGAAACCAGTACAGCGTGATCCCTTCCAAAGACTAAAAATGCTTGAGGCGGTGACCCATCCTCGATATTAGGGTGTCTATAAGCTTCTGTGGCAATAAATCCCATTCTTCCACCAGCGCACATCTTAACTGACCAAGTGACCGAGAAGTTGGCTGTCCCCGTCTAAAGCGACTCCCAAGGGCTAAATTGATACTCATCAAAGAACAGAACAGAACTGTACCCAATTTGTCAGGACTCCAAGTCACTCGTTCATGGCACTACTTTGGAAGAGCTCTGCAGTGCTTTGGGGTTAATGGAATAGAAACCACTGGCTTCCTTGCGCAGAGTTCACTTGAATGAGCCTTCCTAACACAGTCTGGTTAGAAATGTTTCCACCTATGGCCCAGCAAACTCAAAAGACAGTTGATGACAGGAATTGTAGGGTTTCCTCTTGCTGTTAGAGCAGTCTGTTCTGGTTGACATAGCCTTCGGGTGACCTTGGCCAGCTCTTCTTCTAATGGTTCCTGTCTCTTGAAACTGTTTCCATAAATTATTATATTAGGGCCACCCGTAATTTCTTACATCTACCCATATATTTATTTGTCTGTAAATTGCGTGTGTTTTCTGGTCGATTTTCCTGTTTGCTGGACGAAAAAACTCCAATTTCTGGGGGGAAGAACCTTGCTGTCTACGCCTGAGACCGTACTCAGCCACGTAGTGAAAAAAAGCCCATTAAAGTTCCTCGCGTCATCTACGGGATTCGAACCCTGGCCTTTTCCACCCGGTGTGGGGAGGACGGTGATGATACCACTATGCTACCGCGCAGACTTTTCTGTTCTGGTTCACATAGCCCAGCTCTTCTTCTAATGGTACCTGTCTCCTGAAACTAATTCCATAGTGCCGAGACGACACTGCGTGGTACATTAAGCCAATGCCACCTCCGCCTGCGACTGCCCGGTTTCATGTCGTCCAAAGGCCCGCCATCTCAAGGAATCGTCTAAACGACGATGACTTGCCATCCTGAGTACTAGAGATGCATCTATCCCACTTGAGCAAGCCAAAACACTGGAATGAAATGATATGGTCGCAATCCGTTTTTTATAGACATGAATAATTTGCAATGTGCGTCTCTGTAAGGTGCTAGATCGATTTGCCTTGGATACAAGGAATTTGTATGCCAGGATGCGTATGATATCAAATATTCGCCTTTGGCGACACTGTTCATAGTGAAATATTTACGAAAAACATTTTGTTCTGTTAATTTTGTTGAGCAGTGTACTCGGTTGCAATCTTGTATCAAAGGAGCTGGCTTGAGGTGGATGCGGAAGCTCCAGTTGCCCATTACCTGAGCGAGGAGAAAATCGCAGCCTCTGTGAAGAGTGTGAAGACAATGGACTAACAGAAAGCCAGGAACTTAAGCGGGTGACTCAGAAGATAATATGGATGATTTGATGCGTGAAATGTAAGTCCATAAGAGCATGGCACCAGCGTTATATCGAGGTTGCACTGTAACTAAAAAAGAAATAATAAAATCAAACTCACCACATTCCTTACTCAAAGAGTTGTTAAATTCTACATCTTGAATACAGCAGAGAACAGAGAATGTTGCTATTACAACGGACAACGTCATTATGAAGGAAGGAATCACTAAATGAATACGCAATGGCTTCACGTATAAATATATCTGTTATAGCTGAGTGACAAATGATTTCTGGTGACGTCACAGGTACATGCACCACACTCTCTTAGGCGCCTCCGTAGCCAGGTGGGAAGGAGCAGCAGTGCGTAGCACACGCTTCTTGATTAGACCGGGGTTCGAGCCCGTCACCACCAAATACGGAGGATGCGGAAAGGTCAGGGAATGACCACCGCATATCCCGGAGCAATATGGCCTTAGTTGCTAATGCTCCTTAAAAAAACCAAATAACAATAACAATAACACACTCTCTTACATCTCCCAACTATACTGTCCCACCAAAATTCATTGGACCTTTGTAACTACGATTAAAAAGTGTACTCTTTTATGTTTTAGTACAAGGCCTTCAATATCCTAAGTATCCTAAGCACTTTAAGCAGGTCAATATAGTTCCTATTTTCAAAAAAAAGGTGATAAAAATGACGTATGCGATTACAGACCCATAACCTTTCAAAACAGCCTGGCTAAACTCTTCGACACAGCAGTGCACAAACATCTCTTCGAATTCTTCAAGCCTTTTATTGATCAGAATCAACATGGTTTCTGCAGTGGCAAGTCAGTAGTCACAAATTTACTTCCTTTCTGGCAATACACCTCGGAAGCTCTTGATAACCACCTACAAGTTGATGCAGTCTACACAGACATATCCAAGGCATTTGATAAAGTCCCGCACGAACAACTTCTGGAAAAACTTAAGCTATATGGTATCCGTGACCCTTTGCTCTCATGGCTACGCAGCTATATTACGCATCGTTCCTTGAGCGTTATCATAGATCAAGTGAACTCAGACTCTTTTATACCACTAAGCGGAGTACCACAAGGCTCTCCCTTAGGTCCTCTTCTCTTCATTGTTTTCGTAAATGAGCTTCCTTCTTTCATGTACACCTCCAATGTTCAAGTTGCTCTCTATGCAGATGATCTTAAGATCTACTCAGCAGTGAAGGAGACTACCGATTCTCAACAGCTTCAATGTGCCCTCAATAAATTCTCTCTGTGGCTATCTCTGAATGGCTTGTCTGCTAACCCCTCGAAGTGCAAAGTAATCTCTTTCTCATCTTGCAGATCTCCACAACTAATGAATACGGAGTATAGTATTAACTCTGTGATCATCGAAAGGTGTGACCAAGTTAACGACTTAGGGATCCTCTTTTCCAGCAGTGCTAAATTCGATGCCCATGTCCTTAAAATCACCAGCAAAGCATTCAAAACACTGGGATTCATCAAACGGAACACATACAAGTTCAAAAGCTACAGATATGCGGTTATCCTCTATAAAACTATTGTTCTGCCAATCCTTAAATTCAGTTCACCCATCTGGAATCCTCACACAAAGACTTTAACTAACAAAATTGAAGCAGTCCAAAAAAACTTTGTCCGTTACCTTACGTACCGCAATCCTCTATTCTATCACTCAGTGTATTATGAATCGCTGTGTGATTACTTTCATCTGAGGCCTCTGTGCACTAGAAGAGTTACTGCTGACATCGCCCTTCTAGCCAAAGTAATCACTGGAATTTACGAAGCATCTGATATCCTGAGTAAAATAAACTTCAATGCTCCTTGTAGACAAGTCAGGAACCTTACACCGTTTCGCCTTGACTCTGCCAACACGGACTTAATGAAGTTCAGTCCACTGAACAGAATCAGCAAATCAGCAAATGACTCTCGCATTGACTTCTTTGACAACTCCCAATCACTGATGAACTCCATCCACAAGTTTGCCTCTTCTCTTAAACTGCAAAGTGACTAGCTCACATCTAATTATTGTAGCTTTTTATTTGTTATATTATTTTTCTATTCTCTAACGGATTAATTATTACTTGTTTTACCGGTAACTTAACTTAATACAATCCTCTTTTGTACATATGCTTTTATTGTTTGAATCTATATCAATGTTTATCGTCCTGTTGGATTTCATATTATTGTTATTATGTTTATTGATCTGATCTCAGATACACTGTTAATGGTTACCTGTTGTGTATCTTGTTATTAATAAAATAAAAAATTAAAAATAAAAAATATACCAAATGGAAAGACCTGAGTTCGAATCCCATTAATGGCGCGTGGAACTGTTGTTGATCTTTTTCACAACGTGGCTGAGTTAGTCGGTCTCAGGCGAGGGCAGCGTGGATTTTTTCTCCCGAAAAGTACGGTTTTTCGAGCAGCAAATTGACCACAGTGGAGATTTGGACAATAGCACACAATTGCTTTAAATATATTTATTTATGAATATAAGTAATTCATTCAAATAAATATAATGTTAATAAAAAAATATATAAAATAAATAAATATAATCTACCTTTACAGTAGCCAACGGTTTATGTATCTTGTTACATCCCTCAGTTTGGTCTGATGCAAGGACGTAAATATTGCAAATATTTTTCAGTTCTGTTTGTAAAGAGGACTGCTTCTTAATGATGATTTTATGGTAATACGCACGTGTGCTTGGGGTTTCTCCATCTACGACAGGATGTACTTCCATTATTATTCTATTTGCATAAACCATATTTCTTAATCTGTATTATTCTCATCTCTGATATCTAACTTCGGATAAACATCATATCTCTGAAACTGGGTCCATAGCTTATTATCAGGTGAAATGTCAACAGGGATTTTGATATTTTTATAATAAACCCGAAATATCAGATGAGAATGGTTGTGGTTGGGTTTTAGGAGCATGAGCGACTGAGCTCCATGAAATTGTCTGTAAGTTGCTTGTCTTGAGGTCGATTTTCTGTTTTTCTGGACGAAAAACCCAAGTTTTTAGGAGAAAAACCATGCTACTATCGCCCGAAACAGACTAACTCAGCTACCGTGTGAAAAAAGCCTATAAAACGTCCTGACGTCATCAACGGGACTCGAACTCAGATCTTTTCCACCCGGTGTGGGGAGATCGGCGATCTTATAAACTACCCACGAGGGCTGATGAAACTGGTGGGAGAGAAGGAAAATGTAGAGGTTGAATCATCAGGAGACACCGAAACCTACAGTAAATACAACGTAACCTCCAATCAAATCACTAAAAAGGATTTAAGCTAAGGCAAATTACGATAAATCTTTGGTTACTAATGCCAATGAAAGTAGCAAAGAGTTCTCTGCTCATGTTAACAGTAAAAGGAGAGGAAGGAGCCACACAGGTCCTCTGAATATGAATGCAATAACTATTGATGACCCTGTTCAGATTACTGACATATTTTCCATCTACATTCAGGCGTGAGAAGTTTTTAGGGATGAGAACGATAGAAGTACTCACCTTCTCCTTGGTATAATCGTAGTCCCCCAAATACCGGGTGAAGAGACCTGAATTCAAAACCCGTGACGGTTTGGAATTCAGGTCTTTTCCACCTGGTATTTGGGGGACTGCGGGAGTGAGAACAAACAAGCCGAAGGCTTTTGTGTTCTCCCTCCCGGAATCAGAATTAGTAATCGAACTGAACCTAGTGCAAATTGAACCGACATATTTTCAATTGCTGTAAAGTGAAATTCCATACTAATGAGGGGATAAAAAATATAAGAATTAAAAGAAAACATTGGAGTATTAAAAACAACTTTTATCTGCTATACTGTATTTCGGAATATCTGGTATTTCTAATGAATATGATACGCGGGAGATCTGATTGAGGTGTTTAAAGCCTTGAATGGACTGAGTAAGCTGAATATTAATGGCATTCTTCCACTTGCTGAGACTACACGCATGAAGTGGCGTTCTCAAATATTCAAGAATATTCCAGAAAGGTGTAGAAACTCCTGAATGTGGTAGAACTTTGTATAAAAATCCTGAACGTGGTAGAACTAAGAAGAATCTTCAATGTGGTAGCACTTTATATAAGAATCCTCAATGTGGAAGAACATTGTAGAAGAATCCTGAATTGGTAGAACGTTGTAAATGATTCTAAAATAGTTTCAATGTCGTCAGCCTCAACAGTGAGTGGTGTCTTGAAAAGATAAAATATTGTCATCTTGAATAGCTCATAGAAGATCATCTTTTTGAAGATCCAGTTTTTTTTTTTTTTTTTTACTTTTATCCCGTCAGGACTGGGCAACCTGTGGATTGCTGGCACCCCCTGGTATTGCACTGCCTCCAGTGGGTGCGGGATTGGTCCAATCTTAGACAATTCACTTTTATTTATTTATTTATTATTATTTTTTTCAATTTATTTATTTATATATATATTTTTTTCAAATAATTTTTTATTGTTTTTTAAAATTTATTTTATTTTATCTATTTATTTTTTTGTAATTTTTTTCTTCTATTTTCCAGACTTTCTTCTAAAGAAACTAGAAGAAAGTCTGGGAAACTGTGGGGTTTTTTTTTATTTTATTTTATTTTACTTTTTTGTTTTTTTTAATTAACTTATTTATTTTATTTTTTAAAAATTAAATTATTAATTTTTTCTTTTTTTTAAATTATGCTTTTATTTATTTATTTATTTTTTATCTATGCTGGTACCCTAAGTTTGGGTAGCTGTTGGTACAGGATTTCCTGGCACCCACTGGTATAGCACTACCTCCGGTGGATGAGGGACTTCGCCCTCTTCTGGGCAGACAAAGATTGTAATGGTCTATCTCCACTTGGCTAAGAACATATCCAGTTGTGTCCCGCCTCCTCGAGGTATAGACGGGCACCTGGCATGCTTTCCAGGAGATCCCTGACCGGTGGCAAAGAGGCCAGAAACAATATAACAACACATAATGTACACAAACATTTTTCTGGCCGTTCTACGGATTCTTGTATCGTTGCAGAGTACCATGGCAGAGTTGAATTAATGTTCCTGGTGCCGCTGTACAGAAGATACTATACATGTCTACATACATCCTAACATATCGTTTAAAATAAGGTATGTTCTACATGATAAAGAACTGTAGATACCAGATCCCGAAAACCAAGGGATAAAGAAAGCAGATATGAATATCGCAAGGATTCTTGTTTTTCAGACTTGACCATCATCCACTTCAGCAGATTTGGACTGTCAACCAGAAAATTAAAATGTGTTGCCTTAATTAAGCAAGAAGAGTTGAGTGACCTAGATAGTCATTTTAACTTAGCTGAGAAGCAAGCAGAACTCCTTGATTCCAGGTTACAACAGTGGAAGTTACTTGAAGCAAGAACTAAAATTATGGTATATCAAAAAGGTCACATACTGTTTATGGAACACAATGCGTTTCTGTAAAGATATTAGTGGTTTTATGAACGAACTGGGCATTGAACCCAATCCCATTCATTGAATGGTGTAATTTATTGAGATCTCAAAATTTGAAAGTTTAAAAATAGTTTTGCTGCCAATGGAAATGCATTCTTTCAGTCCCTCTTCTTCACTTTATTTGCTGTAGTATGATTTTAGGGGCATCATCAACTTAGACCCAAATTGCGTTCTGTGATCGATATGCTGTTTGCTGGATGAAAATCTCAGGTTTCCTGGAGCTAAAACCATGCAACACTCTCCAGAAACTGACTGCTTCAACCACATTGTAAAAAAACATATACAAATTCTTCGTTTCATTGATAGGACTCGAATCCGTGCGTCTTCTACCTGCTGTGGAGAACGTCATCCTCCCCCACACCGGGTGGAAAAGACTTAGTCGCTGATGCCCCTAAAACCTACTACAACAAAAACAACCGCGAGGAGTCCTCTATTTCGTACTATACGAAAGGATGTCCAAGGTCTCTCGCGATTTTAAGTTAATTGGACTATTTGCTGGTGTACAGGAAGGTTTCGAAATATATCGTTAAATATGTTTGTGATACAATAGAGCAGCATTGGCAAAAGAGGGCAGGATGTGTACTGAAATTTCCTGTTATTGGGAATACCAGTACTGTTTATAATGTCATTTGACAGCGTTTCTCAATATGACCAACGACTGCAATTCTATGACCCAACCATTACATGCGAAGAATACAAATTTGAACTTACGACATACTGGATACCAACAAATTTGTTTTCAGTCAGAGAGTGATTGGTCGCTGGAACAAACTACATTCCCCCCCAAAAAGTTTAGAATCAAGTTTAATTTTTCTTAATTTTCAAAGTTTCTATTAAAATAGGATCGACTTGTTTACCATTTTTTATTAAAATGTTTTCTATTATGTATAAAAATCAAAACACTTAAATGATGTTTTAGAAATATTTAAGAAATTTCTAAAATATTCTGGAATATTCCAGAAAGGTGTATAAGACTTTGGAATGTTGTAGAAAATTCTGGAAAGTTATATATGATTAAAGATATTTCTAGAAAGTGGGAGTATTGTTTTATTATAGGACATTATATATGATTCTAGTGTGTTTTACAATAATATGAATTGAAGAAAAAGAAAAAATCGAACACCTGCCATTCAGAAAGAGTGTTTGGCTTGGAAAAATCGAAATAAGTGGTTGGCTGGGGTTATGGTTTACGAACCATCAACATTAGACAATTGAAGAGTGAAAAACTGTATTGTGGACATCTGAATCCAAATTTAAAATTTTGGATCCGCGCGCCCAGTTTATGTCAGGCGATCAACTGAATTTAAAATGGTACCACATTGATTAGTGGTAACAGTAAAGCATGGTGGTGGTGGTTCCATCATAATCTGGGGTAGCTTCTGTTTTTCTGGAGTGGGTGACATCACCAGAACTGAAGAATTTTAAAAAAATAAGGCTAAAAAAACATTCTTGAACATAATGTAATATCCTCTGGACTTCGACTATGCTGATGCTTTGAAAAGGTAACATGTGGACATGTGTTATTGTTTGGACGGCTCCTAGAACGTTAGTTCAAATCCGCCTCGTATTACTGTAGGTTTTGACAGACTCTGTAAACTAGCCCAGCCTTGGAGTAGTGTTATGTTTGTGTACACTGGTGTTCAAAGAAAGTGCATCACCCTTTAGAATTGTAATTGTCGTCCGAATAACGTAAGTATATGGCAATATTTCTTGCAGATTGCATCAGATAAGATTGACACGCATAGGTGATGACGTAATATTGCATCAGCCGTTACTTTCAGCTGTATACGCACACTCTGCAAGAGTTGCAGTCATTCCTTGTTTGTGTCAGGATGGAGAGTTACGTGCAGTTGACGCCACGAAGAAAGAGTTGCTTTAAGTGAGGAAGGATGTTCTTCCCGTCATATTGCTTATAGAGTGTTTTGTAATCAGTCGACTGTGAGTAGATTTCTTTCCAACTCAAGAATACTGGCTCTGTTGATAGTTAAAAAGGAACCGGACGTAAACGGGTCTCTACGCCAAAAGAGTACCGCGTTTTGAAGCGCATATGTCTTAAAAATTGTAAATCTTCTTCGTCTAAGATGAGAAGAGAATGAGAAGAACATACAGGAGTGGTAGCAAGGGAAGTAACAGTCAGACTACAAGTCCAAAAATGGACTTGTAGCCCGTCGTCCTAAGAAGAAGCCCCTCCTCACACAAAACATGTAAAAGGCCCGATTAATTTGGTGTAAGGAGCATGTCAAATGGACCCCCGAGCAGTGGAAGTCAGTTATTTTCTTGGATGAGAAGAAATTCAACCTGCATTGCTCTGATGGGAGACAAACGATTGGCCGTAGACGTGGTGAAGAATATCATCCAGACTGTATGGTGTCTACAGTGAAATTCCCTACCAGACAAACGATATCGATCTTGGGAAAGCATAGCCACTCTCTTATGGCCTGATCTAGGTCTCCTCTTCACATCACCAGTTTCACGCTTTAATTTCAGCACCCGGGATACTGCTGACTGGTAGCAGCCTATTTTATCAGCAATAACACGCGTAGAAAGCCCTTCTTGGGACAAAG
Organism: Mastigoproctus giganteus; assembly: GCF_048544385.1. Classification (NCBI taxonomy): domain Eukaryota; kingdom Metazoa; phylum Arthropoda; class Arachnida; order Uropygi; family Thelyphonidae; genus Mastigoproctus; species Mastigoproctus giganteus. Next base: position 10,419,554 of record NC_143578.1, on the reverse strand, counting down.
CAACGGCTACACTTTTTTTAAGCTGATACAGTTTTTTTGCCCGCCACTGTAGATTGGTGCTCTACTCTAATTTAGAAGTGACCTTGGAAACATCAGATTGCTTCCCAAAATATTCTAACACTCGCTAAACTCATAACCAGACGCATAAATTCCCCCAGAATGGACGACATCGTTAGGAGTCCCAGAATAGCAAGACGCTACCAGGCGGACCCTCGGCTTCATCTTCAAGCAGGGCTGGACAACCGGAAACACTGTCCAGCTTATCAACAGACTAACGATTGATGTAGACAAGTTCTGTGACTCAAAAGTACACAGATCAGAAAAAGTACAGGAAACTTTCAAGTGGATGGATCAATAACATTTACTCCCACCGGAAATGGTGTACCAAAATTTGTAAATTTGTTTACTGTTAAATCGTCTACTGAAATTTGTAAATATTTGTGGCTGTTATTTATGTAAGATGACCTTGTCACATCCACTGATTGTATAAACTGATTTATATTTATTTGTTTATATAGAATGTGAATAATTAATTGAATTACGGATCGCCCTCGTGGCTGAATGGCCCTGTAAGGGGGTCAGACCACATTTATTGGGTCAATAAACTGATTTAATAATAATAATAATAATAATAATAATAATAATAAAGGGGAAACTGGAGAATGGTTATTGAGTTCGAGTTTACAAATACATTGCATAAATTAGAAAATCTGTTGAAATAAATGGAGTGTCTTCAACAAAGAGCGTCCAGTTCACGGCCTTGGTAAACCTGAAAGTGTTAATCATTCAAAAAACATACTCAAAGTCAATGGAACAGCAATCTGTTTGTTGAAAATTGTGTATGACTACCATACATGGTAATTTTTTAGCCAATTTAACCCATAAGGATAATCAGCACTTAACGCCCTTGAGGGAAGCACAGTTGGTAAAACCACTGCCTCCCGACACCTGGTGGAAAAAACCTCAGTTTGAATCCCGAGGTACTTTTTTTTGGGACTTTTCACAATGCGGCTGATTTAAAAGGTCTCAGGCGAGGGTAGGATGTTTTTTCTCCCGGAAACTCGGGTTTTTGTTCCAATAAACAGCAAATCGACCACAGAATACACTTACAGACTTAATATTATCTTTCAATTGTTGTCGCAATGTACAGTTTCCACAGTATAAAGTCTTTTTATTGCTTGAAGGCTTTTGCTCTAAACTCAATTAAGTACACTTTATATTCATAGATATAAGGGTCCAATGAACCTTGGTAGGGCAGCATAGTCAGTGCGGACGAGCGTGACGAGTGTGAGTTACGTTTTAGTCTGTTGTTTGTGGTTTTTCATCTAGCAACTAGAGAAGTTTCATCTAGAAACTTCTCTCCAGCAAAGGGCAGTGTAGCTGTATGATGTAAAAGAGTGTGGTGCATGCACTTGTGACGTCTGCAGACATCATCTGTCATGTGGCTATGGTAAATATATTTATGCCCGAAACCATTACGCATTCAGTTCGTGATTCCTTCCTTCACAATGAAGTTATCCGTTCTAATTGCGATATTTCCTGCAACTGTTCTCTGCTGTATACAAGATGTTGAATTCAACAGCTCTTTGATGAAGGAATGTGGTGAGTTTGATGTTATTATTTCTCTTTAATACAAACATGGCGATTAATTTTATAATAGCAGATGGCTTGGAAAATTTAAGATCATTCCAAGCGATCTGCAAAGTTTCCCATTTTTGAAGATGGGCAGACTTCACAAACTTGACGGACTAGATGGTTCGGTGAAACCTATATTGGGTTTAGCTCAAGCGATTGGGGTGGCCACACAATATACAAAAATATTCTCTCCTGTTCTTTGGTTACTAGAATGTCCCTGCACAGTTTAGAGCTGTGCTTCGGGTCTTGTTGTAATAAAAAATCTCTATCACAAAGTCGAAGCCCAGAGGATATTTCATTATATTCAAGAATGTTTTTATTTCTTAATGTTTCTTAACATTTCTTCAATTCTGACACTCTCCTACTCCAGAAAACAAGAAACAACCTTCATGGTGCAATCACTACTGTGTGCTTAACTGTAGGCACTAAACAACTCTTCAACTGTCCGTGTTGATGGCTCTTAGACCAAGCCAACCGTTTCTTTCGATTTTCCAGTTTTAATAAGGGGTTTCGAACATTACCACAAAGTCCTCCTGTGACGAAGTTTTACAGTAGGTGTAGGCACCTTAGTATCTCAGTTCCTATTGAATTCAGCTCGGATTTCAGTACAGTAAGTTGTAAATGGCGTTTAAAAATCAGTGTTATGGTCTTATGTTGTGCTTCAGTTGTTACTCGCGGTAGTCCTGATCATGGGTTAACCTTTAAATTGTCAGTCTCCTTGAAATGTCGAGTCGAGTGGTAGTTCTTTTTTTCAACACTCAATTCCTTATTTCTTGCCATGGTTATCACAAAATACACAAAACTTACACCAAACTTTCATTCTGAATGACGTGTGCTCGAATTTACAAGTTACTGCCCTTCTCAATTTATATTATTATCACTCTAGAATCATCTACATCTTCTGTAATACTGAAACAACACTCCACTTTCTAGAATATTCTAGAATCATATACAACGTTCTACCGTATTCAGGATTCTTCTACAATATTCTTCCACATTGAAGATTCTTATATAAAGTTCTACCACGTTCAGGTTTTTTATACAAAATCTACCACATTCAGGAGTTTCTACACCTTTCTGGAATATTCTCGAATTTTCCAGAAAGTCGCCTGACGTGTGTAGTCTCAGCAAGTGGATGAATGCCATTAATATTCAGCTTACTCAGTCCATTCAAAGCTTTAAACACCTCAATCAGATCTCCCGCATATTATATTCATAGAAATATTTTCGATGTAGTGATTTTGTTTAAACGGGATTTTCTTTTATACGAGTAGTTCTGGTGATTGATAATTGTTGTAGGGCATCAGTAACTTAGACCATATTGCGCCATATGTCTATTATATCTGCAAACTGCGTGTGCTTTGTGGTCGATTTTATGTTTGCTAGACAAAAAGCCCGAGTTTCCGGGAGGAAAAACCAAGCTACCCAGGCCTGATACTAACTAATTCAGCCACATTTTGAAAAAGATCCATAAAAATTCCTCACGTCATCGACGGATTTTAGATTCAGGTCTTTTACACCCGTTGTAGGGTGGATGGATATTAAACCAAGGCCAGTGTGAGTCCTTCTTGCGTTCTCATCCCTAAGAAATTTTTCAGGCCTGAATGTAGATTTGTAGCCAAAGATTTCTCGCAATTTGCTTTAGCTTGCTTAATCCTTATAATGATTTGATTGTAGGCTACGTTGTATTTACTGTAGGTGTCTGTATACCCTGATGATTTATAATCAACCTTTTCATTTTTCTTCTCTGCCACCAGTTCAGCCTTCGTGGGTTAAGATCGCTGTCCTCCCCTCATCGGGTGGAAAAGATCTGAGTTCGAGTCTCATTGATTACGTGGGGTCTTTTTCACAAGGTGGTTGAGTTAGTCTGTCTCAGACGAGGGAAGTATGGTTTTTTCTCCCGATAACTCGCGTTTTTTGTCCAGAAAAACAGAAAATCGACCTCAACACAAGCAATTTACAGACAATTTCATGGAGCTTAGTCGCTGATGCTCCTAAAACCCAACTACAACCACAACTAATCTCATCTGATATTTCTGGTTTATTATAAAATGTCAAACAAATGACATTTCACCTGATAATAAGCTCTGAGCTCAATTTCAGAGATATGATGTTCATCAGAAGTTAGATATCAGAGATGGGAATAATACAGATTACGAAATATCGTTTATGCAAAACTGTTACTTTGTTCATAGTGGAAGTACATCCTGTCGTAGATGGAGAACCTCCAAGCACACGTGCGTATTACCATAAAATCATCATCAGGAAACAGTCCTCATTACAAACAGAGCTATAAAATATTTGCAATATTTACGTCCTTGCATCAGACCACATTGAATCCAACGTGGGGTGTAATAAAATACAAATAAAATAAAATACGCAGGTGGTACTGGCAGAAGAAGAGGACATACCGATCGTTAGATCATTTGACCGGACGTATTTCTGTAAAAGCATGGGATGGAAAAGTGCCCATAGCATTCGCAGATGATTTGGTTCTGCTTGTGCTGGGCAACTCTGGGTAGTAGCTAGAAGAAAGCACCATTGGTTGAAAAACATTAGATGCAGATCTCTCGTGAGAAAACTAAGACGGTAATGCTGAAAAGGAAGCTGAGTGTCGGTAGACACTTCACAGTTAAGATCTTTACGAGCCCTGTTTAGTTTGCCCATAAGGTCAACTACCAGGGGGGATGATCGTAGATGAAAACTCGCCTTTTTGCTCCTATACGAGAGAAAATGAGAAATGTATATGCTAAGGTAAGAAAAATGGTTCAGGGTGGAATAGGGTGATCAACCGAAGGTGCTGTGACTTCTTTTATAAGTGTATTTTCTTTTCTATTTCCACATAGGCATGTGAGGCATAGGTTTGGTTTTGTATAAGGTTTTATTGGCGCATTAGCAGCAATGACTGTTATGCGCGAAGACGAGTTAAAATAGATTCTGGTAACTTTAAAGGAGGTTACAGGGTCAAAATGTTAACTATATGTTTAAAAAGCGGTATATATTCTAAAAATATATGCTTTATTTTTTATATATACACCGATGAGCCAAAACATTATGACCATCTACCTAATAAGACATTGGTTCTCCACGTGCAGCCAAAACAGCTGGTACCCGGCGAGGCATGGACACTACAAGATTTCTAAATGTGTCTTGTGGTATCTGGTAACAACACGTAACCAGCAGATCCTTTAACTCCTGTAAGGTCTGTGGTTGAGATACCGCGGATCGGAGTTGCTCTTCCAACACAAACCACAGATGCTTGATGGGATTGATGTTTGGGGAATTTGGAGGCCAGGGCAATACCTAGAAGTCTTCCTCTTGGTCCGCGAACCAGTCTCGCGAACCAGTGTAGAGTGTGTTTAGTGGCAAGCGACACCAGTGGTTTAGGGGTTTCCACCATCTCTGCGTTGCTTTTATTGTAGGTGTGCCAGTTCACAGGAAAGGCCAGAGATTTAAAAATGTATGGATATTGTAACTTGCCCTTAATGCCACACTGCTCCAATTCGTACAAGCAGTCTTTTATGTGCAATAGTATCAAAGGCTTTCCTGAAATCCAAGTGTATGAGAGCTTCAGGAGACAGGACCAATTACAAGGAGAGCTTGCAAGGTCGCCCGAGGGCTACATCAACTAGAACAGACCGTTATCTGGCTCCAGCAGCAAGACGGAACTTTATGATATCCAGTCATCAACTGTCTCTTGATGTTGCTGCGGCCACAAATGAAAACTTGTCCAACTGGATTGTATTAAGAAGGATCAATCCAAGTGGATTCTACGCAAAGAAACCAGTAGTTTGGTCCCATTAAATCCAAACCACGTCGGAGCTCTTCGACAGTGGTGCCATGAACATGTGACTTGGGGCTTGATTCTGATTTGATTACAGACTAGTTTATATCTACAACTGTGACACTTGATAATTTGTATCATTCCTTGCATTTTATTCTTCCGGCACAAGTCTCATTAGTTTCTTTGACGTACATTAATTTCCAAGTCTTGATCAATATTTCGTAGTTGATATGGAAATTCCAGTGGTTCTATAATTATTTTCTTGAATACTTCCCATTTTAAATTTGCTGATGCTAACACTATCCTTTAGTCCCACTGTATAGAATTTAAAAACTGTCCGAGACCACTGCAGTCACCTTTACAAAAACAAAACCCTGTCCCTTTATCCTTGATGGTTGGTACATCCTTGAGGAAACCTCAGATCAATACGCTATGATCACTGCTACCCATTCATTCTTTTATCTGCAAATTCTTGATGAATGAAATGATTTATTCCTTTTGATAACCACATCAAGAGTACTGCTTTCATTTTTTCTTATCTAACCTGCTGTTGTACAAAACAGTTGTCCAATAAATATGCAGAATCCTTGTTATCGTTTGAGTTACCAATCCACAAGTTCTAGTCGATATCTACAAAGTTAAAATCCCCATTTTAGGACATTCTGATTTACTCACCCGCTCTCTTTCTCTCTACAGTTTCCGAGCGAAAAAAAAAAAAAAAAAACAAGCTGCCCTCGCCTGAGACCGACTAACTCAGCCACGTTGTGAAAAATACCCATAAAACATTCCTCACATCATCGACGGGTTTCAAACGGAGGTCTTTTCCAACCAATTGGGGAGGACCACGATCCAACCAACTGTGCTAGTCATATCTTAGTTATACCTCCTATTTTATTTGAGCAGAATTACAGACGTAAATTTGACCTTAAATTGCGACATTTTCTCATCACTGCCCTATACTTGTAATTACACTGACTATATTTGAGGCTTAGCAAAATGAGTTCTTTGTTTTAGCTGTAATATCTTGGTGGCGTTCTCAGACTGAAATTACAAAATGGGATCTCTTTCTTTTAATAGCTTTGAAGAATCGTTCAGCTTTCTTTGACTGTCTTTGTAAACCAGGAAATATGGGCGCAATAGTAAGTAGAATTTATTTTATAAATAATAAATAGAAACACGTAAGTCAATTACATTCAATTTAAAGTTTTTTGGTGGAAGAAGGGCATTTGGGGAAGTGAATAATATGATCATGGTATTTAAGCATCTGGCCTTATCCAAACAAGTGAGAATTGCAAATCCACTATTCAGAGTTTGTCTGGAAAGCAAAGAGACAAAAATTCAGAAAAAATTAAAGCAACTGTTCAGAAATGAATTCTGATCATCTGCTTTAATTTTTCCTGAATTTACTGAAAAATCCTTCCCACATCACCTTTGCATCCATTCCAATAGTTTGTTTAGTTCTTGAATTTATTTAAGCAACTTCCAGAAAAAACCGATGGAAGTTTGTTCCAACAATCAACCACCTGCTGGTTGAAGATAAACTTCCGCACATGTATCCTGCGACCATCCTGCCTCAATTTGAATTCTTGTCGCCTCATGCGTGTAGTCTCAGCAAGAGGAAGAATACCATCAACATTGAGGTTACTCAATTCATTCAAAGTCTTAAACTGAAACCCTTTCTTGATAAGAGCATATTTTATTCCCTTCATCAATCTCGCTGCCCTTCTCTCCATCCGTTCCAACAGATCTACATCTTCCTAAAGTGAGGCTTCCAGACCTGTACTCAAGATGCGGCCTAACCATAGCCTTATACAATGGAATAATTACCTCCTTATCACTTCTAGTAAAATTTCTGTATGTAATTGATAAAACCCATGAGCTGTCCTGGCTGCCTGTCTGCATTTCTCAGAGAACTTGATTATCTGAAGGGTAATCAGAGAACTTGATTATCCGACGAAGGGTCAGACCATACTTTCAAGAAGATAAGAACTGGATTTGGCTGAACAACAATGCATCTGCGAATTCCTGATTTAACTCTTCGAAAATTTTCATCCCAAAAAGGAATTATTGAGCATAACTGCCCTATCAACCAAATTTCGCTGCTGCTGACTTTTTTCTTTTTCTAAAGTTAAAAATGATGGTGAAAGTAAATGATTTCGCACCATTCACAGCAGCCAAAAGAATGTCTTCTTTAGGATGTGTCTCTCGGGTGCAGTAATTAAGGTGTGTTTTGTGCTCAGAGACAGATATGATAAGCATCACTACTCTGTTGACATTGAATCGATTCTACCGGCTGGTTGGCAGCCTTCAAAACAGAAATAACTTGAGACAGGGTATAACCTTTTAGAATAATGGTGGGCGCTTAACCTGTTGAAACCACGGCGGTTACTTTGTGAGATGAATGACGCCTTTGTGAGGATGTTTGTGGGCTGACCTGATGAAAAAAAAAATTGCTCTTTGGAAATGGGCATGAGTATTTGAATGGTTAGTTTGATGGTGAAAAGGTCTGGCTCCTGGTTTCCCACCCCAATGGGTTACTTGAATGAATATTCAAGTAACCCATTGGTAACCCAATTATTCAAGTAACCCATTGGTAACCCATCAAGTAACCCAAGTATACTAACCATAGCAGGCTATGAATCCTGCTATGGTTAGTATACAAGTGAGCGGACACTTGTAGTCAGATGTACAAGTGAGTGGAAGCTGTCTTGTGGCACTTTAGATAGAAGACCTGAAGTTTGAGACTGGATAACATCTTGTCGAGTGATATGTGACCTATATGAACTGATCAGCCCACTATGAAATTGATTTCAGTGTTGAGGTAGGAGCAGCATTTAGGACCTGTGATCCATCACCCTTCAAGTACGCCTGTCTTCTCCTGGCTTCGTGTCGTAGAAACTGGGGCTTCTGCGGTGGATTAGACCACCACGGCGAGCATGTGGCTTGTGATGGCAATGGTTGAATAGCAAATCGTTACGTTTCTTCTAGAAAATGCTGGTTCGGACTTGTCTGCTACTGAGCTGCATATCACCTGTTCATTCCATTACTGCATGGACTGTATGTGGATTGGTTTCCATTTCCTGAGAAGTCTATCCTTGATTACAGATTCACCGTTGCTATGATGACTGATGCTGTATTTGATGTCACCTGAACGCTTGCAGACGTTCGGATGGTAGTCACCAATTTCGCTATTAATAGCCTAACCATCAAAAAGCACCGTTGTAGACCTAGATTTCACATGACCGTCACTACATTCCACTGGCGTATTGATCACGCATTGACCATTCCACCAACAAACAATAGTGCAGTGTGTATAGTCCACCATTCCTTCTGCAGAACATTGAGTAGGTAAGGTACAGATGTGGCACGTGTTAGTCCAGCCATAAACCAAAAATTCCAGTTTATCTCATAGGACTCAAATAAACACTCTGTTCTGGTCTTTCCAAATTTTGTATGTCCATGAACTATTATTGAACAGCACTGACGGTATGGTAGGGATTCAAATCCACTTGGTACAATATCCGGTTTCCGTTGATGCCTTAATTCCCTGTTGATGTTTTGGACGGATGAATGACAAAATTGTCATATTACCCTTTCGAATACCCTCTGGTCAGGTGGAGTGAATTTCCGTGGGCTTCCTTATCGGTTGCTGGACAGTGGTGGTAGGCAGCAAACAGGACAAATAATTTTTGTGATAGGTCTTCTACCAGCCTTGAGTGACTTGTTTTTCTAGGAAAGTCCAATGGACTAAGAGGTGGTGTATTCAGAATATTACTTTTAAAAAAATTATTGCATGCGTTGGGATGAAATACCAAAGTACACTTTAATTACTCTTTGTGAATAATAATTCAAACATAATTTGTAGTTAAAACGTGGGGAATTAACAAACAATTTCCTTCTTATAGTTCAAGGAGAGCTGGAAAAAATGCGCCCTTTTGATCTCCAAAATAATTTTAATAACTTCTGAAAACATTGAAGATTACAGATGCAGAGATTACCCAGGTGAAACCTCTAAGGTAAAATACTTTTCTTTCTCTCATGGTTCAAATGAAGTTCGAAGTATTATATAAAATACTTATATAAGTACTTTTTTTAATTAGGAGCTGCAATTTGCCAAGGATTGTGTAACAAATTTGGCTTCTCCTCTTTATGATTTTGACTATTTCTTCAATTCGATGATAATGCCTTCGTATCAAGTAAGTTTACTTTTTGAATTAATAGACATTCACCATGTCAATCATCATAGTCAAAGAGAAATTAAATATTAGCATTTTATTGACCTAATTATAGTATTAAATCGTACTTTATAAGTTGCTTTATAGTTCTAGTTGCGCTCGTCAGTTTATTTTTAATTTTATCGAGAGATCTGGAGGAAAAACTGCTACCCACGCCTGACACCGACTAACTCGAGCAGGGATAAGGAGGTGATTATTCGCTTCTATAAGGCAATGGTCCAGCCATACCTTGAGTGCTGCATGCAGGTCTGGATGCTTCATTTTAGGGACAAAGGGTGTTTCTTACGAAGAAAGGTTTAAGTTGTGCAAATTACAGTGTTTGGAGACTAGGCACCTGCCAGGTGATTTAATTGAGGTTGCTGTGTTGTTGTTGGGTTTTAGGAGCATCGGCAACTAATCATGTTGCTTTATGCATATTGTCTATAAATTGCATGTTTTATTAAGTCGATTCTGTGTTTTCTAGTCGAAAAAATGGACTTTCAGAGACAAAAAACTGCTGCCAATGCCTGAAACCGACTAACTCGGCCAATGATTGAAAAGAGGGTACAAAAGTTTAGCATCCTTTCGTTTAGTCATATATGTCCTACCCTTTCTTAAAAAAAAGGTAGAAGACATTTGATATCAAATTTACTAAACGTATTTTCCAAATCACATCCACGATTAAGTTTAACTGTTATGTCGATGTCCATTCTAGTGATTACAATGAGCTCAATTTTGTATAAGCTGTACACATCAATACTTTGGATAGAACGAAAAACAAAATTGATGAGATTAACCAATGGATTCCTCACATTGAAGAAAACAATTTATGTCATTTGTGTGAATATTCGATTATCAAATCAGAGATATAATGCTGAATAAGTTTCTTATTTTTTTCTTTCAGAGTTGTGGCATCTGCTTAGGAGAAGAGGGGTGAGTAATTCAGATTTATTTGATCTTAAATATTTCGAAGCCAAAATGAGCTTTGGAGGAACGGTTTAATTTATTAAACCATTCCTTGTAAAATTAATTAAACCATTTGCATATTCAGTGATAATTTGAATTATTTTTAAGACCACTTAGTTTTTGGACCATACTGAAGTTTCAGAAGTGCAAAAATAATAAGTAATATTATTTTTGGGGAGCTAACTGCTTTCCAAAAACGACATTACCATCCTGTTAAATAGAAAATTCAACCTTCGTATTATTATTAACTTTTCTTCTCTTCATGGAGTTTTCTCCACATGCCAGCGACTAGCAGTGGTACTAGGCGCATTAGGTGGTTATGTCTGGCCTTTATTATTCATATTGGTGGTCGAAGAACTTTGTGACCATCCTACAGGTGTCCAGGATTGCGACGTGCTGAAATTCCACGTAAATGTGATCAGTGAGGCCTATTGCTACTAGGTTCTTAAGTAGGCTTGGCACCATTCCGTGGCTGACACGATGATCGAAATGGGCGTTATTGCTGCATCTCTTTGATCTCCTGTTATAGGTCTGTGTACTTCCTAATCTTTTCCTTGCGGTTTTGTGAAGGGGCATCACTATGGCAATCGCCTTCTTATCCAGTAGTGTTACGTTCGGTCTGTTGTGCGGAATTCTCTTGTCCGTTATTTTAGCCCGGTCCCAGTACACTAGACGCTGGGGCCTCTAATGGGCTTGGCAATGTACTTTTCGTACACTTTCTTTGATCAACTGGTATTTCCTCGCTAGCTTCTGATGGTTATCCTGGCTACCTGGTGGTGTTTACTAGTGTACTGCGCTTGGATGATCACCTTGCATCCTGCAGTGATGTGTTGGATCGTTTCAGAGTCTTTGACATCTGAGATCTAACAATTTTGGGTCCTTGGAGATGTATTTCTATAGTTCCTGATGTTGATTACCTTGATTCGAGCATGAATCGTTCTGTCTGCAGGAAGAGCGTTACGCTTATAAGCCAAGTATTGGAAGCCATTTTATCTATGTGGTCCTGAAGGAGGTCATTGTGTATACCGTTCTTGTGTTTATCCATGGAGTGTCTTCTCTGGGTGGAAGGGAACTCCTCGCTTAAATTCAGTGAGGAATGCCACTTGTCTATCTTTCTTATGGCCTTGTGGAGTGGCATTGTGGTTTAATGGAAGTAATCGTTCAAGCTAGTTATTGATTTCTTCTGTCGCCCGATGAGGTCTATCAAGCCCCTTCCTTATTCTTTCCGCACTATGTTCAGTCTCCCCACGACCGACATTGAGTGGTGTTGGCGGCTCTTGGTCATCATTATCCTTGTCTTTCTCGTGATATCCTCCAGCTCGGTGTTAGTCCAATCTATGACCCCGAAGAAGTATGTTAGCATTGGGACTGCATAGGTGTTTATGGCTTTAATTGTGATCCCTCAGTTCAGCTTTGCTTTCAGCAGGCTTCTAGGTCTCTGATGGTATTTTTCGGTCAGGCAGGCCTTAATTTCCTTGTGCTGTAACTGCTGAATCTGCATCATCCCCAAGTATTTGTAGGCCTCTCCCTCTGCCATGGCTTCGATCTGTTTACCAGCCTACAACTGGTAGTGTTGGCCTACTGATTTCCCTTGATGCACTCGGTGGATCTTGCAGTCGTCTAGACCAAATTTCATTTTGATATCATTGCTTAATTCTTCTGTGATCCGGAGTAACTGCTGGAGTGGTTTTTCGGTTTCCGCGTACAGTTTGTTGTTATCCATGTTCATCAGGTGGGGGGAAGGTTAAACGTTTTTCTTCCTTCTTTGAGGTTATATCCATACTTGCTGATGTTGGGCATGGTAGACAGCTGGTTGAGTGCTAGACAGAACCACAGCGGTCTCATGGCATCTCCCTGAAAGATTCCTCTCTCGATGGGGTCGGTCTGATTGTGATGTTCTCGACATTGATAGTGCTACTGCTTTTCGCCATGGTTGTTTCTAAGACGTTTGTTACTGTTGGATTGAGTTTGTAGATTTTCAGCATCTATGTTAGCAGCTATGATGCACTGAGTCGAAGACCTTGAGGTAATCGATGTTGCCCCTGTACAGGTTGCTTCTCTTCTTGAAGGCTAGCTCTATAACTGTGGCATCAATGGTTAATTGCTTTTTGCATCCTCATCTCATCAGCTTATATCCTGGATCTCCAAATGGTCTGATATCTTCTTGGTTTTGCTGCTGGTTAGGATCTTGTACATCGTTGGGAGACAGGTTATCGGCCTGTATTTCTTGGGGTCTCTTGTATCTTTTTATTTAGCCTTCAGGTATGTGATTCCTTGAGTGAGAACGGGTAATGTCTTTGGGTGACTTATGATCTGGGTGAACTGCTCTGCTAGATGCTTCTGTGTGTGCAAGTGAGCTTCTTGTAACGTTCGTTGTAGATGTTATCTGTTCCTGGGAACTCAAGTTGTGGGACTTCTTGATCGACTGTTGTACTTCCTCCCGAATCTCTCACTCTCCCATCTCCTACATGTCCTTGGTTTAGAAGACTGTCGGACAAGATGGGAAGTAAACTTGGAAGTATACTGCTGTGTGGATGACCTCCAGTTTTGTTGCCAAGCTAATGTGGTTGCCGATTACGGTGGTCTGCGACTGTCCAGAGGATTCTATTAGATCACTGCTTCGGTATCGGGTAGGTCTTTGTGGGATCGATTGCTTGGAATTCTGTTAGGGCTTTCTTCCATCTGTTTCCACTTCAGCTGCTCTGGGTTGTATTCCTTCTTTCTCTTCCTCATTTCGTTCCATGCTCTCCGTATTCTTTGTTCTTTGTAGTTGGTCGCTCCAACCCTACTTCATTTTTTCCAAGATTGCAGGCATTATCGGGTTCTTCGTGATGGCGGTCCTTCTCTAGACTGCTATTCGCTGTTCTGTGACCTGAACATCCGGGAATCGTTCCATCCACTTGGTATGTAGTCTCAGCCTTGTCAAACCGGTCTCTAGCTTGGTTATTTCGTAGTATGTTCGCATGGTGAACGTATTCATATTCTTTTCGATGCTTCACGTGCGTTAGCTTTTTACCTCCTTCCTTCCTTGTTGATCACTAGTGCAGTTGCCAGGAAGCACTTCCAGTTGGTTGGGCTGAATGGTCTTGATTTCCATTGTGGTACCATACCAAGGACAGTGCCTCTTGCTCCACTGTCTTTCTTGGGAGAGGAGACTGTCTCCACCTTTTCGAATTGACCCTTCTTGCCTAAGGCCTGAACGCAAGTGACTTTATCCTACTGCACACTTACGTTTCTTCGACTCATCCATCTTTGGAGCAAGGGAGACCAGTTTAGCTTCACAAGTCACAACAAAGAGGAGAGTCTTCAACCCAAACAAGAACACCTCGGCTCTCAGCCGAGGTGTTCCTGTTTTGTTTGGTGGACAATGAACTTATGATCTGATCGTTGTTTTGCATTCATTTCCTAATATAATTGCACTTTGTTAAATAAAAAATTAAGGCCTTTTGTCCAAGATTAATATATTATATTTTTGAACGTTTTTCTTTTTACATTTTACAGGTAACCGCCTTCAGAAGTCGTCAAATGACGTGGATATCCAATAAAAAATTTTGCTGTCTCGTGTTTCTGCTTAAAGCACGTGATTCTAATATTTTTGTAATCTTATCATGAGAATAAAATTTGTTTGTTAAATTTTCTACGTACACGATATTAATTAATTTATTTTGATCACGAAGCCAATGAAATGCACTGAAAAATCAAAGTCCTTTCACCAACAACTCACACTTCTATCAATTTAAAAAGTTCTTTATGCAAATAATCTGCTGAAATTTTTACGGGCATTATTTTAGTTTCCAAAGATGTTTATCGTGCTAACTTTCGATAACTGCCACTGGAGCGCTTTCCCTGATCACTACTGAGTAGACTGTGCATGCGCATGTCAGTACTTGTCGAGCTATCATTGCGGGAATAGAGTTGTTTTTAGCTGCGTGTCACTGACCACTGTTTTGAAGCAAGCATCATGTCGGACATACAGAGTGAACAGCTATATGTGATTCAGTATTGTGTCAGAAAGGCTTAAATACGTCGAAAACAGTTAAAGAGGTGAATAAAGCATATGGTAATGCGTGTCTTGGTAAGATGGTCATATTCCGGTTTCTCCATTAAGACAATTCCAGGCCCCATAAGGGTGTAAAGTTCAAGGGAGAGTATTTCGAGAAGGAGAAATCGCTATTAATATCTTAATGTGTCTTTACAAGTCACATTTTGACAAAAACCACACTGCTCAAGGTCCACTAACACAACCAACAGATAACCTCTCTGTTAATTCTACTAAATCCAATTTGATATTTATGGCAAATAATCTACAAAACACAACACCATCGTGGAACCAACATATTTACTTAAGAAAAGAAAACTAAGGACTTATTTACAGAAAACATATTTAATGGACAAAAAAGCACAATAGTTCTTGTCCTTGAACACAAATAGCAGTCAAATATTAAATGTTCCATGATTTCAGGAGCACCACACTTTCATAATGGAGAGGCAGCCAACCCCAGAGTGAACAATTTGGAGTTCAAGCTGCCATGCCCTGTTAGAAGAAAAGATAAATTCAGACCTGGGCAAAACCAGGCCAACCGTTGCTTGGTAAATTCTAATATGTTAGGAAGGTAACTAAAAGGTCAAGTCGTCTGTATATGCCACCTTCAAAATTTTGTCGCGCTGTACCCGAGCCACCCATCAAGAACCACATTCCAGCAGACCGGTCCTAGGACTGATCCCTGAGGGCAACCCTGAGTAACAGCACGAGTAAGCGAACAGACACCAGAATACACCACTAGGCTACGACCATGGAAATAATCAGAAACTAGACGATAAAGGGGAGCAGACACCTCGGCCTCCTGGAACCTCGCCATGACACTTTGCCACCATAAGTTGTCAAGGCCCCTTTGAAGTCCACAAAGAGGGCGAGGACATACATGGAATCCGCATTTGAGACCGAATCCATTACAAACTTTATATCATCAACAGTTGAACAGCCTTTTGTAAAGCCAAATTGAGTGTTTACTTGTAGATTTTTAGCCTTATAATATTTCATAAATCTAGTTACAATAATCTTTTCTAAAACCTTGCCTAGCACTGGTAGTAATGCAATAGGACGATAGGTGGAAGGAACATTGAGGGGTTTGTTAGGATTTTTAACCAGAATTTTAAGATTGGCTTGCTTCCAGGGAGTTGGAAAACGCCCATCAGCCAAACAGGAATTAAGAAGATTAACAATTTGTTGTGATTTGATCGTCCAGATTCTTTTTAATACTGCAAGTTCAAGTAAATCTAAGCCCGGACATCTGTTATCCTTCAAAGAATCAATAGCTGTGCCAATTTCAAGATTAGTAAACGGGTCCTCATTAGTTAAACCAGAATACATCAAGTGCTCCATCCTTAAATTTGTTTGTTCTATACTCTCTGGTACACAAATGTCTTGGCAAATAATGCCATCCAATATTGCATTCATCGACTCTGTCCAAGAAAGAATCTCTTGCCAAGAGACAGTTAATGATATGACATTGCCTGTCCATACTTAAAACAATGTTGTTGATAAGTTCTTGCAGTAACATTGTCGATTCCTTTGTCAGCACCATCTTCAGCTGGTGAACATTTTCTGGTGAGTGTGGACGTGCCGCTAGGCGTCTCCCCCAGAGCGTCCCATATGTGATCAATGGGATTTAGATTAGTGAAACGGGCAGGCCAATGCATGCGAACAATGTCTTCACTTTCCAAAAGCATATCACAGCTGCAGTGATCTGAGTGTGGACGTTATCATCCAAAAACACGAACTCGTGGCCAATGGCACCTCGGAACAGACGCACAAGGAGGAAGGATTATCTCAGTACAGTAGCGTGCACCGGTTACAGTACCGCCTTCCAGTATCTGGAGTTGTGTACGCCCATCCAAGATAACGCCTCCCCAGACGAGAACACCTCGACCGCCATATCGAACCCTTTCAGTGATGTTTGCGGGGTGACACCGTGTGCCAACTCTCGCCAGATTAGGTGACGTCCAGAATCGCTGCTGAGACTGAATCTACTCTCATCAGTAAAGAGTACCTTAAGTAAAGATTTTGTGGTTGTAACCTTCAGCAATAGTGTTGGTCGTTAAGTTTTCCACACCAGTATACTTCTCCCTATTCTACATGCATAGAATTCACACACTTTCAAATTTAACCTATCCTGCGGCTTTCTCTCAACACTGCACTGTACTTGTTGAGTAATTCCTTAGATTTTCTCTTAATTTCATTGGTGCCAACGAGTACAACAATATCAGCTTTTGTGCCTTTAAAAGATGTTACCTGTTCAACCATATGTTTATCTTTTTACCCTGGCAAACATACCCTGAGGCTATTCTACCATTTTGCTCAATATGTTTCCCATTTCTCTTACAATAGAGTCACCAACAACACCTCCTGTGGTACCAGCGCATTCTGACTTAGTGTAGCCGCTCTTTTGGCTGATGCGCAAACTGGCGTTCAGGTGGGCAACTGAGAGCTTGATGAAATCCAAACTTAATTCCCTCGATAGCATCTACCTTGTTCTTCAAACTCTCAAAAACTCCCATCAGAACGCTATGTTGATGCTTAAAAAAAGTAAGTGTGCCAAGTAAAGTATATACTGTATATGGTCCTTGAGGCTGTCAGAGATGTTCTCACAGATATGCCAGTCAAGCTGTACTTGCTACCTGGGAGTCTAAAACGCTGATGAAACTGATATTTGGGTGACACTCAAGTCAAGTGGACCCAATTTCGGCGAAGTGTGGACGATCTGTGACAGCCTCTGCTTGCACCTTCACGATGATGGGACTGTTAGTAATCTTGGGTGTAACCCCCATTCACAAGCACACTGTGGGTGACCACCCAGGTGTGAACCAACGTAAGCAGGGGTGGAGGAGTGGCGCATATGATTCCTTTCGCTTCAAAGGTAGTACTTGTGCATATGTCAGTCCTGATATTCTCTGCCAGAGACTTAGTAATTTGGAATCTCCTCTGTTCGATCTTCTCTGGCTTAAAATCTCTCTACCTCATTGTGTTAAATTTATTTCTTGTCTCTACCGTTCTCCCAACTCCACTAATCACTTCGAGCCCCTTGACGTCCTCTTTTTGCAACTTGACTTTCCCCAGTCCAACTTTCCTAATCGTGAGGTAATTTTCCTTGGTGATTTTAATGTTCACAACTCCAGATGGCTTCCATTTTGTATTCACACCGGCCCAGCTGGCCGAGATGCTGAGGCTTTGGCAATTACTAATGACCTTGCACAGATTGTTCATTTACCTACAAGAATACCGGACAATCCTCATCATACAGCCAACACGATTGATATTTTTCTCACAAACAACCCTTCTAAGTACACGGTCGAAGTGAGTGGTCCTTTAGGAACCTCAGATCATAACTTGGTGATTGTCTCTTCTCCAATGGAACCTTTATCTCATGGCTGTTCCCAACCTCGTATTGTTCGGCATTACAAGAATGCAAAATGGGATGACCTGCGAGACTTCTTTTCTTCTTTTCCTTGGTCGGATTACTGTTTCAAAACTTTTGATGTCAATGTTTGCTCAGAACATGTCACTGAAATTATTCTTGTAGGAATGGAATCCTTTATTCCACAATCCACTTTAAAATCTCATCCTTTATCTAAACCTTTGTTTTCCAATAAATGTGCTAAGGTTGATCAAGAGAAGAACGTTGCATATCGTAATTGGCTTCTTTTCAATTGTTCAGTTTCATTTTCTGCCTACACCAAAGCTCGCAACAATTGTAAAGCAGTTATTATTCAGTCAATCTAGATTTTGAACAGGCTAAGAGTAGAAAACTTGCTTCTTGCCCTAATGGTAGCTGAGAATTCTGGTCTCTTTTTTACCAAGGCTATTGGCCACAACTTTTCCCATCTCTGCTCCCACCTCTGTTCAAACCAGATGGTTCTTTTCACTTCGGCCAAGGATAAAGCTGACCTGCTAGCATCCCATTTCTCTTCCAACTCATGTATTAATGATCTTGGTAAAACACCTCCCATCATTCCTAACACGCTGCATTCAATGCCTCCTGTGGTCTTCCATCAAAAGTATGTCAGAAGGATTTTGACGAATCTCAATGGTAAGAAAGCTCCATGTTCTGATGGTATTTCTCCACTTGTTCTCAAAACCTGTGCTCCTGAACGTACTCCTGTTCTTTGCAGTCTTTTTTCACTTTCTTATTCCAAAGGTGTTTTTCCTTCTGCTTGGAAATTTGTTCATATCCAGCCAGTTCCTAAAAAGGGTGACAAATCCCTCCCATCCAATTATCATCCTATTAAAATTACTTCTACTCTTTCTAAACTAATGGAGATCTCAATTAACACCAACTAGAAATCTTCCGTCTGATCAACGATCGCCAGTATGTATTCCGTCAGTGTTGATCCGCTGATGATATTCTGACTTATGTTACTCATTTATGGACTAATTCAATGGAAAAGTTCGGTGAAACACAAACAGTTATTCTTGACATCTCAAAGACTTTAAATCGTGTTTAGCATAAAGGTCTTCTAAATAAGCTTCCATCTTGTAGTTTGGCAATTGCTTTTTGTAATTGGTTATCCAGTTTTCTCTCTGATCGCTCACTGAGTGTGATGGTAGATGGCTCTCTGTCTTCTAACTTCTCCAAATTGCTGCGGTCCACCCAAGGTTCAGTTCTTTCCCTCACTCTTTTTCTGTTATACATTAATGATCTTCTTCCATTGACTGGAGATCCTGTCCATAATTTTGCCGATGATAACACATTGCACTCCACATTCCATTTTGAGAAAGCTTGCCCTGCTCAATCAGCTTCAACTTCTCGAAAATCTGCTACCAATTCCTTAAATGCCGATCTTCAGGTAATTCTCCAGTGGGGCAAAGACAACTTAGTTGATTTCAACCCTTCTAAAACTCAGTCTTGTCTTATATCTCGTAAAAAGGATTCTTCTGCTCCTATGCTTATCTTTGGTGACACTCCGATTTCTAGACAAGATGATATATCTCTTTTGGGGATTACCCTGACTTCTATCTCTTTTGGCACAAGCACATTACAAATATTGCTTCTTCTTCATCTAAAAAACTTGGTTTTCTCTTTCGCTCTCGGCGTTACTTTTCTTCCAAACAGCTGCTCACTCTGTATAAATCGCAAATCTGCCCTGCTATGGAATATTGTTCCCACATCTGGGGTGGTGCCCCCAAAACCTCTCTCAGGCTTCTTGATTCCATTCAGAAGAGGGCAGTTAGGTTAATTAATGATTCATCTCTAACAGAGTCTCTCCACTCGCTGTCTCATAGACGCACTGTTTCTGCTGCATGCCTCTTCTACAGATACTTCCATGGGCACTGTTCTTCTGAATTGGCTTCTATAATTCCCGCTCTCTCTTTCAAAACAGTCCGAACACGTGCCGCCACCAGCCAACATCCATTTACTGTCCAGCTTCAAACTCTCGGAACCAACTTTTCATCTTCCTCCTTTATTCATTCAACTGCTGTTTTCTGGAACAACCTTCCTTCATACGTATTTCCTGAAAATTACAATCTACAGAAGTTCAAGTCCAATGTCAACAAATATCTTCTTTTGTCTTCCCAATCTCCAACCCAAGCACGGTCAAGTACTATAGGTTCTAATACCTCTCGTGTTTGGGGTTTTCATAAATAAATAAATAAATAAATAAAAAGCGGAAGCATACCGTGTTCGTATGCTACGGGCACTTTTCCATCCCATTGTTCTTTGCACGTGACATCTACACCTAACTATTTCTCTTATTTTTGGCATATACATTTTTCATTTTCTCTTGTATATGGGGAAAAAAGATGAGTTTTCATCTACAATCATCCAACCCCCCAGGTACTTGACCAAAGGAACAAACAAAACAGGACTCGCCAAGATGATAACTGTGAAGTGTTTACCGATACTCAGCTTGCTTTTTAGCATTATCATCTTTGTTTTCTTGCGCGAGATCTGCATCTTATGTATCTCAACCCATGGCCCTTACTTCAAGCTGCTACCTAGACTTGCGCAGCACATGCAGAACCAAATCGTCTGCGCATGCTATGGGCACTCTTGCATCTTATTGTTCTTTGCAGCAATACGTCCAGGCAAATGTGTAATTTGTGCATATATAATAAACCAAGTTTTATTTGTTTACCCCTCTTTCCTCTTCACCATTCTCTCTTTATACACTGTTCTCAGCACTAAATAAGTTATTTAAAGAACCATTGTCTTGCGGCCGCTCTAGAACCCTGCCATCTGGAAAGGGGGGCAGAGTAGAGAACAACGCGCATCTTGATGTTGCAGTTTACTCTTTACTTCTCAGAGTAAATTTAAGAACACAGGATTCAGTCCTAAATAAACCACTAGACGCTCATATAAATCCCAGCCTTTCTGGATTCCTATCTTAGTGTTTGAAACTTGCCTAGAAATCACGTTGTTCATATTAAACATTGTCCAGCAAGGGGCCCTACACTGTAACAGAAACGACTTCGGAACACATCACACGTGGGATTCAGTTTGGTCTGATGCAAGGACGGAAATATTGTAGATGTTTTATAGCTCTGTTTGTTATGAGGACTGCTTCCTAATGATGATATTATGACAATATTTTATCGCTCTGTTTGTCATGAGGACTATTTCCTTATGAAGAGTTTATGGCAAAAAGCACGGGATTTATGGCAAAAAGCATGTGGTTGATTTCCCAACGACAGGACTTTCTTCCGCTATGAACAAAATCACAGTCTTCCATAAAGGATATTTTTAAGCTGTATTTTTTGCATCCTTATACACCACAATCAGATCACCTTGCAGGTGTATAGTCTCCAGCCGCTGCAATTTGCACAACTTAAGCCTTTCTTCCTAAGAGCAACCCTTCCTTCCCCTCACCAATCTTGTTGCCTTTCTCTGTACACGCTCAATCAACTCTACACCCTCTTTAAAATGAGACCTCCACACCTGTGTACAGTACTCAAGGTGTGGCCTGACCATTGCCTTATACAAGGGGATAATCACATCCTTATCCCTGCTAGAAAAATTCCTGTATATCATTGACGAGTCCCCATGACCTGCCCTGGCAGCCTGTCTGCATTGCTCAGAAAACTTCATATCTGCCTGCACAATTACTCCCAGGTCTTTTTAATTTTCTACCACTTTAAGTGTAGTACCACACAATTTGTGTTACTCTAGGATCATTGCTACCCATAGGCAGTACTTTGCATTTGTCAATGTTAAACTTCAGTTGCCACTTGTCAGCCCATCTGCCCAACTTTTCTAGATCCTCTTGCAGTAGCACACTGTAATTAACAACCGAGCAACCTTTGTATCATGTGCAAACTTCGACACTAAGCCTGATATAGTTTCATCAATATCATTGATAAATATACAAAACAGCAGTCAGCCCATAATCGAACCCTGGGGGACTTCACTAATAACATTAGTCCACGAAAAGCAGAGTCCATTAATTACCACTCTTTGTCTTCTCCCACTCAACTATCCTTTTATCCATTATAGTAACTTTCTCTTAATACCATACTACTCCAATTTTTACAGTAGTCTTCAATGCGCAACAGTGTCAAAAGCTTTCCTAAAATCCAAATATATGATATCAAAATTATTCTTGCATCCAGTTCCTTTGTGACCACATCATAGTATACAATCAAACTTGTCAGACAAGACTTTCCCTTATCAAACCCATACTGTGTCTGAATTATTACTGACGTCTTGTCTAGATGACCCTACAATGCATTTTTAACCAGTGACTCCATTATTTTCCAAGGAAGAGAAGTCAAACTAACAGGTCTGTAATTACTCGTGTTACCCTTCGATCCCCCTTTGTGAATTGGGGATACATTTGCACATCTCCAGTCCGTGGGAACCTCCCCTGAGTCCAAGGATGCTCTCATAATTATGGCTAAGGGTTTGCTTAGTTGCTTTGCCGCCTCCTTTAATATAACTGGATAGATCCCCTCCACCCCAGGTGCTTTTCTTATGTTTAACTTCAACAATTTCTCCTCCACTTTGCTCTCAGTTATTACAAAATCATTACGCTCTCTGTTACAGTTTGATAAACTTCTTTCATTTCTCTCCCTTAATAACTCCACATGTGTGAATGTAGATTGGTCCACTTGATATCGAACCACCGATATCAAGTGGACCAATCTGATTCATCCCCTTCTTTCTGGAGTTTATATAACTAAAGAAGTCCTTTCTGTTTTTCTTAGCATCCTTTGCCAAAGATTTCTCGTAATCTACCTTCGCTTGCCTAACTTCCTTTATGACTTGATTACAGACTAACCATTAATAAATATTGAAAAGATCAACGCGCCCAGCACTACGAATTCCGGTTTACCTCTTCGAAAATTCCATCGCAAAAAAGAATTAGTGAGCCCAACTCCCCTATCCACCAAATTTGGCTGTTACTAACTTCTTTCTTTTTCCAAAGTTAAAAATGAAAGTGAAAGGGAAACGATTTCGTACCATTCACAACACCCAAAAGAATGTCATCAATCATGTCAAAAAGATAACGTTGGTGGACTTCTTAAAATGCTTTCTTTAATTAAAAGAAAGTCGTAACAAACGTATATTCCAAATGGGGACTATCTGGAATGATATTTGTAATAAAACTGTTATGGAAAGTTGTTTACTTTAAATTTGCTTGAAACACTGAGCGAAAACTTTGTCCCAGCGGATGTCCCTTCCATAAACAGTCAGCAGAGAAGATAATGGCCCAGTAAAATGATGGGATGGGTCGTTTAAAAATTTCTCAGAAATGATCAACTTCTGAAGAGGGTGCTAAGAAGAGCAACTATATTGGTGAAGGGCGCCAAGCATTAACTCTATGAGGAACAGTCTAGATGTGGTCTGTAGAACTAAGCATAAACACCTTAAAGAGCAATTTGACTGTTGTGTATATTAATCGCTTCTGAGGAGATTAGTAATATAAACAAGGGTTGAATATCAGTGCGTGAAAGTAGAAGGAGAGTGGAAAAGTATAAACTTTTTGGTGGTTAGTACATTAACCACCAAAAAGTATAATGGTTAATATAATAACAACCAAAAAGTATCGGTGTATCCATATGCTGCACATTAAGCCACTACAGTTCCAGCAGCGTGTCGAAAACGATAGAATAGTGGGTATAATCCTTAATTCCTTCTGCAGAATAGTGACGAGAGTGGTACAGATTTGGGACGTGTTATTCTGGCCATCACCCAACGTTTCACGTTATTCATAAGTATTTCGTAGGATTCAAATAGATACTCTGTACTAGTCTTCCCCACTTTTGTATATTCATGTCCATAAAATATTATCCTTTTTTTTTTTTTTTTTATGAAAACCCCAAACACGAGAGGTATTAGAACCTATAGTACTTGGTACCGCGCTTGGGTTACAGGTTGAGAAGACGAAAGAAGATATTTGTTGACATCGGACTTGAACTTGTGTAGACTGTAATTTTCAGGGAATACGTATGAAGGAAGGTTGTTCCAGAAAACGGCATTTCAATGAATAACTGAGGAAGATGAAAAGTTGGTTCTGTGAGTTTGAAGTTGGACAATAAATGGATGTTGGCTTGTGGCAGCACGCGTTCAGACTGTTTTGAAAGAGAGAGCTGGAATTATAGAAGCCAATTCAGAAGAACAGTGCCCATGGAAGTATCTGTAGAAGAGGCATGCAGCAGAAACAGTACGTCTATGAGAAAGCGAGTGGAGAGACTCTGTCAGAGATGAATCATTAATTAACCTAACTGCCCTCTTCTGAATGGAATCAAGAAGCCTGAGAGAGGTTTTGGGGGCACCACCCCAGATGTGGGAACAATATTCCATAGCAGGGCAGATTTGCGATTTATACAGAGTGAGCAGCTGTTTGGAAGAAAAGTAACGCCGAGAGCGAAAGAGAAAACCAAGTTTTTTAGATGCAGAAAAAGCAATATTTGTAATGTGCTTGTGCCAAGAGAGATTAGAAGTCAGGGTAATCCCCAAAAGAGATATATCATTTTGCCTAGAAATCGGAGTGTCACTAAAGATAAGCATTGGAGCAGAAGAATCCTTTTTGCGAGATATAAGACAAGACTGAGTTTAAGAAGGGTTGAAATTAACTAAGTTGTCTTTGCCCCACTGGAGAATTACCTGAAGATTGGCATTTAAGGAATTGGTAGCAGATTTTCGAGAAGTTGAAGCTGATTGAGCAGGACAAGGTTTCTCAAAATGGAAAGTTGAATGCAATGTACTATCATCGGCAAAACTATGGATAGGATTTCCATTGAATGGAAGAAGGTCATTAATATACAAGAGGATAAGAGTGGGGGAAAGAACTAAACCTTGGGGGACACCAGCATTAGTGGTGAAGTTAGAACACAGAGAGCCATCTACCATCACCCTCAGTGAGCGATCAGACAGAAAACTGGATAACCAATTACAAAAAACAGTTGGAAAACCATAAGATGGAAGCTTGTTTTGAGGACCTTTATGCCAAACACGATCGAAAGTCTTTGAGATTCAAGAGAAACTGCTTGGGTTTAACTCAACTTTTCCATTGAATTTGTCCATAAATGGGTAACATAAGTCCATAATTTGTCCATAAATGGGTAACATAAGTCCATAATTTGTCCATAAATGGGTAACATAAGTCCATAATTTGTCCATAAATGGGTAACACTGACGGAATCCATACTGGCGATCGTTGATCAGACTGAAGGTATCTAGATAGTGTAAGAGTTGGTGGTTAATTGATTTCTCCATTACTTTAGAAAGAGTAGAAGTAATGGCAATGGGACGATAATTGAATGTGAGGGACTTGTCACCGTTTTTTAGGAGCTGGCTGGATATGAGCAAATTTCCAAGCAGAAGAGAAAAACCTTTGGAATAAGAAAGTGAAGAAAGGCAGCAAAGAACAGGAGTAAGTTCAGGAGCACAGGTTTTGAGAACAAGTGGAGAAATACCATCCGGACCTGGAGATTTCTTAGCCTCAAGATTCGATAAAATCCTTCTGACATCCTTTTGACGGAAGACCACAGGACGCATCGAATGGAGCGTTTTGGGAATGGTGGGAAGTATTGTACCAAGATCATTAATACATTAGTTGGAAGAGAAATGGGATGCTAGCAGGTCAACTTTATCCTTGGCTGGAGTGACAACAAAACCATGTGGTTTTGACAGAGGTGGGAGCAGAGATGGGCGAAGTTGCGGCCAATTACGATATGCAACATTCTTCTCTTGAACACCATTAGCACATTTACTGGAAAACCAAGGTTTAGATAAAGGATGGGATTTTAGATTGGAGTGTGGAATAAAGGATTCCATTCCTACAAGAATAATTTCCCTGACACGATCTGAGCAAAAGTTGACATCAGAAATTTTGAAAAAGGAATCCGACCAAGGAAAAGAAGAAAAGAAATCTCGGAGGTCATCCCATTTTACATTCTTTTAATGCAAAATGGGATGAACAAAATGGGAGGTTGGGAATAGCTATGAGATAAAGGCTCCATTGGAGAAGGGACATCACCAAGTTGTGATCTGAGGTGCCTAAAGGACCACTCACTTCGACCGTGTACTTAGAAGGGTTGTTTGTGAAAAAAAGATCAAGCGTGTTGGCTGTATGGTTAGGATTGTGCGGTATTCTTGTAGGTAAATGAACAATCTGTGAAAGGTCATTAGAAATTGAAAAACCTCAGCATCTCGTCCAGCTGGGTCGGTGTGACTAGAAAACGGTAGACAGCTGGAGTTGTGAACATTAAAATCACCATGGAAAATTATCCTCTGTTAAGAAAGTTGCAACGAGAGGAAGACAAAGAGCTCAAGTGATTAGTGGAATTGGGAGAACGGTAGAGACAACAGATGAGTTGGACACAATGAAGTAGAGAGATTTTAAGCCAGAGAAGATCAAAGAGAGGAGATTCCAAATTGCCAAGTCTCTGACAGGGAATATCAGAACGGACATATACACAAGTACTACCTTTGAGGCGAAAGCAATTATACAGTGAATAATTTGGGCATCTGAGATGAGCAGTAGTTGAATCAACCAATAACTGAGATTCTGTCAGAAAAAGTGCATGGCGTTTGGCAGACTGCAAGTGGAAATGGACATCGTTGAGATTAGAATTGAGACCATGTATATTTGTGAAATGAAGTAGGAAGTGTTTGGAAGATTTAGATCTTTTTACAGATAAGCTTGCTCTATTAGTTTGACAATTCATGGTGTATTCAATAGTAAGAAAAAGTTGGTGGGACATGCTGTATGAAGTAATGAAATTTTTGGATATGGCGTACACATGGTAAGAATATACCGAGATCCTTGACATAACGTGGCCTCGACAATGCCCCCCCCCCGCCCTCCGCATACACACTACTCGGACTCCCTACCAGTTACTGTCTGGGAGAATAGAAGTAGCAAGATTATACACTAGCTGATCGGGAAGCCTCCTAGAGAGTTACCAATATGTTCGATCCGGTGTACTAACTAGCGACCGACCTTCGAACACCATTTTAGAGCTGTACCCTCGAAATGTAAGGAAGATTGGATCTCGCCATACAAAAGTCTTCAGTCACTGCATGATGGAAGAGATGGGGAAGGGTTGACTGGAACTTAGCTCTGGAGACTAAACATGGGTTCCACAATTTCAAGCCTTCAATAAGCAAAGTGGTGGTATTGCACCGGTTGATGAGAGTCATCTACCACCCAGTTTTGCCTGGTAACACAGAGGGGCGGCATTCCTCCATGTGGTTTGGGCGCCACACCTCTACCCCTGCTTACGCTGGTTCATACCTGGATGGTGTGTACCACAGTGTGCTTGTGCAGGGAGGTTATACCCAGGTCATGTGGGTATAACCGCCATGGGTATATCCTCCGTGGGTATAACCTTTGATCACGTGGAGGGATTTTCCTTGGTCTGGTATTCCTGTCTGTTTCTGGACCGTGGTAGTAAAGTTATGTTTCAGTTTCCTGATAGTAAAATTATGTTTCAAATTCGTAACAGTTCTAAAGACATTGAAGATTACAGATGGAGAGATTATCCATGTGACACCTCTAAAGTAAAATACTTTTCTCTCTGTCTCTGTTATGGTTCAAATGAAGTCATAGTCAAAGAGAGGAGAACCGTCTCTTTGACTATGACTCCTCTCTTTGACTATGAGGAGGGAGGAAACTTTTTTGATCTTGTGTAATTGTGACTGCGGTATACTCAGGAAGAATAAATGTTTAGTGTATTTGATGTTCTAGCAGGTCCTCTCCAATCCGGACTGCCATGAGGACAACGTATATGGAAACCCCCTGCCTTGCTGACGTCATGCTCTTCACACTGTGGCATGGTGTGGGATGCAGACACCAGCTGCTGCTGCTCTGACCGTACGACATTCTTAAGGATTTAAGTAAAGAAGACAGCGTTGAGGATCTATACAATAAAAATCTTAGTGACTACGGATTCTCACTAGAGGAAATCAGAAAGGATACTGCTTTCAGATTACAAAATGGGTAATCAGTTTTACCCCATAAAATTTATAAATGTATCTCAAATATGGACAGGATTTTCTTGGCCTGTGGCTCGCATAGACATTGACCATTTACAATTGTTACCAAGTGTTTTTTTGGGTAGAATTTTTCTCAACGTGATCTGTGCTTGTTAACAGAAGAGACTGCTTTTACAAAGGTGGGGCACACTTGAGGGACAGCAACCCCAAATTATACATTTGGTGAGGTTGAATTAAAAACAATAGAGAAAGAATGCGATCTAGAAGTTACGATACGGCGAATGTGAAGTTCTCTGAGCAGTGTAAACAGGTGAATAAGAAAGTCCATGATGTCCTATGGATGATTTATTGAATAATAGCCTGTAGAGATAGCAAGGTCATAATCCCACTATATAAGACATTTGTAAGATTGCACTTGGAACACTGTGTCCAAGTATGGAGACTGCATCTGGAAAAAAGACATTGAGTTTCTTGAAAAGGACCAAAGAAGGACAACTGGCATGGTGAGACCGGTAAAAGGAAGACCGTACAAGGAAAGCTCTCAATTATGTGGATCACAGGGCATTGTAACCAAGCACCTTACACTGAAACGACAGAATTCGTGGGATACCTGTTTCCTGGGCAACATGACACTGTCACCACTCCCGCTAGTGGACAAACCCACCACTTGGCAGGTATATAGGTACACTGCATCACTTCATTCACGTAGACGATATTTCGATGTCAGTATGGATAAACGTAGCGAGTTAACCGACTTTGAAAGAGGGGTGATAGTGGGTTACTTTATAGGGGAGGTGGTACAAAAAATTACACCGTCCCTGTTCAACAGTATCAAGAGTGTATCGGGAATACGCCATTTCCGGAATAACATCTCATCGTGGACAGTGCTGTGGACGGAGAAAGGTGGTGGCTGAACGTGGCCGTTGACGTCTGTCTCGCATTGTTTCAACCAACCTGAGAGCGACAGTGGCACAAACCACCTCTGACGTCAACGAGGGAGGTGCCAGAAACGTCTTCTCCAAAACCATCAGACGTTCATTAGCCGCAATAGGTTATGGGAGCCGCTCACCCAGCAGAGTCCCATTGCTAACACCACGACACAGGACTCTACGTCTCAACTGGGAGAAAGAACATCGGCACTGGATCTTGGATGCTGGGAGACGGGTCTCCTGATCCGATGAATCCCGTTTACAGTTATTTCGAGCGGACGGGGGGAGCGTATCTGGCCGAAATAGTACGAAGCTATGCACCCGTCAAGTCAACAAGGAACTGTTCAGGCAGTTGGGCGGTCGGTAATGGACCGATGGCGTGTTCAACTGGCACACTTTGAACCTAGGCATGTCTTAAACTCATCTTGAAGAACCCAGACAAACCACCTGAACAGCCAAAATCTTATAGGCCAATTGCTCTCTTTTGCCAGTCCTCGGCGAACTTCTGGAAAGGCTTCTGCTCAACAGGTTATCAAAATGCTACTCTAAAGAAAACCTCGTTTCTCCACTTCAGTACGGTTTCAAAGCTGGTTGCAGCACGGAAGATAGTCTTCTTAAATTAATATCTACTGCTTCAAGCACTCAAGCCAAGTATGTGCTAGCCATCACAGTTGACTTTGCTGGAGCATTTGATCGGCTGTGGTGACCAAGTATTCTCAGACGACTCCACCAAGCCAAAGCACCACTCAACCTTTATAGCCGTGTCAAGGAGTACCTGAGACGCCGCACTGTCCATGTTAGTACCAGGTACAAATCTGTCGCTAGCCAGGTCTCTCGAGGCAGCCCCCAGGGTTCGGGAGACCTGGCTAACGGTCCTGGGGCCTTTCTTTTGGTCCATCGTCCTGGACGAGTTCCTTGGGATGGACTTGGGGATGACTCAACCCCTTGCGTTTGCTGACGATTTGGTTTTGGTGGTGCATGGTGACACAAGAGCTGATCTAGAGGAGCGCGAAAATTGCGCACTAACTAAACTCCAGGATTGGGCGGCCGTTCACCGACGAAATATCTCGGGAGGGAAAACAAAATGTATATTGCTCAAGGGAGCGCTCCAACTACGAAGACCACCGGTTATCAAAATTGACAACACCTCCATAAGATTATACCCAGAAATCAAGTGTTTAAGAATCGTCTTAGATAAGAAGCTAAATAAAAAAAATACTCGGCCATGATCATCCGTATAAGCCGTGCAGACTGGGGCCTTAAGCGCCGGGCTCTGGCCCTCATCTATAATGCAATATTTGTCCCAATAGTTTGCTATGGAGCCTCAGTATGGTGTACTAGGGCCTCCCTCGACCGAAATCGCCGTAACCTAGACTCTATAGGGTTCTATGCTCCTTGCTGTAACAAGGGCGTGCCGTACAGTAAGCACCCCAGCTCTACAGGTGCTAGCTGGATGTACACCCCTACACCTAGAGGTAATAAGAAGAGGATTGTATCAACGGTTGAAGAAGAGTATTCTCACCGAAACAGCAGGCATCACACTTAACCCTGATAACAGCCCCAAAGAGGAAAGGAAGAGAATCTCTGAAATTATGTACAGGACCGGCAAGAGACATGGGATACCACCAATAAAGGATTAATAACGAAAACGTTCATTCCCTCTGTGAACCTTATCAGTCCAAAGCCTCCTCCCTGGTACTTACCAGTCCTCCATACTACATTTATATTGACAGGCCACGGACCCTTTAAAAGGGAAGCTAACATCCCTAGGTATAGAAGATGAAGAAGAAGATGATGTATGATTGCCATGAATATGACGAGTTCCGGCTAAGGTTTGCCATTAAAATCCAAGATAATCCCTGGCATTGTGGGCACCTCATTATAATGGACGAGCAGCGCTACGCCGCCTTTACTGAGTTTGCGCAGTCTGTCTTCACTACTAAACGGGTTAGGCACCCAAACACCACCCATTGAAGATCAAAATAAGAAAGTTCCTGGATATAACAGTCCTCTCAGAGAGAGAAAAAAAAAAAAAGAACTCCTTCCTTCGTTTGTCCCAGGAGTGACACAACCACAAGCACAGCTCAGCTGCTGCCATTAGGCCTCCCTAGCCACGCTCCCTTGCGTGGTTCTTTGCCTCCACTCCCCAGGCGGGAGGGGAGGTTACCCCTGGTCTCCTCCTCCCTTTCCGCCACTCTTTTTCCTCTCTGGTGGAGCATGGGCCCGCTCCACTGATTTGAGGTCATCTTCCCTATGGACCCCGTATCTCTATCTTTTCCCCCCAGTCTTCAGTCTCCCTCCCCTTCTCTAACTTACAACTAGCATCCGAATCAACTCCAAATTGCTTGAGCCCTACACCCAAAAACTTAATAACATCAGATCTCCGAACTAGTACTCCTTTTGTTTTGGCTGACCCCTATCTATAGCGTTTTTTTTTTTTTAGGTCCTTGCCACTGAAATCTCAGGAAATTAGGTGGCAGGACCTGCCAGAGTAATTAACTATGATACTGGTGTACCTGGTCTGCCTCCACGGGGCGGAATGGGGCAACGTTGGGTCCCATTAGGGGCCCAGCGGCTAAATAACCAGAGGAACAACGATACATGATACTACACATGTACAAAATACATACACTTTTGAACCTCTGGCATTGACAGTGTTCTGTTTCCCACCCACAATGTATAGCACGCGGAGATGCGGGGAACCCCTGGTGCCATTTGACACAAAACACACACACACACACACACACACACACACACACACACACACACACACACACACACACACACACACACACACTCTGTACTACCTCTGTACACCACAGACTTTTCTGGGGTTCACTATTGACCTAACCAGCAACAGAAATGTGGAAAAGAAGAGGATACAAAGTAACCTGCAGCAGGCATGGCAGGAAAGATGGAGCACCTCTTAAAAGGGAGACATCACAATGAAGTTTCTACCCAATATTGAACGAAACTGCCCAACCTCACCAAACTGGTTCTGCCCAGGTCTACAGGTAACTTACCTTTTAACTGGACACGGAGCGATTAATGCCAAACTGTCTCTACTCGGGATCCAGGATGATCCAACTTGCACTTGCGGGGGGCTGGAGATCTAACAGCATCTCATGTATGACTGCCGGCTCTATGAAGACCTACGTGGTGTTTTATTCACCAGGATCCACTGCTTATCACAGGGACAAGAACGTCACCTCTTAGACACAAAGGAAGAGTATGACGCCTTCTCGGATTACGTGCAGGCACTGTTCGCGAGGAGGAGAAACCAAATTGCTGCAGCCCACAACCCACTACCACTGTAACCAAAGAGCATCTGTTCTTCAGCTCGCTTGGACTGGGAAATCAGAAATGACCCACCCCCAAGAATTAGAAAACTCAGGAAACAAACTATACCAAAGTAGACTAACATGGACGGGACCATGTCCCATGAATGACAAATGGAGATGACTACCAACCTTGGACACCCCACCAGCTGGGTCTGTGTGAACAAGACACATTCCTGAGAACTGGAAGATTTACGAAATAATCCACGGACGGGACCCCGGTCCCACGGATGACAACTCGGACTTGACACCAGATTGGACACCATCAGCAGGACTTTTTTGTATAGTTTTCCTGCAGACGACTGTTGGCGATCGCACCGGGCTCCCTTTCCTGGTGCCTCTCCACCCTCCCCTTTGCCGGTGGGGGGACGGTCCCCCCCCCTCTGGCGCCCACCACTGCTCCTGGTGAGGCATGGGCCTGCCTCACTGACTTCTGGGGTTGCCTACACTATCATCCTCATTTTTCTACCTTAACCCCCTAGCCTTCAGTCTCCTACCCACTCTATCTTTATCCAGCGAATGCCGCCCACACAAAATACCATTTTTAAATACCATCAACCATCACTTCTTCGGGCATAGAACGGAGTACCTTCATTCAGTGAACCCGCAAAGATTGACTACCACGAATCTCATGGAGACTATTTCGAATCCAACACGCCCTTAACAGCAATCAGATATTGTCTTCCTAGACGTTGCATTCGCTTTCGACAGTATTTCCATCTCGGCTATTACTATCATCTTCGAAGAATATTTCCATATAACTGGGCACGTCTTAGCAATAAGAACGAGCTCTTTGAGGGAGAGGCACCAGAGGCGGCTCGTCCATAGACACTGCCGCACTGCAGCACCCCCCAGCTATTTAAATCTAGATAGGTTAGGTTATGTTATTCGTTGAAATTTATCTAGCTGAAGTGCTTGGTGAACTTACAAAACTCATAAAAGTTCTTTTGACCATTCCGATGACTACTGCAGAGCCGGGACGCTGCCATTCGACATTAAAATGCCTAATTCAAGGCCTTCCTATGTTTAGAGTACTGGATGCTGAGATGGTTAAACAAGATCACTACGCAGCCATTTACAATCTCAAGAGCCATTTTATATGCCAACTTGGTTGTAACGCCTTGGTCTCACTTAATTGTAACCAAGAACATTCTCACTCTTGCAAAACTGCTAACTGGGAGACTCGACTCGCCGAAAACTGAGTACACGTTGATTTGGCCTCGCATAATGCAAAGGGGCGAGTAAGACGCCATCACCTCCACTCAGTAGCGCGCGCTCACGCAGCTGGGAAACCTTCAGCGATTTTGTCCTCCTAACTCCATTAAGATGTACAACGATCTTCAAACAGACCCAGAAAGGTTTTGATGGTGGAGGATCAAATGTTTCAGAATGTATAACTCCACTTATAAATGTTGAGTGATGCCCACAGATGAAAACAAAAGAGAATGCAGGAAATGAAGAATGAACTGGTCGGGACTGCTTTTGCTCCTCAATGGTGCTCCTGTTATATTTATT